>NW_027397078.1:13475374-13528522 GCF_003265705.2 Callorhinus ursinus | reverse complement strand
CATCCACCACGACCAAGTGGGATTTATCCCCGGGATGCAAGGGTGGTTCAACATCCACAAATCCATCAATGTGATAGAACACATTAATAAGAGGAGAGAGAAGAACCATATGGTCCTCTCAATTGATGCAGAAAAAGCATCTGACAAAATACAGCATCCTTTCCTGATTAAAACTCTTCAGAGTATAGGGATTGAGGGAACATTCCTCAAATTCATAAAATCCATCTATGAAAAACCCACAGCGAATATCATCCTCAATGGGGAAAAGCTGAGAGCCTTTCCCTTAAGATCAGGAACACGACAAGGATGCCCACTCTCACCACTATTGTTCAATATAGTACTAGAAATCCTAGCAACAGCAATCAGACAACAAAAAGAAAAGGTATTCAAATTGGCAAAGAAGAATTCAAACTCTCTCTTTTCTCAGATGACATGATACTTTATGTGGAAAACCCAAAAGACTCCATCCCCAAATTACTAGAACTCATACAGCAATTCAGTAATGCGGCAGGATACAAAATCAATGCACAGAAATCAGTGGCTTTCTTATACAGTAACAACACAACTGTAGCAAGAGAAATTAGAGAAACGATTCTATTTACAATAGCACCAAAAACCATAAGATACCTCGGAATAAACCTAACCAAAGAGGTAAAGGATCTACACTCTAGGAACTACAGAACACTTATGAAAGAAATGGAAGAAGACAAAAAAGAAAGAAAAACACTCCATGCTCATGGATCAGAAGAATAAACATTGTTAAAATGTCTATGCTACCCAGAGCAATCTATACCTTCAATGCCATCCCGATCCAAATTCCAATGACATTTTTCAAAGTGCTGGAACAAACAATCCTAAAATTTGTATGGAATCAGAAAAGACCCCAAATCGCCAAGGAAATTTTGGAAAAGAAAAACAAAGCTGGGGGCATCACGTTGCCCAATTTCAAGCTATATTACAAAGCTGTGATCACCAAGAGAGCATGGTACTGGCACAAAAACATATAGACCAATGGGACAGAATAGAGAGCCCAGATATGGACCCTCAACTCTATGGTCAAATAATCTTCGACAAAGCAGGAAAAAATGTCCAATGGAAAAAAGACAGTCTCCTCAATAAATGGTGCTGGGAAAATTGAACAGCCACATGCAGAAGAATGAAACTCGACCATTCTCTAATACCCTACACAAAGATAAACTCAAAATGGATGAAAGACGTCAATGTGAGACAGGAATCCATCAAAATCCTAGAGGGGAACATAGGCAATAACCTCTTTGACATCAGCCACAGCAACTTCTTTCAAGATACATCTCCAAAAGCTAGTCAAACAGAACCAAAAATGAACTTTTGGGACTTCATCAAGATAAAAAGCTTCTGCTTTTATCACCAAAACAAAGAGGCAACCCACAGAATGGGAGAAGATATTTGCAAATGACACTACAGATAAAGGGCTGGTGTCCAAGATCTATAAAGAACTTCTCAAACTCATCACCCAAAAAACAAATAATCAAGTTAAAAAATGGGCAGAAGACATGAACAGACACTTCTCTGAAGAAGACATACAAATGGCTAACAGACTCATGAAAAAATGTTCATCATCATTAGCCATCAGGGAAATTCAAATCAAAACCACATTGAGATACCACCTTACACCAGTTAGAATGGCAAAAATGGACAGGGAAAGAAACAACAAATGTTGGAGAGGTTGTGGAGAAAGGGGAACCCTCTTACACTGTTGGCGGGAATGCAAGTTGTACAGCCACTTTGGAAAACAGTGTGGAGGTGTCTCAAAAAATTAAAAATAGAGCTACCCTATGAACCAGCAATTGCACTCCTGGGTATTTACCTCAAAGACACAGATGTAGTGAAAAGAAGGGCCATATGCACCCCACCCCAATGTTCATAGCTGCAATGTCTGCAATAGCCAAACTGTGGAAAGAGCCGAGATGCCCTTCAACAGATGAATGGATAAAGAAGATGTGGTCCATACATACAATGGAATATTATATTACTCAGCCATCAGAAAGGATGAATACCCACCTTTTACATCCACATGGATGGGACTGGAGGAGATTATGCTAAGTGAAATAAGTCAAGCAGAGAAAGTCAATTATCATATGGTTTCACTTATTTGTGGAACATAAGGAACAGCATGGAGGACATTAGGGGAAGGAAGGGAAAAATGAAGGGGGGGGAATCGGAGGGAAAAATGAACCATGAGAGACTATGGACTCTGAGAAACCAACTGAGGGTTCTAGAGGGGACGGGGTGGGGGGATCGGTTAGCCCGGTGATGGGTATTAAGGAGGGCACGTACTGCATGGAGCACTGGGTGTTATACGAAAACAATGAATAGTGGATCACCACATCAAAAACTAATGATGTATTGTATGGTGATTAACAGAATAAAATAAAATTAAAAAAAACTAAAAGTGTAAGCCTTCTGGTTTGAATGTTATTGTAAATGATATGAAATCTCTTCCCTCACAGCATTCTGAGAATTATAATATAGACAGCCACCTACTTGGGGTGACCTAATCTTGATCTGCTCTATGGACACAGGGATGGGCAGAACCCAAATCAACTATTTAAACAGAATTTTAAAAAAAGGGGAACTTTAGGGCACCTGGGTGGCTCAGTTGGTTAAGCAACTGCCTTCGGCTCAGGTCATGATCCTGGAGTCCCAGGATCGAGTCCCATATCGGGCTCCTTGCTCAGCAGGAAGTCTGCTTCTCCCTCTGACCCTACCCCCTCATGTGCTCTCTCTCTCTCTCTCTCTCAAATAAATAAATAAAATCTTAAAAAAAATGGGGGAACTTTAGATTTTATAAAAGCAACTCTTTGGACTTCTGCTTTCATGGAATTGTCTTGATCAAGGATTTCTGTTTCAGGTAAGAAAAGGTTTATTTCATGAAAGATAATTATGGGAAACTTTGTGGAGATATTAAGTGCATATTTCAGCCTTGATAAAACAAATATAATATTTATTAAAGACTTACTCCATATATTATACATTTTAGCCATTTATTTAATTATACTATTAAAATAAGTGTAAAGTGTTTATCTCCCTTTTCAGCTAGGTTAAGGGACTTGCCCAAGATTATACACCAGCAAGTAGTATATTAACTGTCTAAATGAAGATTCCTAAAGTTCCTAAATAAAGATTCCTAAAATTCCAAGACTGGATCTAAGTAACTCAAAAACAAATGAGTTCATCAACTCAATAAAGTATTTAACTTTCTGCTTGTCATTAAATAAAGTTTCCAATTTTTTAAATATACTTTCTTCTTTAGAGCAGTTTTTGATTCATAGCAAAATTGAAAGGAAGGTAGAGTTCCCACATATCCTCTGTCCCCATATGCAAATCCTGCCCACTATCACCATCCTGCACCACAGTGGTATTTGTATTTTAACCAATGAACTTACAATGACAAATCACTCTCATGCCAAGTCCATAGCTTACATTAGGGTTCACTCTTAGTGTTCATTCTATAGGTTTGGACAAATGTACAATGACATGTATCCATCACTGTGGTATACAAAATAGTTTCACGGTCCTAAAAGTCTGCTGTGCTCTGCCTATCCATCCCTCCCTCTCCCAACCCCTCTAAACCACTGATCTTTTTATGGTCTCCATAATTTGCCTTTTCCAGAATGCCCTACAGTTGGAATCCTACAGTATGTAGCCTTTTTGGATTGGCTTCTTTTCATTTAGTAGCATGCATTTAAGGCTCCTCCATTCTTTTCCTGGCTTCTTGGCTCATTTCTTTTTAGCACTGAGTAATATTCCATTGTCCAGATGCACCACAGTTTGCTTATCCATTCACACATTTGCTAATTTTAAACATCTAAATTAAGCAGCCCAGTGAGGTTCTAAGTACCTCTAGAATAAGAATATATCACCAGCTCAAGTATACATCATTCATGCAAGTCTTCATGGCTAGTCCTGCACACTTTTGCTCCTGGTCTCTAGAAACTCTTTGCCCATTATTTGAGCTCAAGAATATAAATGTATACTTGCTTGGATCAGCACCCATCCAAGCAAGAATTCTGTCTCTGATGGTAGTTCCAAACAACATTCTGTGAAAGAACATAGTTGCACTTCAAGGCACCAACACTAAATATTATGCCATCACTGTATAGAGCCTAGCTTTCTTTTAGTTATCTAGTCATCAACCACATAAAGATCCCTTGAAGTAAAGCAGTCATGCATTCATCAATCATATTATCAAGGCCACTTTTGGTTTACTGAGCCCCAAAAAAGCTTACATCTGGCAGTTATCAAATCCCATTTAATGCTGAAGGTGAACAGATTAGATAATGCAAGGCTCAAAATAGATTTTAATAACTGATGCCTTTCCACAATTTCTTTTGCTTTGGACCACCAATGATATCACGTGCTTCTTTCAGAAAATAAATTTAAAAACACCAGCATAAACAGGGAAAAGCAGAAGTACATTTCTTGGTGTTAATTTCTTTTTCATATGTTTGGGCTTTAGTACACATTTATTAACAGAACTGACATAGTGCCAGTGGAGTCTTTGCAATACACCATATAAATAATGAGGCCAATTCTCATGGTTCTTGTTCTTGTATCTTCCGAATAACAAGATTACATTTACTATTTTTTTAATGGGGTAAAACATACATGACATAAAATTTACCAGTTTAATCATTTTAAGTGTAAAAATCGGTGGCACTAAGTATATTTACATTATTGTACAACCATCACCACAGTTTGCCTCTAGAATATATTTATTTTCTTGAACAGAAACACTGTACCCATGAAACAGGAACTCCCATTATCCCCTCCCCCCCAGATCCTGGCAACTACCATTTACTTCCTGTCTCTATGAATCTGACTATCCTAAGTGCCTCTTCTAGGTGGAATCATAAAATATTTGTTTTTTTCTTTTTTGACTGGCTTATTTAACTTAGAATTAATGTCTTCAAGGTTTATCCATGTTGTAGCATGTACCAGAATTTCCTTCCTTTTCAAGGCTGAGTGATATCCCATTGTATGGGTAGACAACCTTCGTTTATCCAATCATCCATTAATTGAAATTTGGGTTGCTTCCACCTTTAGGTTGTGAATAATACTGCTGTGTACAAATATTTGTTTGGTTCTGTGCTTTCAATTATTTTGGGTATATATCCAGTAATTGGAATTACCTGATCATACGGTAATTCTATGCGTAATGAGGAACTGTCAGACTGTGTTCCACAGTGGCTGTACCGTTATTACATTTCCTCCAGCAATGCCCAAGAGTCTTAATTTCTTCACATGCCAATACTTTCTATTTTCTTTTTAAAATAGTAACCATATAAACATCTAGTAAAATATTTATAGAGTTATAGCTCCAAAATACTTACTAGTATTAATAGTAGTAGAAGTGTCAGCAGCATCCTATTAAAGGCCTATTTTGAAAGATACCTCATGGGATTGCAAATATCAAGGCACCAAGACTTATAAATAGAAATTTAACAAATACCCGTCATAGAAAGAGCCAGAGTTGCCAATTTCTGTGCTGCTCAGGGTTTTCTTGTCAAACTTCTCAAATATGTGCACTCATAATTACGTTCTAATAGGTATATTACTTTGAATTTTTCCTCCTTGGGGCTATTTAAATGCAAATGTCATTACCTCTAATTTGAGCTACTCTCAATGCTCTGAAGTCGGACTGGGCCCATCTGGCTATTCAAAGGCAGCCCAAGCACACACATCTGCCAAAGGGCAGGTTTGCATATGGGCTCTTGTGCCTCCACAGTACTGTCTTCAGCCTGTGCCAGGTGCCTTTAGGACACAGGCTTTCGGGGTGGAATTGCTTCATGCAGATTAGCTTCTATTTGGTGGATTCAAGGTAAGCAAATGTGTTCTTTTTTTACCTAACATTTCATCTGTTCTTCCACGAGTCTATTGATCTGCTCTTGACAAAAAAAATACTCTGCCAAGGACAAGATCTAAATAGAGCAAAACCAATGGAGCTCTAAAATCTGCAAATAGACTTGTTAAACACAAGCACTTTCGGATATTTAACATTTAGCCATTGTTCCTAATCTGAAACAGGAACTTCCCTGACACCAGAGCAAAAAAGAGCCCTTCTGGAAAAAGTCCAATAACCCTGTCTGAAAATGGTAAACATCTGGTTGGTCACACAGGCATTCGGCCTTACTTTTTGCTATCTTTTTTCTTTTTTTTGGTAAGATTTGAGAGAGCACATGTGCCAGAGCAAAGAGTGGGGGGAGGGGCAGAGGGAGAGGGAAAGAGAATCTCAAGCAGACTCCACACCTAGCACAGAGCCCGAAGCAAGGCTTGATCCCACCACCCTGAGATCATGACCTGAGCCGAAATCAAGAGTCCGATGCTCATCTGACTGAGCCACCCAGGCACCCCTTGGCATCCTCTCTATGGTCCTTCTTGCCTAGAGGAGCACCTGGACTAAATATCCAGTTGTGTGTGGCTGATGGAATGCCTAAGTGCTCAGTGTTTTTACTGGAGTGCTTTAAAAGTTCCTCTAAAGATAAAGCCTAGAAGACAGTGATTCGAGCTAGAAATTTTGTAGTGTTTCCTAAACCTGTCAACCATTGTAAATGCTGTTGAAGCTCAAGTGTGTTATATACATGAGCAGCAGTTCTTAAATATTTTGTCTTCAGTATGTGATACATACTAAACTCTTGGGAGACTCCTTTTAAAGTATAAAATATCACAATGCCCCTTTGTAAAGGTTGGCTGCAGCTAAAGCACGTTCTACTTTTAGCAAGACAAAAGAGAAAGGAATGGTATTTGGGCTCTTTTCAAGAAAGAAAAAAAAAAAAGAAGGCCAATGGTTCTGAATGAAAGAAGTGATCCTATCCGCTGACCACGACAGCCTTAACATTCCCTTTAACTTGATTAAACTTTAGACAGGCTTCTTCCTGACCATAGGCCCCTGATGTCCCTTTCTTTGAGTACTGACTTTAGAAAACTAGTAATTGTTAATTCTTTCTCTGCTTCTTTGAAATGTATGTAAATCTTCTTCCAGCCTCTTGCCAGTTTTGCAGCCCAGGAAATATCTTGCGCATGGATCTGGGAACCATCTCTTTGTTTGTTTGTTTGTTTTTTTAAGATTTTATTTATTTATTTGAGAGAGAGAGAGCATGAGAGGGGGGAGGGTCAGAGGGAGAAGCAGACTCCCTGCTGAGCAGGGAGCCCGATGTGGGCCTCGATCCTGGGACTCCGGGATCATGACCTGAGCTGAAGGCAGTCGCTTAACCAACTGAGCCACCCAGGCGCCCAAGGGAACCATCTCTTTGAAGGGTAAATATCAATGAGGACAGGATGATCGAATCCCTATCTTGCAGTCTCTGTGGGAAGGTGGAAGCCTAACTTCAATGGATGTCAATTAGCAAGCACAGATGGTCTAATCACAGTAAAAAACATTTGCAAACTCAGGAATAAACTCAGTGTGTTGCACACATCCTATTAATTAACTTCCTCCCTAACATTCTCCAGTACTTTTCCACTAGCTCACCCCAGGGCTTAAAAACTCTCCCACTTACTGTTTCAGTGAATGTGAATTCAGTCTCTCCCCCTTACTGTAAGAGCCTGAGTCAAGTCTTCCTTGCCTACTTAATCTTGGGACAATTTTGGCTTTCATACTACATAATGATGGAGATGCTTAGCTTAGTTCTCCAATTGTCAGCTCATCTCACCTTTTTAGTATTTACTGAAGAGAAGAAGGAAATATCCTTTTCTTGGCTTTGATGTGTACAATATGCAACTCTTATTATTTCATCTACTCCTCCAAGTTAAGGTGACCAACTGCCCCCATCTGCTCAGGACTGAAGGCTTTTCCCGGACATGGTAGTCAGTTCTAAAACCAGGGAAGTCCCACTGAAACCACGACAGCTGGAGATAACCTATATCCAATTTCGCATTGCATTATGCATTAACACCTTATCTGGGGAGTTAAGGAACATTCTGTAGCATGGTGATACAGTCAAGTTTCATGGTCCAAATCTTAGGCTCCCAAGGTCCAGTCCCAGATTTGAGCACTTAATATGTTTTAAAATACTTTTTTTCTTCAAGTTTTTATTTAAATTCCAGTTAGTTAACATACAGCGTAATATTAGTTTCAGGTAGAATTTAGTGATTCATCACTCATATACAACCCCTGATGCTCATCACAACAAATGCCCTCCTTAATACCCACCATCCATTTAACCCATCCCTCCACCCACCTCCCCCTCCAGGAACCCTCAGTTTGTTTTCTATAATTAAGAGTCTGTTTTCTGGGGAAAAAAGGGAGAAAGAAAGTGAGAGAGACACACACAAATCATGAGAGAGTCAACTACAGAGAAGTGGGGGTTGATGGAAGGGGTGGGTGGGGAATGGGATAGATGGGTGATGGGTATTGAGGTTACTTGTTATGATGAGCACTGGGTGTTATATGTAAAGGATGAACCACTGAACTCTACTCCTGAAACCAATATTGAACTGTGTATCAACTAACTAGAATTTAAATTAAAAATTTTTTTTAAAAGTCTGTTTTCTGGTTTGCCTCTTTTGTCCCCCTCTATGGTCATCTGCTTTGTTTCTTAAATTCCACGTATGCGTGAAATCATATGGTATGTGTCTTTCTCTGACTGACTTGTTTTGCTTAGCATAATACACTCTAGCTCCATCCATGTTGCTGCAAATAGCAAGATTTCACTGTTTTTTTATGGCTGAGTAATATTCCATTGCATATATATATATATATATATATATATATATATATATACACCACATCTTTATCCACTCATCAATCAGTGGACACTTGGGCTGTTTCCATAATTTCGCTATTGTTGATAATGCTGCTATAAACATCAGGGTGCTTGTGTCCCTTCGAATTAGTATTTTTGTATCCTTTGGGTAAATACCCAGGAGTTCAATTGCTGGATCGTAAAGCATTGTTGATAATGACAATGGTGTTACAAAGACCTAAGCGACACGTCCTGTCATCAAGCAATTTACATTATGAAATGCCAAATGCTCTAAGATCCCACTTAATACAAGTTGAAACGCAATCACTTCCTTGTGAAAAAAACAGCACCTGCTTCAGCAAGAACATGGCACTGACCTGATCTTAATGAATGGTATAAGAGGGAACCCTTCAGAAAACCCCATATGAATCCTAAAACCTGTTGGCAATACTATGCTGTGGAAATAAGTGAAGCTGACCTCAATGAGAACAAAGAGGCTATTTATTCCGAGCTTGCAATAGCAAGGGAATCAGCTACCATCACTTGCATTTGGCAGAGACTCAAAGGCAGGTAAAAGACTTGAAAAGCTTTGTAGTTTTCAAAAGAAAGGCTTCAAGCGTGTAGTGATTAGAAGTTATTGGCATGCAGAAGCTG
Source organism: Callorhinus ursinus (assembly GCF_003265705.2). Taxonomy (NCBI): domain Eukaryota; kingdom Metazoa; phylum Chordata; class Mammalia; order Carnivora; family Otariidae; genus Callorhinus; species Callorhinus ursinus. Next base: position 13,519,145 of record NW_027397078.1, on the reverse strand, counting down.
AAGACAGGCTAGATAGAAGTGAAGCATCTTATATGCTTATTTAGGGAGCACATTTAGCTTTCTCTGGTTGGCCATGAGTTAGAAGTAGGTGAAAAATACAGGGAAGCTTCCCATGATTGACCAAGTTTTGGTCGTTCTGGACTAATTGCCACAAAGGTTATGGTTTGGCTTCCTACACAGGTTGCTGCCAAGATTGTAGGTCCGAGTCCTGTTGGCATAGATGGACTGACCAATGTCCCTTTCCCTTCTCTTGGGAACATATTCTTTATCCTTAGAAAAGTAGGTAAGTCACAGAGCCCTCTCCTGTCCTGTTGTTTCACATGTAAGACCATAGATAATTAAACTTGAAGTCACCATTGGCTCATCATTTCTGCCCTATACAAAGTAATAAAGTAACCCCTCTCCCACCACGGCTTTGTAGGAACAATGCATGCTGTAAGAGAGGGTACTCCTATGCCCTGCCATTGACATAGGACTGAGCACAATGACAGGGGAAGGACTCAGGAATGATCCAGACAACAAAACATCTACTCCTATAGGTAAAAATTGGCACAGAATGTGGGAAACATCCAGGTGCTTTTAAACACTGAAACTAAGGAGGGAATAAGGAACACTGACAACTCCTTTTTTTCAGTCTTTGTCCCTTATTTTCCTCAAGAATATATATCTTTATGATTTTAAAAATCCTAGTGTTCTGGACCACAGTATGGAGACTGCAAGAAACTAAAGTAAGTGAATCTGAGAGAATCATCCAGTTGAAGCACACTGTGACATAAGTTATATACCGATATCACTATAGTAATAACTAGAGACAAAAACCTAAAGCTAGAAAGACATCATGGTATATATTGCCCTGAGTAGATGAATTTTGAGAGAGAATCCCACCAGGACAACATCAGTTGCAATTCAAATTCATAAACGCAAAAGGTATAGATAAATGCAAGGAGCATCAATATCCAGAGAGCCCATATAGAAGGCAGAGTATAGGGTGAGGAGTTCCAGAGGGTGGAGTTTTCAGTGCCATGTGAATACATCAAAGGGGAAAACAGGCAAAGCAGGACTCACGAGCAGGGTCCACGTACGGGAGAGCATGACAAATAAGGGAGGAGACCAGGTTCATAAAACAATAGCAGCAAACATGTAATTGCAGCCAAAGTACAGTTAAATATTAAAAGGTCCACATTATTGCTTAAAACGTGTCATGTGGAGGTTGACTCACTTTTCCACGTATGTATGAAAAACAGAACATGTCACACAGAAGCCTGTGTAACAGAGGAGCTCTTTCAAAGAACTTAGATTGGAAGGTATTTGACGGCATGGATAATGACTCATCAATATTTGATTATCCCATGTGCCCAGTACAGTGCCTTACATAGGTAATGTGTTCAATACATTTTTGTTAAAATGGCATCCATGTAGAAATCAAACAACAAACTTGTTATTAGCCCTGCAAGAAATAACTTATACTCCAAATACTACAAAACCTATGCTTGACTTATGCTAAAAATGTCAGTCAGTCCATTCATCTCCTTTGTCCCTCTTATAGCAATCTGAAAGTTTATTAAGCCATTTTGTACGATGTTTTTCCATAAAAACATACGAATGAACATTTCATTTCAAAATATTAATAGCTTCCATATTATAAGCACTAAAATGCGGCAGCTATTTATTGCACTGTTTTCAATAAACACTGTATCATTTTTCACAAGAATTCTATAAAATAGGCACTATTTTTATAACAAGCTAAAAAAAAAACATGGAATTGAAGGTAAGAGATATTTATTAATTAACCAAGGAACCAGTATTTATACTCAAGCATTCACCAGGACTTTCATTCCTTAACCAAAATTCTACACCAATTTAGGACACACTTCCATACTATTCACATAGCTATCCCAGATAAATTTTAATTAAAGTTCAGCAATTTGTGCAGATCACACAGCTAGTGATAGCAGAAATAAACTTAGATTTTGACATGACATGTGGAATATTACAGCTGAAAAAGACCTTGTAAAAAGAGTAACAGCTCAAAGAACGGCTCTCTCATCATGAACTACTAGAAAAATGAATACATTAAATAATTATATTCAGGAGTGCCTGGGTGGCTCAACCAGTTAAGCAGCTGACTCTTGATTTCAGCTCAGGTCATGATCTCAGGGTCGTGGGATCGAGCCCCTGTGTTGGGCTCCACACTCAGCTGGGAGTCTGCTTGAGATTCTCTCTCCCCCTCCTCCCATTCACCCTCTCAATCAATCAATCAATAAAATCTTGTTTTAAAAAGTGTCTTTTGTCACATAAGGTAACATTCACAGTTTCCAGAGATTTGAATCTGGGTATTTTGGAGGCCATTATTCAGCTACCACAAGGTCCAAATGGCTTCACTGGTGAATTCTACCCAATATTTAATAAAAATACTGATTCTATATAAATTCTTACAGAAAACAGAGATGGAGCAAACACCTTCAACTCACTATATGAAGATATTATTACCCTGATACCAAAATCAAAGACATTAAGAGAAAAAAAATAACTATAAAATGATTTGCCTCATGAATATAAATAAATATCTAGCCAAATGTTAGAGAACACAGGAAGATATACAAACCCTGTTTTATAACTAGAAGTAGTTTATAAAAAGAATGAAAAGTTGGTTTGACATTCCTAATTAAAGTAATTATTAAAATAAACACCATCAGTTGATGCAGAAAATATTTGCCAAAATTAAACACCCATTCATCATAAAAATTTTCACAAAACTAAGAGCAGGGACATTTACTTGAACTGATACAGGAAATCTATGTAAGAGCTTCAGCTCATTATACTTAAATGAATGGTTTCTTCCTAAGATCATGATTAAAACAAGAATGTCCTTTCTCACCACTTCTAGTCACCACTGTTCTGGAAGTTCTAGGCAGTGCAATAGGCAAGGAAAAAAATATTAAAGGAATGCAGATTGATTAGCAAGGTCACAGGTCAAGGTCAATTGTACAATGTACAACGTACAATAATAAGTAGCATTTCTATGTACTAAAACACAACCACTGGAAACTGAAAAAAAATTTTTTTTAACACTTGTATCCAAAATAGGACATAAGTATAAATTTAACAAAGCATATGCAAGAGCTGTACACTGAAAGCTACCAAATACTGCAAAAGAAATTTTAAAGGACCTGAAAATAGAGATATTCCATATGAGTGTACTGGACTTAATACTGCTATGATGTGAATTCTCCACATACCAATCTACACAGTCAATGTGATCCCAATCAAAATCCCATGAAAATTTTTTGGTAGAAATTGACAAGCACACTATAAAATTTATATAAAAATATAATGGACCTGAACAATTAAAACTATTTTTAAAAGGAGAACAAAGTTGATGGACTACCTGCTTTCAAGATTTATAATAAAGCTACAATAAGCAAGATCGTGTTTTTGACATCTAAGAATTAGACAGAATAGAAGGTCTCGAAACTGAACTCACATATATGATGAATTTATTTATGACACTGACATCCATTAGTTCAGTGGAAGAAGTGTAGTCCACTCAATAAATGGTTTTGTAATTTTTAGATATTGTACGTAAAAATATACACTGCAACTCTCCCCTTTCCCCATACACAGACAAACTTGAAATTGATCATACATCTAAATCTAAGAGTGAAAACTATAAACTTCTAGGAGAAGATATTTGTGAGCTGGGTTAGGCAGCAATTTCTTAAGAAGACACAAACAAATGAACCATAAAAAAAACCCAAAAAGTTCTGCTCTTAAAACAAAACAAAACAAAACAAAACAAAACAAAACAAAACAAAACGCATTGTTTGCATTGGTGAGAAAAGACAATCCAGAAACTGGGAGAAAATATTTGAAAAGATAGATCTCATAAAGGTTTTGTACCTAGAATAGTTAAAAGAACTTTTATATCTCATTAAGACAATCAAACCAATTAAAAATGGGCAAAAGATTTGAACAAACACTGCAACAAAGAAGGTATATGAAATTCCAATAAGCACATGAAAAGATGTTCAATAGGACTGGGCATTCTGAAAACGCAAATTAAAACCATCATGAGCTACTACTGCCACCCATTACTTAGCAGTCACTCCCAGGTATTTCCCCAAGAGAAATGAAAACTCACGCCTGTAGAAAAAACAACTTAAATGTGAATATTCACAGAAGCTTTATTCACAGTAGCCAAAACCTTTTAATAATTCAAATGTCGGGCGCCTGGGAGGCTCAGTCGTTAAGCGTCTGCCTTCAGCTCAGGTCATGATCCCAGGGTGCTGGGATCGAGTCCCACATCGGGCTCCCTGCTCCGCGGGGAGCCTGCTTCTACCTCTGCTTCTCTCTCTGTCTCTCATGAATAAATAAATAAAATCTTTAAAAAAATAATAATAATTCAAATGTCACTGAAGTGAGAGAAAGCAAGCAGTAGCCAGAGCCCGAGAGTGAGGCGAGGAGACTGACTACATAACTGCCCCAAGGAACTTCTGGGAATGATGGGAACGTTCTACATCCTCATCGTGCTGGTGGTTACCTAAGTGTATTACGTTTGTCAAATCTCATTTGTGTACTTTAAATTGGTGAAACTGTATTGTATGTAAACTGAAAGGATAATGTGGATTTAAAAAATGGTAACTCCTTCCCCCCCCCCCAAAAAAAACAAGACTTAAAACAAAAAAAAAAGATTTGGAGCCAAACTCGGTTTCAACCCTGACTTTGCCAGTCACTATTTGTGTGACCTTGAAAAGTAACATACCCTTTCTGTGGTTTAGCTCCCTTTTCTGTACCAGGTGGATGATGAATCGGCCTCACAGGGTTGCTGTCATCTACTTACACAAAACACAGAGAGTGTCCTGCATAAAGCAAGCGTTCAGTGAATGCTTGCTCTTCTCTGTCGCTGCTCCCGACCCTGCACACCTGACTAATGCTGACATTCATCAGATTTCAATTCTATGTAGTGTTTGTCACCTTTAAAAATGTTGTGATGCGCTGCATCCCTATGGTCTATAAAGATGTGGAAAGCCTTTTCAGCCTCTCTTACAAGATATTCTTTGTAACACGGATTCAAGGAAGGTTTCTACAAGAAGCAACAGCAGCCTGAAAATATGCATTTGTCTAAGAGATTTTTTTTTTTAATTTGGCCTAAGTCTTAAGATAGCTTGTACTATTTTACCTTAAATAAACCAAGTTTTACCATGGAGGTAGACCAAAAAGCTATACTAATTTGATCAAAATCTATTTCAACAGTTTGCCAGCAGCGTATTCTTTTTGTACAGTTTTGCTTTCATTTCTGGTAAGTCATGTAAAATTGTCTTTCAAGATTGATACGAGTCTCCCAGTTTGTTTAACACAGTGCAATTTATTAGGCTTAGAAACTTCCCTTGAGGGGCGCCTGAGTGGCTCAGATGGTTAAGCGTCTGCCTTCAGCTCAGGTCATGATCTTGGGGTCCTGGGATCAAGCCCTGCATCGGGCTCCTGGCTCAGCGAGGAGCCTGCTTCTCCCTCTCCCTCTCCCCCTGCTCATGCTCACGTGCTCTCTCTCTCTCTCTCTCTCTATATATATATATGTGTGTGTGTGTGTGTGTGTGTGTGTGTGTGTGTGTGTGTGTGTGTGTCTCAAATGAATAAATAAAATCTGAAAAAAAAAGATTTCCCTTGATGCAGATTTTTTTAAGGCATCAAACTTAGGAACTTGTATCTGATCAACAATTTTGCCCTAGATATTTCATCTCCCCCTTCACCTGGTGATGCTGTCCTTGATAATGTAGTGATGCTCAACAAGCTGAAAGCCATAGGTATCAGGCAGTAGAGTCCTAACAGATACTTGACAGAATTATTAGTTTTCATATTAAATATGTCTACCTTACAGTGATTTATAGTGTAACAAATTAATATCTAATAGTGAAATGCCTGAGTACTCAACAGTTATAGCAAACAGTTACTGTATAGAATTGCAGTGACAGGTCCATTCTATTTGAAAATTCTATCAAAGGATCTTTCACTTCCTACAGGAAGAAAGGGACCCGACTGAAGAGTTCAGCCAACCTCAAGTCCATACATATAAATCATATACTTTCCTGCCATAATAAACCACAATCCCTGCTTTCAAATCTCTTACAAAGATACATCAAGATTCATCTCAATTAATGAAATTTGCCGACATATTCTTGGATTCAATGAAAATTCCTGATGACTGATTGCATGTTTAATAAACAATAGACATTACAGCTGTCATGTTCTTGCTAAAACTTGATTTCCCCTCTGGTAATTGTGTGAGGGAAGAGGAGTGTGTTACACTTCTTGTCAACATTTCCTTGAAAGGTGTTTCCAACAAAGACACCCGAGCTCTTGAGCCTAATCTGCCCATGGGCCTGCAGCCAATCTAAGTGTTTGGTGCACTGCTGGATGCCGGTACATGCTCCCCTCATGGAAGAGGACAACCCCACATGGTTGCTCACCCTCGGGGCTCCAGAAGGCTCTCAGAGCTTCTCTGAGTTGTTCCCATCTTTCCAGGGCTCTGAGGAAATATCCTTCACCTTGTGGCAATGCTCCTTACATACCATCATCACACAGAAGAGCACAGACTTTCCTTCCCTCCAAAGGCTTCCATTATTCATCTTATAAAAAGGAGAGCACAGAGTTATTTCTACCATGTCTGGCTAGGCAACAGTAAAACTGCAGTTCAAACTCAGCTCTCCCATCTTAAAAAAAGAGACAATCTTGGGCGCCTGGGTGGCTCAGTTGGTTAAGCGACTGCCTTCGGCTCAGGTCATGGTCCTGGAGTCCCGGGATCGAGTCCCACATCAGGCTCCCTGCTCAGCAGGGAGTCTGCTTCTCCCTCTGACCCTCTTCCCTCTCGTGCTCTCTCTCTCTCATTCTCTCTCTCTCAAATAAATAAAATCTTTAAAAAAAAAAAAGACAATCTAAATTAGTAAATCATTCAGAAATTAATTACTGAGCACTCACTGTGTCCTTTTTCTAGAAACTGGGACTCCCAGTGAGATTTTAGCCAAGGAGGGTATATAACTAAAGGCATTTGAAAGCGATTGTGTGTGTGTGTGTGTGTGTGTGTGTGTGTGTGTGTGTAATACAGTTTAAGCTTATCTGATTGAAATCATTTATACAGTCCTTTTACATAGTACCTCATTTGGCAAAACTCTTCCAAAGTCTCTCAGCTCCTCCTGCCCTGTCTCTTTTCCTCAAGATTGAATCCCGGCAAAGCAGAAAGGATAGGTCCTTGTGGCTGATGCCTGCTTGCTCCTCTGATATCTGGGGCAAATGCCCTCTGCCCACGTGGCTGCCACTTACCCACTGTAGTTAGTGTGGCTCATGAGTTGGTCTCTCTTGCCTCGATCAGGGATTGTTGGCCTCCCTGGCCGGACTGACCTCATCAGTACTACCGGCTACACACCCACAAGGTCAGCTATGATACCCACGCAGCCCCAGTACTGACCATGGAGTCCACTCCCTGCCTCTGCTGAGGGATTCCCTCTTGTTGCCTTCATGAAAGCACACGCCAGGCCAACTGGCCCTCAAGTAAGTATCCTGACCTTACAAGGACGGAAGATGGCTTGGAGAAAATACACTTCACGGTCCTGTTCTGGTGATGGCTGATACACAACATCTCTGTCCATTAAAAAGTCCATGAAATAGATCGAGAGCCCCATGTTGGCAACAGCATCTTAAAGCAAAGATCAAAGAAGACACTGAAAGAAGATCAAAGTGCAATTTCATTAACTGCATCTCCAAGGAGGATGAACTCAGAAACACATTTTTTAAAATCAGAACAAGAGGTATGCCCGTAAGATGGTATTTACCTAATTTCAGGATTCTAGGCTGCAATGACCAGAATGATAGGCCTCTTGTTTCCCTAACAGAAGGAAACCAAATCCTAAACCAATCATAGCCCTCTCCTGTCCTTTCTCCTTTTGACTATAGCCTGATCTGGATTTAATCAAAATGGTACACTGGAGAAAAGTCAGTTAAGGTGACATCAGCAAGATGGAGGCCTAGGAGGTCCCAATGTTCATCTCCTCCACAAAGGCAACAAAAACATTAAATGAACAACTACAAACTGATGAACTGCTCTGGGAAAGCTCTGTACTACCAAGAAGCAGCAGCAGTGATACTGCAGAACTAGAAACCAAGAATGGCCACACAGAAAAGCATAGGTACCATTTTACCTGTATTACCCACCCCCCCCCCCCCACAACAGCCCCGCACCAACAAGGGGCCCCCCCCCCCCCCCCCCGGAAGGATCTCTCTCCACAGGGAAAAGGAAAGTAAGAGAACCACAATGAGCTTCACCACCGTGGATCTTCAGCCTTTGCTACTGAGGACCACCCAGTCTTCACCGATGCTAAACCCAGCTGATGGAGCTCCCCAGGGTCCTCACTACTTTATCTCCTCCCCAGGGCAGGAGCCATTACTGCAGGAGAGATCCTGCCCCTAGAGGCCCCAGCTGCTGTGCCCCAAGCTTTCTGAAATGCCAGAGCGCCTCACCATTTATGAGACCACAGTTGCCACCACTCTGCCACCTCCGGATCCCAAACCGTCAACATGACCTGCTATTACCAGGGCCATGCTGCTGCAACCCGCCCCTAGGTCCTAAGCCATGACTGACTCCTCAACACTGGGGCTGCACAGCTGTTCTGCACTCTGCCCATAGGGCTGAAGTCAAGGCTTTGACCCACCATCACTGGGAGCCCCAGCCCTGCTGCTCTACACCCTGCCCCTAGGGTTCTAAATCATGGCTCTGTACCAACATCACTGGCACTAAACTGTTGCTATTCTGTCAACGCACCTTGAGGCCAGAGTTGGGATTCAGACCCACCATCCCAAGGGTGTGTTCTTACTGTTACCTGCCCCCTGGGCCCAAGCCCCCTGCACCCTGTTATCTCAGGGCCTGTGCCAATGCCATCCCTGACCCTGGGGCCAGAGTCACTGTGGCAAAAGAGTTCCACGGGAGAACTGCACAGGCTTGTACCTCAGACACCAGTGCCACACCAAAGCATGTGCTCCTGTGCCCCGGAACCCAGGTTCTGTGGTCGTTTTACATGTGCCTGAATGTAGGCCCCAGCTCCGCTACCACTGAGTGCCTGCATACCACCGCCACCTGCAGGACCTCTACAGTCTTGGCCACAGAAGCCTCCCCTCCCTGACCCCACCCAGTCTTTGCTGACACTGACCTCGGCTCATGGAGCTGCATGGAGACTACACCACTATGCCCTCCCAGGAACCAGAGACACGGAACCCCACCCAGCTGGTACCCTTGAAGCCACCTTTAGTGTAAGTCCTTCCCAACTGAGGCCAGTCTGAAAAGACTGAAAGAGTTGACTGCCCCCCTCAAATGCACAGACATTAATACAAAGCCATTGGGAACATGAAAAAAAAAAAAAAAACCAACAAGGAAACATACCACCACCAAAGGAACACAATAATTTTCCAGAAACAACACCCCAAAAGACCTTATGTTATCTGAAACAGAATTCAAAATAATTATTTTAAGGAAATTCAGTGAGATTTAAGAGAACACAGACAATTCAATGAACTCAGGAAAACAATGCATAAACAAAACAAGAGTTCATCAAAGAGATGGAAATCATAAAAAAAGGGGGGAGAACCAAACAGAAATTCTGGAGATGAAGAATAAAATGAATGAAATGAAAAAATGAAATAGAAAGCTTCAATGGCAGGCTCAGCTGAGCAGAAGAAAGTATCAGCAAAATTAAAGACTGATTTCTTGATGTTATCTGGTTAATAGGAGAAAAAAAAGAATGAAAAGGAATGAAGAAATCCTATGTCAATTAGAAATACCATCATGCAAAACAATATTTGCATTACACAAGTCCCAGAAAGAAAGAAAAAGTAACAAAAAATGTATATATAGAAATAGAAATAATGGCAAAAACTTCTCAAATCTGGGGAGAGATATGGTCATCCATGGATATGAAGCTCAGAGATCCCAAACAGACTCAGCCCAAAGAGATCTTCAGTGAGACCTATTATAATCAAACTCTCAAAAATCAAAAAGACGAGAGAGCTTTAAAATCAGATTTCTCAGCAGAAACCTTGCAGACCAGGAGAGAATGGGCTGATCCATTCAAAGTGCTCACAAAATACAACTACCAACCAAGAATGTTCTACCCAGCAAAGCTGTCCTTCAGAAACAGAGGAGAGATAAAGACTTTCCCAAACAAAAGATGAGGGAATTTATCTCCATTAGACATACCTTGCAAGAAATGCTAAAGAAAGTTGTTCAAACTGAAATGAAAGGATGTTAATTAGTAACAGGAAAACATGTAAAAATATAAAATTCACTGGTCAAGGTAAACAAATTCAAAATACTGTAATGCTGAAATGATGGTGTTTAAATCACTTTGAACTCTAGCATATAGGTCGAAAGAAAAAAGGTAAAAATAGCTAAAAAAAATAACTACAGCTGTATTTTGTTAATGGATACATAATATAAAAAGATGTAAATTATGACAACACAATATAAAATGTGTGTGGGGAAGCACAAAATGTGTACAAATGTCTTATGCAGTTGAAGTTAAGTTGTAATCAGCTTAAGAGAGACTATTATAAGATGTATATAATCAGGGGTGCCTGGGTGGCTGTCAGTTGGGCATCTGGCTCTTGATTTCGGCCCAGGTCATGGTCTCAGGGTCTTGGGATTGAGCCCCCATCAAGCTCCAAAGCTTGTCGAAGAGTCTGCTTAAGGTTCTCTCCCTCTCTGCCTGCCTGTCCCCCCCGCTCACACACTCTAAGAGGCAGCTTTGTAAACAAGGAAAGATACAAGGTAAGTTCTGGGAATAGTACATGCTACCTAGTGTAATATTTCAAATACTTCACTTTTTAAAACACAATTGCAAACTGCATCTGAGTCACTCACTGATGTGTGGAACTTAAATTTCAAAGCAGGAAAAGATCCAGTTTCTCTCAAGTATAATCTAAGTGTCTGATTTCTCTCACCAGATATCCCCTTTCTAGACATTTCACATTGACCCAGGTGGCATGCATCTCAACCTGACCTTCAGGTTTAGGTCTCAGAAACTGAAATTGTTAAAGTGTAGAACCAGTGAGCCATTGTTTTTTGTGTCAGGTAAGAAAATCAAGGAATGAATGAGTTTCTACCGATTCAAGGTTAAGAAAACAAAACAAAAATATAAAATGAATACAATGAATCTAATACAAAAGATACTACAGCTTAAGGAAAAATAAATATGTAGAAAATTTTGGAAAATTGTGTATCTCTGAAGATGTTTTTCTATACGGAATCAAAAATTGAGAATTATGACTTTTATTCTAAAATATATGCAGGAAAAGGGATCTTCTCTGAAATAGAATGGGCAGGTACCTTAAGGAAGAATGAAGTAATGCAAAAAGCCAGACCTAAAATGCCACATAATGTATTTTTCCATGTATATGACATGTTGGAAAAGGAAACATTGTAGGGACTGAAAACAGAGAAGTGGTTGCCAGTTTCGTGTGGGTGGAGACAGGGTTTTCAAAAAATTTTTTCATTACTGAAATACAGTTGACATACAATGTTATGTTAGTCTCAGCTGGGCAACATAGTGATTCAACAATTCTATACATTACCCAATGCTCACCTTAAGTGCAGTTACCATCTGTCACCATACAACATGATTATATTATTGACTGTATTCCTTATGCTCTACTTTTAATCTGTCATTTATTTATAACTGGAAGTTCATACCTCTGAATCCTCTTCACCTATTTCGCCTGAGCGTAACAAGTGATATTTTTGAGGTGATGGAACTGTCCTGTATTGTGAATACACTAATCCTATGTCCAAACTCATGGAACGCTATGCCACAAAGAGTTAATTTCCGTATGTAAACTTTAAAATAACTAGGGTATTACAGGAAAGCAAAATGGAGTGCAGACTATGATAATGAATCTCTGTCATGCAAATAAGTGCTGTGACTAGAGTGACGAGATGATGAAAAAAATAAGCTGCGCCATGTAACTTTACTGGATACTTTGAGACTAAAAACCAAAACAATTGCCACAGAAACCCTGTACTTTAGTTGATGAATTCAGGGAGTAGGTTAGCGATTCTGAAATGACTCTACATGTATACCAGCTGTGAACAAATAAGTACATCTATTACAGACAATTAGAGTCGATTTCTCAGTCAGAAAGAGAATACCATGCTAGAATGAACCATGTGTTGTGGGATTAGAGGTGGTAATGGTCTCCTTTTAAATTCATGGATGGATAGTTAGGTATGGAAATGAGCACTGATATGAGAGTATATATGGGTTTCTAGGCAAACACACATGACCCAGCTTTACCCAGTGAGAGAGAGCATAGAAGCAGTGACCCCTGAGAAGCCAATGAGCACACCTAGTTCCCAGGTCCCTGTTTCTAAATCCATTCCTTAATGACTGGAACGAGGGCTCCTTGAAGAAATGGCTGGTCGAGGGCTGGGGAAGGGGAAATGCAAGTCAAGCATAGACCTTCTGGGACTATCACAAGGATGGGACGTGCTAAAAAAGTAGATTGGGGCATGTCAAAGATACAGAGCAATCAGAAAGCGCTCCCAGTAGCCAAATCTGGAACAATTTGGCACAATATAAATAAGGAGCATTAGACTCTAACCCTGCAATGGTTAGTTTTATGTGTCAAAGTCACAAAAGACAAGGAAAAACTGAAGAGCTATCAGAGACTGGAAACAGGATTACTCAAGGTCATCAGTGTGAGACCCTACATTAGATCCTGCAAAAGAAAACAGGACATTAGCGGAAAGACTGGTGAAATGCAAACAAGGTGTGTACTTTACTTAGTTGTATTACACCTATGTTAATTTCTTACTTTTGACAATCATTACAGTTATGTGGGATGTTATCACTGGGGGAAACCAAGTGAAGTGTGTAGGAGAGTTCTGTGCTACTTTTTCAATGGCTAAGCCTAAAATTATTTCAAAATAAAAACTTGAAAAAGTAACTTGTACAATCTATGAGGATTACAAAATATCCCTTGAAGAATCCTATTTAAATAAAACCAAATCTGAGAATTCTGAATTCAGCCTCTCTTCTTCAGAGTACATCATTTTAATTTCTTTAAACTTTCTTCAGTTTAGACATATTATTCATCTTTGTTTTTCTGGTCTGTATTCCCTCCAGATACTCTTTATCTCCCTTAAGCTTTGGTAAAGCTGATTGACACAGGCCAAAGCATACAATATTAGTGTCAATATTCACTTGATTTTGACCCAGGCCGGGGCTCTGCAAGCCTGTCTTGAAATACTAATGAGAAGGATATTGAAGGAAGAAACCTCAGAGTTCTAAAGTTCATATAAATGTAGACTACACTAGAAAGGTTATAAAAATTAAAAGTTAAGTCTGGGAAGAATAGAATAGAATAAACTGCTCAAAAGTATCAATTATAATTAAAATCGTAGTTTATACACTATTATGACTTACTTTTTCACAATTTAATAGCATATTTTAGAATTTAAAGTCAAAGCTAAACCTTCTAAAACATTTCATTTCACATATAGTCCTCAAATCCTTGAAAAAATACACGTCCACAAAGCTATTACTCATTTTTAATAAACTGAATTTATGTAAGAGATAGTGAAGGCATCACTCTACCTTAAACAACCCAAAATCTGAAATTGTATGAAAATTTCATCGTATAATATATTGTAAGCAGAAAGAGTTCTAGCTTCCAGTCAGGGGCTGTGGTTAAGCTGTTCACGTGACTTTAGCCAAGCCACTTCACCTCTCTGAGACAGCTCCAGGATGGTCATGGAGGGACATGCCATCTGTTGTTGCAAAATTCCAGCAGGGGCTCTTTGCATATTCACTTCACAGTCTGGTAAGTAGAAAGCACCCTTGGATTTATACAAAAGAGTGGTCCTTCCTGTCGTGCAATTATTTGTCCCATTAGATGAATAAATCAAGTCCGTGGGAGCTTCAAAATGAATGGAAAAATGAGAAGGTGGCATCCTGGACTGTAAAATTTGATTGAAAAGGAGAATTTCTGAACCAGGATCACAGTTGAGAACAGGTAGGACATGCCAGGGATCGGCTGGTCATCTTGGTACCTTTCTTATGGTGAGTAATTTTTTATTTGGGATAGAATACATATCTAGCAAATGCTCTAATGTAAAATGTACAGCTCAACATAAGGTTTTTGAGAATAACCCTTATTCTTGCATATAGTAATGTTCTTATATTGCTAAATAGAATTTCATTAAAGGAATACACTGCCCTTTACTTATTCATTCCACTTATTAACTTTTAACTCAATCTTTTTAAAAAACTATTGTAACTGAGCTAAGGCAATTTGGTTTTACTTAAGTATTAGGTTACCTTAGTAGAGACTGATAATCTCTCAGAGATAGAAAAGTGTCTCTAGGACTCTGTTCTTAAGACATTTACCACCAATGACAGGTTTTAAGTCATGGATAGTATTCTATTACACATACCATGTTTGTAAGAAAGTAGTCATAATTTTGTTGTTTTAGACATGTCAGTCAACATTTTGCTTCAAATCTGGTCAAAGTAACCCAATGCCCTACGCTAGCCATTAACTGAACACATGCAAGGCAGACATGGCACTATACAGAATCCTCTGGAAGTGACTGCACACAGCATCAGGCATAGTCATCGACGTGGGGCACCGCCCTTAAAGGTCCTGGCCTCTTTAGACCTCTTATCCCAGTTCAAGCAAGGCAGAAATATAGATAATATTTCTACCTACTGCACATATGTTAAAACCACTCAAGTCAGCAATTAAAATCATTCTTTACATTATACTCATTAACAAACCATCTGGTCCTAATCAGAGATAAAGATAGTTGAAGGGTGCTGGTGGAGCCTGGATTTCTGAATATAGACTCTGAAATACCAAGTAACTAGGCCCAGTCATGTGTACTTTTGAGTAGGAGCTTTAAATGTTCACTAATGAGCTCTAGGGTGTAGACTGAAAGCCACACACCCATATATATATTATACATACCACATTTTAAATAGTTTAAAGTTAATTGCAGACAATATTAGAAATTTTCTAATAAACACCCAAGTCTAACTTGCCAAAACTGATCTCTTCTCTACATTAAGGAGTTAGCCCTGGGAGGCTACTCTGCTTGATTGGGGAATGTCCCTGGCTGTTCAATTGGCTGACTCTGTCCTAGCTTCTCAGCCCTGGGCCATTTTCCGAGGTTTGACTCTCTTTAGAAAATTAAAGGGTAGGAGCTAGTGAGCAAAAATCATTAACTGTTATTATAGCATATTGTTGAATTAGAGCCTCTGGCAGTTAACTCTGAAAACAATGGGAGCATCTGCTGTATTCATTAGATATGCCACAACGCTCAGTAGCTCTAACAGAAATTTTTCTTTCACTGGTCTGCAGTTGGATGGAATGACTCACACAAGTCAGAATCAGACAGTATAGGGCTGGACTGACCCAGCTCTACCCTACAAGTCTCATTCGGGGCCCAGGCTGAAGGTGCAGCCCCTGGCAAGAGCTCTACTCATGCTGATGTCTAGGGTACAAGAGGGCAAGCAGAAACACAAGAGGCCTTGTAGGGTCTAGATGGAGAACTGACTCTCAGTCACCACTACCCATATGCCATAGGCCAAAGCAAGCAGGCGGGCCAAGCCAAAAGTCGAAGGGCAGAGAGGGGCATCCCCCCGCCCCCAGGAGGCCAGTGTAAGGTGGGAGAGGCACGGGGAGGGCTGTAGCCTGTCATTCAGCTAGCACATTCTCCTCAAAAACCAAAATAACACTCTTACCCTTGGCTGAAGTAATGATTTCCCTTTTCATGGCACCTATTAAAATATTACTGACAAAAAAAAAATATTACTGACAAATAAGGAAAGAGACCTTGTTCTTACTATTTTTTCCACTTTATGTACGAGTCTTCTGCAAATATCAGGACCTGAGGCAGATCTGTTTTATAAAAATGTACCTATTTGTGCATTTAACAATCCAATAAAGCACCTATTGTATACAGATCATCAAGTGAAGCAATGCTAGATATACAAAGATGGATCAGACGTAGATGCTTTCTCAATGATCGTGGGGGTCTGGTGGGTTCACGAGGGAAGCTCGGAGTGGGAGCATCATGTACTGAAACAGAGTAGGGTGGTTAAAACCACCAGTTTGGGACACAGGCAGACCTGGATTAGAGTCTTAGCCCTACCATTTCAGGCCAGCTATTTACTGTCTTAGTTTTACTGAGACAAATAGACACTGACAAATAGACAAAACAAGATGACATACATTACAGAGGGAGGATTAAAAATATGTAATTTATGCCTGGGACCTATAAGTGTTCAATTAATGGCTAGCATAGGGCATTGGGTTACTGTGACCAGATTGGACAATCTCCCCACCAGGGGCTTGTAAATGCATTTCTTACTCCATTCTGTTGTCTGAACACCCCTGTGCTAATTTCTATTCAACAGCTGGCTTTGGTGACAACCTTTGTAATAACAGGCTGTAAAATCCAAACCATAAGAAGTTAAATCTTTTTCAGGGATCTGTTCTATAATGAAACCAATTAAAAACAACTCTCAATCACCTTCTCTAAAGAAATAAATCTTGGCTGGAGCAAAAGCAGAACACCATCCCGACCTCGTGATTCACAGCACAGTCCAGTCGGTAGGAAGACCACGGAAAATACGTGGTCCATCGCTGGGTCCAAGAGTTGATTTTCTGACAAGCAGTTGATTTTCTAGAATCTCAATGACTCAGAAAACACATTCTCATTATCAATCAACTTGGAGACATGACAGCTCGCAAATGAAACAACAAATAAGTACCTCACAGAATTTTAGGCTGAGTTTGCATAAGCATTACTTCCTCTCTGCACTGGAGTTTGGTCCCTAGTGAACCTCTTGGGTGGGGGTGGGGGTGGGGGGTGGCGGGGATAAGGGGTGGGTGCTATGGAAGCAGGAGGCTGGAACACAGAAAAAGTTACTTACATCATCAAGGATGATGCAGTAGCTGGGATGGAACATAAACAGAATAAACAGAGGAACCAGATGGAAAAGTCTCCGTGATGGAGCAGGACAAGGAGGGGAGTGGATGACGGAAGTCATAGATAATGTCACAGATGCCTGGTATGAGGTTCAAAGGAGCAGAGGTTTCCTTTTTGTTGTTACTTAAATCTAAGATTTCTTTCCCCAAGGATTGATATCCAAATCATTTTTAAAACTTGGTGATTGAGAGTTTGACATCCTGCCTTGCTGGGGAGATCGAATGTACAGCAATGGTGATGATAGTTAACAATACTGTTTTGTATACTTGTAATTTTTTTAAGAGGACAGGTCTTAAATCTTAACACACACACACACACACACACACACACACACACACCCCCAACACACAAATGGTCACTATTTAGAGGTAATGGATATGTGCACTAACTTGATTGCAGTGATCATTTCACAATGACTATGCATATCAAAACATCACATATACATCTTAAATGTTTACTTCTATATGTTAATGATATCTTAATAAAGCTGTTAAAAAATAAATCTAGACTGTAGGAAAATGGCTCTCAGAGTAAACATCAAACAGTGGATCTGAAAAGGTGGGCTGGAGACTGGAAGGCCTTGTGTGACAAGCTCAGTGATATGTATGATCACAAATATATACATGTGGCCAAGACCAAAAAAAAAAAAAAAAGTGGAGAGGTGGGGAGAGTTGCCGGATGACAATGCTGTGAGTTACTATCTCCTGCTCTAGAAAGGAGTGAAGTCTGCTTCTGAAACTAAGTATACTTCATCCAAGGCAAATGAATCGCTAAATGTTTGTGTACATATCTGTAAGAAATTAATAACTTCTGGGGCCCCTGGGTGGCTCAGTTGGTTTAATGTCCAACTCTTGATTTCAGCTCAGGTCAGATCTCAGGGTGGTGAGATCAAGACCCATGTCAGGCTCCACACTCAGCAGGGAATCTGCTTGAGATGCTCTCTCTCCCTCTCCCTCCATCCCTCCTCCCTGCTCGCTTGTGCTCTCTAAAATAAATACATCTTTAAAAAAAGAAATAACTTTTTTATAGCAAGGGCTTTACAGTTTTCTCTTGGACATATAAAATGAAAACATCTATAGTATAAGATAAAGTTTACTTATGTAAGTGACCCACATTTGGCATTAAAGACTCAAAAGATCTAGCAAGGGACCTACTTTTCTTTCATCTAAGATTCAGGAGCAGGGACTACCTCCCAACATAGTGAAAAGTTCCATGTTAGTCAGTCTCCTACCCTGACCCACATGTAGATCAAAGTGAACAGGAAAAGGGCTTTCACTGCTATGTAGGAACATGGCATTTCTCTTCTAATGTTTTTTAATGGACAAAAAAAAAAAAAAAAGCATCCTTGTGATTTCTATCCAGTAAACCTTTTGGTTGTTACTATTAAATTTTATGACACTCAAGGGACAAGCTGAGGACTAGAAAAAGTCCATGAAAGGGTTCAGGCTCACTTTGTGTAAGACGGACTTCTGGAGGAGAAATCAAATCTTGGCGGTTACCTTTTTCTCCACTATTGGTACCCCCAAGGCCACAAAGTCTCCCCGAGGGCTACATTTGTAGACTTCCTAGGAGCCGACCCCGACGCATTCCACTGGACAAACACCTCTTCTGCATTACCAGGGTCCTTTCCAGAGTTAAAGGAGGGATATTCCCTTCCTTGGTAAGGATGATTTCTACCAAAAGAGTCACTCACTATTTTTACTTTTGTTTTTAAACTTAGTAGATTGCTATCAATCGCTTAGTTGAACCAATGGGCTGGAATCATCAATTTAAAAAGACAATGCCACTTCCAGAAAAGTAACTGATTGTGATAGAACTAGTCTTAGACACAACTAGAAAGCATAAATTTATAAAACATAAATTCAGTCCTTTCTTCATTTCCTTTCTTGCTTTCTCTTCTTAAATCTCAAGTCCTAAGACTTGAGGCGCCCAACAGCCTTCCGGAATAAACCTAAGCTCTCAACCCATAATTTTTCCCTTCATTCTCCCCAGCTATCCAAACTCTCGCTGCATTTGTGCCTGTTTCTCATGGACTGTTTTAGAGAAAACCTTCTTGATGCAGTAAATGACAAGTGCTTATTATATATCAAAAAAAGGCTTTCATACTAAAGGTTGAACTGTAGCATAAGGGGATGGGAGAGGAACTTTGTGAGATTATATCTGTTAAATCAGAGTTTCTCAAACAATACCATGCATCAGAATTACCTGCAGTACTGGCTATAACAGATTTCTGGGTTTTGCCCCCAGATATTCTGATTCAGTAGGTTTGGGCTAGGGCCAGGGACTCGGCATTTCTAACAAAGTTCCCAGTGATGTTGTGCTGCTGATGATCCAGGGATCACACCTTGAAAACCACTGCTTTAAATCATACAACCTGAGTGACCTCCTGATTTGTCATGGCATCCAAATGCTGGCATGAGCAAGACTCCAGCACATTCCATCCAAACCTCTTGCTCCAAATCTGGGACTTTATTCCTCATGCACTGTGAGAGTCAAAAGCTGCTATTGGGAGAAAAGTATAGGATTTGGAGTATAATTAATATTTGTTGTCTGCTTTGCCACTTGCTGGAAATTTCTTTAAAATATCTGAGCCTCCCTTTTCTATTATAAAAAGTAGAATAGTAAATCCAGTCTTTCAGGTTCATTGTGGGGTTCAAAACATGTGTGAAGATGTCTGGTAAACTATCAAGTGCTCTACAAATGGTATCACTGTTCTTAAGTGGTTTCTCCAAGATAGCTTTTTTTTTTTAAAGATTTTATTTATTTGAGAGAGCTAGAGAGAGCGAGCACACTCACAAGCAGGTGGAGGGGCAGAGAGATGGGGAGAAGCAGACTCCCTGTTGGGCAGAGAGCGGGACGTGGGGCTCAATCCCAGGACCCTGAGATCATGACCTGAGCCGAAGGCAGACACAACCCACTGAGCCACCCACATGCCCCTCCAAGACGGAGAATCAAACCCTGTTTTGGAAAATTAGAGCTAGCTGTGTTCCCTATGTCACCAGCAAAGCTAGTTTCCTCAAAACTCTTCTGTCATAGTTTAAAAGAAACACTGTACTAGCTTTAACATGAGGTTTTTTATACCCTAGAGAGTCTCACACACAGTGCAGATCTCTCTAGAACAAAGGGAAACTTGCTGGCACCCTACACATTCCAAGAGCAAGCCCAGTCCCTGTTGTGGAAGATCCCTAAGAAAACATGTGTGCAATCTTAGTCAATACATTCAGAAAGCACCAGAATAGAGCTCCATAACCATGATTTATTGAATTTATTCCATTCTTTTTTTTTTAACTCCTTATCCTGTACATGGCACTTACTAGGGGAAAAACATCTCCTGTGATTACAGCACACACTGCTATATATTCCGTTTGTTAGACCTAATTCTCATTCTTAACATCTCTATACCCCCGGCCCCTGAAAATACACAGCTCTCAAAGGATACAGTCCCAGATCCAGGAACAGCTGGGAGCAGCCATTATTGTGGCCCCTTAACAATGCTCACACCCAGAGCTAAAGCAGGAACAGATGGTGTCTCTGCAAGGGATAATTCTAACCCCTTGGAGTCATTCCTTGCTGGCAGCAACCCTTGCAGAAGGGTTAAGAGCTGCATACCGCAGGCTGGCGTTTTTTTTTTTGTTTGTTTTTTTTGTTTTTTTCTTGATTGGTGTGGTCCCTAACACTCAGTTTCTCTTTCCCTAACATATGAGCAAGTGAACACTTGGGCACTGAATAAAGGGACACAGGATGCCATAGAAGGCTGAAAAGAACGGGGGGCAGGAGGAGTAGTGAACCCAACTCATTCGCTGTCATGGCTGCACCCACCTGTTGATGATCCAAATGAGAAACCGAGGGGAGAAGGGGAGGAGAAAGCTACAATTTTGCTTCATGTACACTTCCTATAGTGCCTCACCTTGCCCTCTGGGATTCCTTTGCTCATCGGGGGCAGCCCGAAGCCTCTGGGGCCAAACAGGTGATGGATGTCCAAGACTAAGATCCCCCTGGTAGTCTGTGAGGTTAGCAGAGTTGTGGGTAACTCTATCCATCCTGGCCTCTCTTTATCGACCCTTTCTTCTCCCTTCTCAAGTTCCGACGTGCTTCAGTTATCCCCTCTACCCTTGCCACCACCCTCCTGCTCTCCGTCAGTTCACTTTGCTGGTGCTTTCTGGTTGTAACACAGTGTCTGGAGATAGGAGAGGAATGCAAGAGTGAGAGACAGGACATCTTTACACCTCGAATTCATTCAGTCAGTCAACAAATAGGTTGTGCGCATCTGAAACGTGGAAGCCACTCTTCCAGGTGCTGGCAATACATCCAGGAACAAAACAGAAAAAAAAAAAAAAATTCCTGTCCTCTCCGTTTATATTCTAGTGGATTTATGGCCTGGAATTAAACCCAATTCTCAAATCCTTCTTTACCCCAAAGCATGTAAGAGTTAAACGTGTTTGCTCTCATGAGGATTAAGTCCCAATTAAATCAGTACTTCTCCAAGTACCTTCTAAGGATGAACTTCATCAGAATCTCTCTTAAAAAAAAAAAAAAAAGAAGAAGAAAGAAAAGAAAAAAAGATTGATTTTTGAGAGGGAGAGAGAAAGAGAGACAGGGCGCCCATGCGGCTGGGGCAAGGGGCAGAGGGAGAGAATCTTCAGGCCGATTCCCTGCTGAGCACACAAAGCCCAACCCTGGGCTCAATCCCACGACCCTGAGATCGAGACCTGAGCCAAAACCAAGAGTCTGACGCTCAACCGACAGAGCCACCCGGGCGCCCCTCTCAGAATCTTAACATGCTAGTCAAATGAAGATCGATGGGCTTCACGGCAGGCCCAGGCAATGAAACTCTTTGAGGGTGGGCTGCAGGAAGCTTAACATTCTTAGCAGGAATGTTCCCTAACCTTTGGGACGATCTGTCCAACTAAAAGGATTAGGTTCAAATAGTGGAGATTCAGGTTCTTTTGTGCCAACTAAAGTTTGAGAGCTGTTGCTCAACCAAAGAGAGAAACTCCAATGGTGGTGTTTCAGGCACCAGCTACAGCAATGTTTCCTCAACTTCCTGTAAAATCACCCAGGGGAACTGGTAATACTGGAGCTTCCCTGACTCCTTTCAGATTCTGATCCAGAGGCGTGCAGTGGGACCACCGGTGAGTCATGGGTTCACAGCAATGTTTAGGAAATATACAGCATTAGGATGAAATTGCAGATCAAAGACATCAGATCGATTCCCTGCTTAGGGAAACCCCAAGAGTGGTATTATTAGTTATTAGTCACTTATATTTTTTCCCATTTAGTGACTTTTTTCTCACATGGATTTGACCTTTTTACCTCTCCATTTCCTTTCTCTGCTGTATCTGTCTTTAAAGCTCAGCTGTGTGAGCCCTGAGCTTGAAGGAACAAGCTTTCATCACAAGATTCATTAATGTTTATACCTATTACCCTGGCTAGCTCTCGCTAGATCATTAGATCTTCAGGTGTAGAAACTAATCTTGTCAACCCAGTACCCACCTACAACCTCTCCCCAGTAGGTGCTCAATAAATATTTACTCCATACTAGCCCGGTTAATGAGATTCTCAAGGATTAGAAAGTGTTTGGATCTAATTTAGACCACATCGTGCAATCCTCCTCTATCCCTGCAGTCAATTTTTCACCCTTCAGTAAATGAAGCACCAAGTGTCGGTTCCATTGCAGAACACCCTGTAACACCTATTGATTCCCCCAATGTCTCCTCTGCTCCCCCCACCCCAAGAAAGAGAGAAGAGAGCAATACGGGCTGATGAACAAGATCAGAGACCTGCACCTGAAAGAGATTATACCTTTTGATTTGGTTTTTGCTTTTGTTTTTGTTTTTTTTTTTTTAGCTGCTGCTATCAAGCTAGGTAACTTCACCATTGCTGTAGCATTTTAGTATTAAATAAGAATGCATTATTTAAGGCAAATGCACTTATATTTAATTTATTGAATCTGAATAAAATCTAATAACCATCTCTTCATTTTTTATCAGGATGGCACATCGAGGTTTAAATTTTAAAAACATAATTTGAGGAAAAGATATACGATTAAAGACGGATTACCATATGTTAAGTTTAAAGAGACACAAAAGAAATGTGGCTTGAAGACCTCCTTTTTGAATAGCTCTTTATGTCTTTTCTGAACAGAAACCATGGTTGAGCATTGTGAACCAAGAGACAGCTCAGATAATAAGATAGGAGCAAAGACAGTTTGGAAGATGGAGCAAGTGGAAAGAGAACAGGCTTTAGAGGCAACTCAACTCAGGCGAGAATCCAGATTCTCACGTGGAATGACTGTGACCTTGGGCAAGTCATCACCCTCTTGAACAAGAGCAAAATGTTCTCAAAGGGTATTCCGAAAAGATTCACTGGGATAAATATGCACAAGTCTTGGCACCCCAAGTTTCCTGCCCCTTAACTGATGTCAGATGACTTTTTAGAAAAGGAATAATACAGGACAGATATTGTGAGTGGTAAACTTGTCAGCGGGCACAGAAAATAGAGCTAATATGGGCCCTTAACACGGATTTCAGCTAAGCAAAGGAAATCTGTATCTTCGTTGAAACTCGTCCAGCTATTAAGTTCATCATATGTTAAAACAATAAACAGAACAATGGAAGAAACAAGCAAAAAAAATCATATGAGAGATTTTTAATACATTCTTGCCATTTCATTTCAAATTGAAGTTTAATTTGCCTTTATCATACTATTAGGTCATGTGGAAAGTAGGTCAGCATTTCAGCAAATGTTGAATAGCCATAAGCCAGGGTTTCTTAGACAGATAGAGAAGGCTGTTAATCTCTGCTCTGTGCCTTTGGGGTAAAGACTTCCTACCTTTTTACAGAAAAATTAATCAATATTCCCAACTACACAGTTTATTTAGATCTAGGATTGGTGACAAAATATTGCTAAATCCCAGCCTTATGGCCCAAATTCAATTTGATAGCTTGGTTGATGCTGGTAGATGGGAGCAATAAACTGTCCAGGAGTTGCTCAAAACCACCCAGGAAATCTGCTTCAGTTCAATCATCTATTCCTGAATTTCTTATGTGGCAAAAAAAATTGAGGACATTATTCTACCCACTTTTCTCCATTTCTCTCTTCCCCAGCACAAGGATGACATGAAGCATGGACAGGAGTGAGGACTTATTTGCAAAGACGAATACTTTCAGAAGCTATGGGATGTAGGCTTCTAAGAATTCACATAAATCCAGGGTGCTCATAATTTGAAGTTCAGTGAATGTTCAGCTCTAGTCTCTCTTTGGTAACTGAGATATATATTCCATTTTG
Source organism: Callorhinus ursinus (assembly GCF_003265705.2). NCBI lineage: Eukaryota > Metazoa > Chordata > Mammalia > Carnivora > Otariidae > Callorhinus > Callorhinus ursinus. The sequence goes on along the minus strand of NW_027397078.1, from coordinate 13,494,829 downwards.
ATGTGTAAAACAGATATTAAACAAGATTAACTGATTTATCATGAAGACCATTCATCTTCTGAAAAGAGATCTTGCCCTTCCGAAGGCAGCATGTACAAATAAGAAGACATGCATTAGTTAAGAAAAAAACTTAAAACATCCTCCTTGCCTTTCAAAAGTACAACCTTCCAGAAATTGGCCACACTAGAACTTACCTACCTTGTATCTAAGCATACGAGCTAATTTAAAAGAGTGACACCACCACATGCATAAGTATCTTTCTTCAGAGAATGATTTCTGACTTGACAATGAAACTGTATCCCTGTCCGCCCTTTAGGATACAAGGAAAATTTTAAGCATTTCCTCCCTGAGGATAGTGACAAAGACAGAAAACTTTCAGCTAAATCCTTGATGTTATACTCTATTAAAAGGTAAAAAAGTGTTTTCTTGTTAACACTTTATAATGATAAACACAAAGTTTTTTAAGGCCCAAAAATACTACCAGGGACCAAATAACCTTTTGTGGGGGGCCACTTTTTTGTACGTGAATCCTCTATAAGTAGGAAAATGACAGGGTCTTAAACATGCTAATTGCCCCTTAGGCAGGGGGCAAATAGTTAGGAATTCCCACTGAACCAGAACTCAGAAAGTAGGTTGGATACTTCTTTATAGACTATCTTAAGGATGGTGTATTTATTTCGAACTCTGAACCCCCTCCGATTCTGATTTGTTGCACGTCCTACCAAGGCACATCTGGCGGCTGTTGGTCATAGCGGGGGGCTGATTTCCTAGCTATTTGGAGGAGACCGTGCTCATTATGGTGCTGCCTCTACTACCTCCTCGCACAGATAAGGAGCCAGGAAAAAGCTCGAACTGGATAAACCCAAGGTACAGCCCAGCAGGAAGGGACAGTGGCTGATGTGATGGCTATCTGACCTCGTGGTCGCACACCCTGTCACCCCAGGCCCCTCAGGCAGAGAAGGGGGTCATTTCTCTCCCTCCTCCCGAGCACTGCCCGATGTGGGACTCCTTGTGGCAAACCCCAGCTTCTTTCTGAAGCCAGATGAAGTCCTGGAAGGCAGTCCCTACAACCACGGGACAATAAAAAGACTCCACCGTAAAATCCTTCCTCTTCTCCTCCTTTTCTTGTTCTTACTGGTGCAGAATGAGAAATCTGTAGACATGAGGGGCATGGACATTGCAAGTTTTGTGAGGGGTTCTGTGAGGGCTTGGGAGGTAACGTGTAGGATTTAAGGCTCATCATTTTTAGATGAGTGCTCCTGAAAGCAAGGGCCAGCTGTCACATCCCCTCTTCCGGCCCAGCAAAGTTGACAAGGTGTCCTTCAGGGCAAGATCATTTGGAACAATCTGTGCACATTCATGAACCACTGATGGCAGCGCCACCTGTTGGGAAACAATTTTCCATGGATCTCTCACATCTCTACATGCCTTTTGAGCAGAGGCACTGAGAGCTTTTGCTCTAGACTCTTTTCAAGGAGGTCTGTATAAGCAAACAGCCTTGGATGACAGAAGCAGTGTCTCACTCCTTGGTCAGAGGACAGATTTGTTAGTTCTCCAGGACCGTAAAGATAGTATCTCCCTTGGGGCAAAGGTTTATTGGCAGTCTCCTGTAAAGGATTCCGGTTCCTCAGCTGTGACACAGACCTATTACGTGTGCAGCATTCACTGGGGCCACTTGGGGAACAAGAGGAGCGAACGCAATCATGAAGTTCATGCCTCCCGCTGCACTGTGGGTAATTAAGTCCTTTGTCTCTGACCCAGAAGTAGGCTATCTACTGCCAGCATCCATGAAAATGTGGCAGACTAACTTGACAGCTTCTAAGTAAAGGGTAAAATTTCAGACCCTTCAGAGTTCTTGGCACCACGATGCCCCCCCCAAGTATCTTCCCTGTTGGTTGCTGTTAAAACCACGGTGCAATCTGTCATTTTAAAACACTTTCAAAGACATCCAGCATTGGGGAATGCACCAGGGAAAACACTTCTCAGTCTTCCAGATGGAGACAGGTTCATTAATTTTGAAATTTTGCTACTCGCTAAGCCTTTAGGTTGATGGGATATGTGAATGTTCTTCCTTCCAGCATCTTTCCCACTCTGTCCATGATGTCATCATGAGATTTCATCAGACTTTCTGGTGAAATCAAGGTACACTATACATTCCCCCCCTGATCGGTCAGCCTCTACAACTAATCATTCAGTTTGGGGAATGATAGAATATAATGCCATCCCCTATTAGCACTGTCTTCCTTCACAGCTGTATGTATCCATGAACTCAATGTACTCCTGCTAACGCATGTACACACAAATAATTATAATTTTATTATTTTAAAATAGGTGCCAATCATATAGACGGGTCTTTATTCTCCCCATGTAATCCAACAATTCCACTTCTGGGTATTTATTCAAAATAATTGAAAACGGCTATCTGAAAGAGGTATTTGCACTCCCGTGTTCACTGCAACATTATTCACAATGATCACAAGGTAGAAACAATTTAAGTGTCCTTCGGTGGATGAATGGATAAAGAAAATATGGTATTATACATAGAGTATTTTTTTAGTCCTTAAAAAGAAGGAAATCCTGAGGCACCTGGGTGGCTCATTCAGTTCAGCCTCTGACTCTTGATTCTGGTTCAGGTCATGATCTCAGGGTCATGAGATCGAGCCCCACATTGGGCTGTGTACTTAGCTGTCTGCTTGAGAGTCTCTCTCTCTCTCCCTCTGCCCCTTCCCCCACCTTGCTTGTGGGTACCTGCGCACACATGCTCTCTCAAATAAATCTTAAAAAAAAAAAAAAAGGAAATTTTTCTATATGCTACAACATGAATGAAATGTGAGGACATCATGCTAAGTGAAGTAAGCCAGTCACAGATGGAAAAATACTGCATGATTCCATGTACATGAGGTATCTAAAGTAGTCAAACTCTTAGAAGCAGAGAGTAAAATGGTGGTCATCAGGGACTGGCGGGGAGGGAGTAGAGGGAAATGGGGACTTGCTGTTCAATGAATATAGAGTTTCAGTCATAGGACATGACAAAGCTCTAGAGATTTGATCTACAACAATGTGCCTGTGGTTAACAATGCTGTGCTGTACACTTAAAAATTTGTTAAGAAGGTAGACTTTATGCTATTTTTTTTAACCACAAACAAAATAAAATCAATAGCACAAAACATGTAAATACCTAGTTCCCTAGAAAGTTTTACACAATGGCTATAGCATCCATTCCTGGCTGAAGCAACTATTACTAGGTTCGTAGTGAAATACTGACTTTCCAAGTTTATCATCCTTTCTAAATTAGTCAGCATTCTTCTGTGAAGTACAGCTACTCCTCTCCTTTTCTATTATTTGAGTATCTGTATAGCATCATTTTAATGGGTTATCACTTATAATTGCAATTATTAATGTTAATGCTCCAATTTTCCTCAACTTGGCCAGTGGAATCCCCTTCAAAATGGCTTCTATTCCTTTTTAAATATCCCCATTTGTTTTCTAAAGCACTTCCTTACTGATTCAACAAGATTTAACAGTACTTTCCCTTCCCCAGCCCTGGAGTCAGTCAGCACTGATTCCAGAGCCCAGAGCCCTTCCCATGGTGGGGAGGGAGCAATTCCTTCTACTATAATGAAGCTACTCTGGCAGACCTCGGGCTTTCTTTCCTGACTCTTCCTCCTCCTCTGATTCATTTCATTTCCATGGACTTGTGTACTGTTTCCAAAACACTAAAAGCTTATTCTTTACAATGGTCTTCAAATATGAACATAGCCTCTTCAACTTCCTCCTGGTCTCTGTCCAGAAGAAGCCCCTGACCAAGAACTCCATGGGTACCTTATCTAGAAAACATCTCGTTGCTGTCCTTCAGCCCCCTTCTCTGTTTGCTATTTCTTCGTAACATTCATCATTACACGATACCACATTGTATATTCATCACCTATTTGTGAGAGCCCTGTGATTCCTGAGGTCCTTCTGCCAGGCACCTAACGAGTACCTGGCACTAGTTAGGAATTAATTAAATTTGTGTTGAATAAATAAATGAAGCTCAAAAATGTAACGTATAGGATTCTTTTCCATAAGCATCAAAATTTAAAGCATATATTATCTTACAGTAATTGCCGGATCTATATATTAGAACTGGAAAATTCTATGTCCTCTAGCCAAAGGAAATAGAATCACTACCTGCAGATAGCTGCACTCTCATGTTCACTACAGTATTCACAGTAGCCAAGAAAATGTGATACACACACACACACACGAATATTATTCAGTCTTAAAAAGAAGGAAATGCTGCTATTTGTAAATGTGGACATGGATGAAACTGCAGGACATGATCCTTAGTAAAATAAGCCAGACACAAAGACAAATACTGCATGATCTCACTTATATGTGGAATAAAAAGTTAAAAAAACAACCAGCCAACCTCACAGTAATAGAGGGTAGAATAATGATTACCAGAGACTGGGAGATAGAGGGAAAAGGAAGATAGTGATCAAAGTTCAGAAACCTTCAGTTATAAGTTCTGGAGACCTAATATATAGCATGGTGACTATAGTTAGTAACAATTTAAAAAAGAATTCTATGTCCTCATTTGTTATTAAGCACAAAATTATTCTGTTACAAAGAGAAAGAAACTGGTGTGTCTGAATTTTCTCTGCAATTTATATAGTAATAATGCATATATAATATAGAAGTATAACATTTGGGGGTAAAAGACAAGAACACAGCTGATTACTTCCTTTTTTCTTCATTCCTTTCTTTTCTTCCTCCTTCCCTCCCCTCCTTTCCTTCTTTCCTTCATTTCTATTAAACAGTAGGGACAAGCTACGAAATTTGTAATCCATGCATAGTTAAAAAAGAACATTATTCTAAAATCTATATCCAAGACTGGTTAATCTGTCAGCACAAGATATTGATCTGTCAGTCTCCAATGTGTTACAAATTTAATTATAATGCATTTGAATGTGTGTTACCATTTTTAGATAGTTTAATATGGTATTAAAACTTTAAAACTGAATAAAACATTTTCAGAATCCCTAATACAAACTCCAGAATTTAGATGGAAAACTGTTGCTACTACCCCTTCCCTATCTTTCTAATGTATTTTCAGAGAAAAAATCGTTTCTTCCTAAAAAATACCTACCAGCCTAGACGGTAGCATACGGGTCTGGAATATTACAGATGTCATTTTTCCAAATATGATTTAACTTGACTTGAATAACATTTAGAAATCAGAGTTTACTGCTTGAACTTTTTCAGGGCATCTGATTTTTTTTTCAGTACCAGATTTGACCAAGAATAAATAATCAGTAGCTAGAGGAATGAACTATTGAGGGGCACCTGGCTGCTCAGTCAGAAGAGTAGGTGACTCTTGATGTCAGGGCTGTGAGTTCGAGCCCCATGTTGGGTATAAAGATTATTTTAAAATAATCTTAGAAAAATAAAAAGAATCTTGTTGTTGTTGTTGTTTTTTGAAGAACTATTGAAAATATCCAATCAGAGAAGCAAAAAGGAATGAAAAAAGCCTATGAGAATTATGAGACACCATTAAGGAAAACAACACCATGTATCACTGGAATCTCAGATGGACAAGAGAAGGAGAAATGAATTGGAAACTTTTAAACATTTAAAGAAATGGCTGAGAACTTCCCAACTCTGGGGAGAGACATGGACATTCAACTTTATGAAGCTAAAAGGTCATCTAAAATTTTCAATCCAAAATTTATCTTCTCTAAGACACATTACAATAAAACTGTTTAAAATCACAGATTTTAAAAAGAATTTTAGAGGCTCCTGGGTGGCTCAACTGGTTGAACATCCAACTCTTGGTTTCAGCTCAGGTCATGATCTCAGGGTCCTGGGATCCAGCCCTTCATGGGCTCCGTCTCAGTAGGGGAATCTGCCTGAGGATTCTCTCCCTCTGCCTATCCCCGTGCTCATGCTCTAAGTAGAATTTTAAAAACAGCAAGAGAAAAAAAAAATTCTCTCATACAAGGAAACCCCCATAAGATTATCAGTGGATTTCTCAGGAGAGATTTTGCAGGCCAGGAGAGAATGGGATGATATACTCAAAATGCTCAAAGAAAGAACGTACCGACCAAGAATACTTTACCCAACAAGTTGTTCTTCAGAAATGGAGGTGAAGTAAAGACTTCCCCTAACAAATAAGTTTGGGGAGTTCCTCACAAGACCTGCCTTAGAAGAAATGCTGAAAGGAGTTCTCTAAGTTGAGATGAAAGGATGCTAATTAGTAACATGAAAACATATAAAAACATACAACACACCAGTAAAGGTTAAGCATAGAGTCAGATTCGGAGTACTCTAATGCTGTAATATGGTAGTGTGTTAACTACTTAACCCTAGTATGAAAATTAAAGGAAAGTATTAAAAAAAGTTATAGCTACAATACTTTCTTAATGGATACACAATATAAAAAGATGCAAATTGTGATATCAAAAATATAAAAGGGGGGAGTAAAGTGGCAGTTTTACACAGAATTTAAGTTAAATTGTTACCAGTGTAAAATAAACTGTTTTAAGATGTTTCATGTAAGCCTCACAGTAACCAAAACCAAAAACCCACAGTATATTTACATAAGAAAAGAGGAGGAAATAAAAGCATACCTTACAGAAAATTATCAATTCACAGAGGAAAGCAACAAGAGAGGGGAAAAAAAGGTACAAGGAAACTATAAAACAGAAAACAGTAAGACGGCAGTAGTAAGTCTTAGCTATCAAGCATTCTTCTACATGTAAATGAACTGAATGTTCTAATTAAAAGACATAATATGGCAGGATAGATTTAAAACAAACAAAACCCAAGACCCAACTATATGCCACCTACAAGAGCTTCACTTGAGCTTTAAGGACACACATAGGCTCAAAGTGAAGGGGTGGGAAAACAATATCCCATGCAAATGAAAACCAAAGAGAGTAGGGGTAGCTATACTTACACCAGAAAAAAACACACTTTAAGACAAAAAAAAAAAAAAAAAGCAATAAGAGAGAAGGTCACTATATAATGATAAAAGGGTCAATTCATTAGGAAGATGAAACAATCGTAATTACATATGTGCCCAATATCAGAGCATCTAAATACAGTAAACAAATACTAACAGATCTGAAGGGATAAGTAGACAACAGTACTATAGTAGTAGGGGACTTTAATACTGCACTTTCTATAACAAACAAATCATCCAGACAGAAAATCAACAAGGAAACACTGAACTTTAATCATCCTTTAGACCAAATGGACCTGAAGACATATACAGAACATTCCACCCAACAGCAAAAGAATACACATTCTTCTCAAGTGCATATCTAACATTCTCCTGGATAGACTATATGAGAGGTGACAAAACAAGTCTTCGCAGATTTAAGAAGACTGAAATCATACCAAGTATCCAACCAGAGCAATTATGCAAGAAAAAGAAATAAGACACCCAGATTGGAAAGGAAAAAGTTAAACTGTCTCTATTCAGGGAAGATCTTATATATGGAAAATAATAGGAATGCACAAAAAGAGTAATAGAGCTTATATATTAATTCCAAAAAATGGACAATACAACATTAACACATAAAAATCAGTTATATTTCCACATACTTGCACCGAACAATCTGAAAATGAAATTAAGAAAGCGGTTTTATTTACAATAGTGTGAAAAGAATTAAGTTATTAGAAATAGATTTGATAAAAAACCGTAAAACTTGTACACTGAAAACTATAGAATACACAAATTTATAGATAAATTCAAAAATATCGACTCTTCATGTTTTGGAAAACAATATTCTTAAAATGGCAATACTCCAAATTGGTCTATAGATTCACCACAATCCCTATCAAAAGCTCACCTGGCTGTTCGGTAGAAATTTACAAGCTTACCCTAAAACTAATAAAGCAATACAAAAGGCCCAATTTAAGAATTTACTATGAGGGTACAGTAATCAAGACATTTTGGTACTGGCGTACCAATAGACATACAGATCAATGGAATAGAATCAAGACTCTAGAAATAAGCCGGTATGTATATAGTCAACTTATTTTTACAAAGGAGCCAAGACAACACAAAGGGGAAAGAATAGCTTTCCAATAAATGATTCTGGGAGAAGTGGATACCCACATGTAAAATATTGAAGTTGGACTCTTAGCTCATGCCATATGCAAAAATTAACTCAACTTAATGTTAAGGACCTGAACTGCAAGAGCTGTAACTATTTAACTCTGAGAAGAAACTATACAACTCTTTGTGACTTGGGTAAGGCAACAATTTTAGAGGACATCTGACTTTATCAAAATTACAAACTTCTATGCTTGAAAGGACATGATCAAGAAAGTGAAAAAAAAAGCCATATAATGGGAGAAAATATTTGCAAATATTACAACTGATCACGATCTACCATCCCAAATATTTGAAGAACTCTTAATAAGAACTCAATGATAAAAAGACAACCCAATTTAAAAATGAGCAAATTATCTGAATACACATTTTACCAAATAAGATATACAAATGGCCATTAGGCATATAGAAAAGATGATCATTATCATTAGTCATTAAGGAAATACAAATCCAAGCTACAACCCCTCCCACACACTAAGGTGGCTATAATAATCATTTAATGAAACAGAAAATACATCAGTGAGCATGTGCAGAAATTAGATTCCTCAAACATTTCTGGTAGGAATGTAAAATGGTGCATCCACTGTGGAAGATGGTTTGATATTTCCTCAGAGTTAAAAACAGTTACCATGTGACTCAGCTATGCCATTCCCAGGTATATACTCAAGAGAACTGAGAACAAGTGTTCACAGAAAAAATGTTTACACAAATGTTTATAACAGTGTTACTCATAATAGCCCAAAAGTAGAAACAAACCAAGGGTTCAACTGATAAAACATGGTTATCATCTCAAAATGGAATATTCAGCCATAAAAAGGAATTTAATTCTAGTACATGATAACGGCAATGAATGGACCTTGGAAATATTATGGTAAGTGAAAGCAGTCAGTCATAAAAGACCACACACTACAGGATTCTGTTCATGTGAAATATTTACAATAGGCAAATCTAGAGAGACAAAATGTAGATAGGTTTGCATAATGCAGGAGGAGGACAGGATAGGAAATGACTGCTAATTTGGGGTGATAAAGATATTCCGGAATTTAATTACCATTAAAGATACCAGCAACGGGGGCACCTGGGTGGCTCAGTGGGTTAAGCGACTGCCTTCGGCTCAGGTCATGATCCCAGAGTCCCGGGATCGAGTCCCGCATCGGGCTCCCTGCTCAGTGGGGAGTCGGCTTCTCCCTCTGACCCTCTTCCCTCTCGTGCTCTCTCTCACTCTCTCTCTCAAATAAATAAATAAAATCTTAAAAAAAAAAAGATACCAGCAACGGTCGTACAACTTTAAGAACATACTGAAAACCACTGAATTGAACACTTTAAAATATCGAATTTTATATTGTGTGAATTAGATCTCAATTTAAAACATGAGTAATTGTGTTTCAGTAGCAATCTTTCTGAATCCTAGGACGCAAACTTTGCTTCCCATACAGCTTAGATTTCTAATTCTCCCCATGCACTTTCTCTAATAACTTTGACTTGGAAATCGGTGGGATTCACAGAGGTCACAGTGTTAAATAGTAAAAACAAAAATGGTGAAATAACCACAGAGGAAGAAAAGAAATAAGGAACCCATTTCAGGCAGTAAAAGATGGCAGGAATTGCCACAAATGAACATCTTATATGGACATGGACAGGTTTTTGGTTTTTTTTTTTTAAAGATTTTATTTATTTTACAGGGAGAGACACAGTGAGAGAGGGAACACAAGCAGGGGAGTGGGAGAGGGAGAAGCAGGCTCCCCACTGAGCAGGGAGCCTGATGTGGGGCTCGATCCCAGGACCCTGGGATCATGACCTGAGCCGAAGGCAGACACTTAATGACTGAGCCACCCACAGGTTCTTTAAAGTTCCCCACAGTAGCGCATTCCTTCAACCTGGGGCCTTCAGTATGACAGCATCTCATAGTTCATGTCCATTTTAGTTAAATAAGTCTATTGTTCAGTCTAGTTTGAAACGATATATTCTATAATATAATAAGAACTTTTCTTTTAGGAGACACACAAAGCCTTGCTTTGGGAGTCCCGTCTGGCTCTAAGTGAAATTTGGCAGTGGACCTTCTTCTGAAGTGAAACACACTCCCCCGGTGTAGATCTATCTCAGGGATGTTTGGCTTATGCTGCGTTCTGGTGTGGCAGTCAGGGCTGCGGTCACATCTCTGTGAGAACAGGACAGAGTCTTCCCAGAGGGGCAGACATCCGAGATGGGTATTGGGATGGGAAATGTAAACTTGGAAGAGGTGTCTCAGACGGGTAACAGGACAAAGTTGTTTCCTCAGGCTCTGCCTCGCCCCCATGTGTTTGGAATTGGGAAGTCTAAATAAACACACGTGAGGACACTTCTTGGAACAATTACAGTAATGACACCTACAGGGGCACTTGGGTGGCTCAGTAGGTTGTCTGACTCTTTGAGTTCAGCTCAGGTCACGATCTCAGGGTTGCAAGATGGAGCCCTGCTTTGGGTTGCCTGCTTAGTTGGGAGTCTGCTTGAGATTCTCTCTCCCTCTGCCCCTCCCCACCCCACATTCTCTCTCTCTCTCTCTCTCTCAAATAAACCTTTAAAAAATGACACCTATTTGGTGAGTAAATTGTTCTAGTGACTATGTTGATTTTTTTATATTAGATCATTAGTTCATCCAGTAACTGTTGAAGATGCTCAACCGTCTGCACTTTGCAGATAAACACACTGAACTGTGTACCAGAAACAGACACGGGGAGTCTCACTTTTTTTTTCTTTTGAACTATTTTTCTATTACCTTCTTCTCTTGGCCACTCATTCACATAGGATTCTTTCTCAGCTTGTCTTGCCCACTGGGAAAGAGTTACTCTGAAACTGTGATGCCTCAGGAAGCCACTCCCTGGCTGCTAGATCTGTGATCATCTTCATCCTTCCAAAGTGCTTTTATGTGAAGAAATAACTTAAAGCGCAAATGTCTTTGTGAAAGCTACTCATTTAATAAGGATAGCTTAAGGTAGCCAGGAAAAGGAGCACCATTTCCTTTTTAAAGAGTAATTAAGATTGTATGTATGTGTTGAATCCCGAGGCTGCTACTTATTAATTATGCAACCTTGTTTGGGCTCCTTATTGAACATCTCTAATTTTCCTCTTTCTACAAAAGAGACCGTGATCTGTGAGAGCAGCAAACTGGGATCTCAAAGAGCTGTTTCAGGGATGAAATATATAAAGGTAGGTAAAACTTTTAGAAGGGTGCTTTGTAGAGAGGTAGTCTTCAAAAACCCGTGTGTTCTTTTTTTTTAATATTTTATTTATTCATTCATGAAAGTCAGAGAGAGAGAGAGGCAGAGGGAGGAGGAGTCTCCCCGCCTAGCAGGGAGCCCGATGCGGGACACGATCCCAGGACCCCGGGATCATGACCTGAGCCGAAGGCAGATGCTTAAACATCTGAGCCACCCAGGCGCCCCCCAAAACCCGTGCATTCTTATTATTAGCACTGGAGTAGGAGGGGGTTCTGACAGCTACAGGGGGATGAATAGCAAAGGGATCCTGAGCCAGCGGCCATGGAGAGAAAGCCTGGATGGGCTTTCACTGTATAACTTCTCGGGAGGCATGAGGAGCCACATGGACACTGGACAGCTGAAGAAGTGAGAAACCCAGAAATGGAGATTAATGGAGAGCATCGATCATGGAGCCTGGCTCCCGATTCTACCCAGCCCTGGCCCTTTCTCTCCACCTCACTAGCAAAATAATTTCCTGTCACTTGTGCCCTCTTTTCTTAACACCCAGCAGAGGTCTCGGGTTTGGACCCAGATAGAAACCAGTAGGTCATGGAAAATTCTTTTGAAAAACCCCTCTCAACTAGTTTGGAAGTACTCCTTATAACCGTAGTTCAGCTTAACACCAATTGGCCAGCAGCTACTACAGCTGAGGAGGCTATTTATTCTTTGAAATTGAGGTTTCTTTATTTGACCTTAGCAGCTGTCCTCTTTCTCTGAAGTGAGTTTGCCGTTTCAAACCAAATTTCTCTTATTTGAGGATAAGGACCAATAAGCCAATAGAAGCTATAAAGACATGGACTTTCACAGACCTTTCACAGAAGAGAAAACATATACAAGAGAAAAACAGATGAAAAGGTGTTCAGCCACATGTGTTCAGTCATAGTGACCAAGGCAATGCAAACCAAGGCCAGGATGAGAGGTCATTTTCTATCCATTTTATGAGTGAAAGTAAGAAATCTGACAGTGGTCCAAACAAGAAGGCTTAAATTCATGTCTTCCTGTTCCTCTCTGCTAAGTCCAACTATAACCTCAGGTCCTCATGCCAAAAACAAACCAACCAACCCCAAAGAGAACTCTTTTTTTTTTTTTTTAAAGATTTTATTTATTTATTTGAGAGAGCGAGAATGAGAGAGCGAGCGAGCACATGAGAGGGGGAGGGTCAGAGGGAGAAGCAGACTCCCTGCTTAGCAGGGAGCCCGATGTGGGACTCGATCCTGGGACTCCAGGATCATGACCTGAGCTGAAGGCAGTCGCTTAACCAACTGAGCCACCCAGGCGCCCCCCAAAGAGAACTCTTAAAGGTAGAAAGAGAAGACTCCAGAAATAGAGGAAAAACATAACTTTAAAGTGTTTTACAACTCTCCCACCCAACAGGAAAAGGTTACTCAGGCCTGGCACTTCCCGACCTAACCTAAGCTAGCACAATACCCATTCCCACACACCCCTCAATGAACAGAAATCACACCAAAAATGCCACGTGAAGATGGCAGCAGTGGCCTACTAGGGCCCCCACCAACACCAAGGGGCTAGAGGAAGCATTCTCCTTTATTTGACCTGCTCTTCCACCCAGAGATAGTGTGTACTCAAGATACACCAGCAAGGGGGGACCCTGCTACAAGCAACATGGCTCAAGAAGTCTTCTCGTCTTCTTGGGCCTTAAACTTTCCTCTACTACCCAGAAACATCAAGATGGTGGTCGGGTTGGGCGCAGGGGATGGGGAAAACAAGAGCTTATTCATGATCATCCACCCCGAGTCTTCCCACTGTCTAGGCCATAGGGTTAATCCTTTTAGAACATCCCAACCGTCGGTGCAAAGGGTTAGTGGCCAGGATTCATGAGTGACCATCATCCAAACCACTCTGAGTTCAGACCAGTGGCTACCATGGTCCAGCCCTGCTTCTATGCAGATGGGGTCTAGATTGGGATAAATGGTGGCTACAGTCCTTGTGGACAGACTACCCTGACTAGATCCATCCATCTGTAGACCAAGCACCAGTAGGAATATCTGCACCTCCCTCTCTGTCTCGGGTCTTTCCCACAGGCTATACCCATTCCTGGGATTTGCCAGTCTCTCCCAGATCAGCAATGGATCGCCCAACATCATAATTATCTTGTCCCACCGATGGGCTCATAATGGATATCAGTGTCCAATACCAAGTGCTGGTGATGGCCTGGAGTATCTTGGCTTTCAATGCTGCAGTGAATGTGGCCCAATCAGGGACTTCCAAGACGGTGTAAATTGCCCGTCTCATTCCCCACTCCCTAAGAATTAACTGTACCTCTTTTACAGATTTCCTGGGTCCCACATGTCCAGGAAGGTCCTCTTCATTGGGCCAAGCCTCCCTGCAGGCTAGAATAATCCAATCTATAAGGGAGTGAGTACCTTGAACCCCTGAACACCATGCAGGAGCTGCTGGAGGGCAGGATGTATGGCGATGTTGCTCATTTTCCCTGCCCCTCCCCCACATCCCTTAGCCACACTAACCATACTAGATACTTTCCCCGGCCTTCTGCAGGAACTTGACAGCTCCATCGATGAGCTCAGTGAGAGTATATTCTCAGGAACATTTCCCAGATTCGGGGCTACCCCAATAGCTGCAGTTATGGTTGCTAAGCTTTCCTTTCCTTTATTTTAGGGATCAAACCGCCAGGGGGTGTTTTGTACATTTCATGGTCACTGCAATATCCCCCTCTGCTCTCCTCACTCTCCTAGGGAGTTCACCTCTGTAGAGTCACAATCAGGCTTTGTCACAAGTGCTCAGATCTTAATCCACAGCCACCTGCACCCTTCTGGCTTTACAAAACAGCATGTTCACGTTTCCCATTTATTACCTTGTTCTCCTGCCTTCCGCACCAGCTCCAAAACTAACAGAGTAGTGGACACCCAAGGGTTCTTCTCTAACTTCTGCTCCTCTTCCCACTTGGACTTCTGCCTCTAAGTGAGCATCGGTGACCAGGCGCACTGCCCACAGCTGAGACCAGCCCCCCAAACAGCCATGCACTTCCCTTCTCTGTTGCTGTGGGATCTGTGTAATTCCTCAAACGAGCACATTAGACCAGCTGGCATGTGGGGGGGCGTCCCTGCACTCACGTGGTCCACACACGCCTAACATACAGGCCACCCCTCCAGACAAATCGGTTCATGGCCAACTCGAGATTGCCCCGCGCACAAGGGAGGGAGAAGCCAAAGAAAAAGGCAGGCTCTTCCAGATTGGTAGGGAGCCGGCTTAATAAACAAGGGAACTTACTTACAAGGCTGGTCTTGGGCATTTGCAAGATGAATAGATCACACCAGCTTGTCAGAATCTTGTAAGTTTATATAAAAACCTGAACGGGGTCCAGTCATGGACACAGAGCAGATGTACTCAATACGACATCACTACCTCAAAGCAGCGTCCTTGAGGAAGCTTCTAGTGTGGGGAAGGCAAGGGGAAATCACATTTCAAGGGAAGGGGAGGGAATGAGGAGCTTCTGATAGGCTTGGTCCAGTTCATGGGTCAGCCAGAGGTCACGTCCTTTCAATGACCTCCTCCAACAGCTTCTCCTCTTTCAAGAAAACAACCCTTAACTTCGAGTTCCAGAGCAGGTGAAATTCTTTTAGGAATGAAGGCGAAAGAAAGACTTTCCCAAACTAAGGCAAACTAAAAGAATGTGTCGCTATCAAACCTATCCTTAAAGAATGTTTAAAGGAAAAAATTTAAACAGAAGGGAGATAATAAAATAAGGAACCCTGGAGCATCTGGCAGGATGGAAAAAAAAACCCAAAACAATGAAAAGAAGAAGAAATACAAGTCTTCCGATATATTATCCTTCTCCTGGGATTTATAAATCATATTTGATAACTGAAACAAAATTATAACAACATTTTATATTCAAAATAATGATATTTAAAAGGAAGGTAAAAAAATCAAAAGTAAGGTTTGCACACTTCACACAAAATGGTAAAATAGCAATAGACTGATAGCAATAGACTATTGATAGCAATAGACTATTATGTCCCCTAGATATTGTAATAACCAGAATAACCAGAACAACAACTAAGAAAACTATATGCCAAAAAACATACTCCAAAATACCATATCAAGATGAAACCCTATAAAAACATGCAAGTAACCCATCAGAAAGTAAAACATAACAACCCTAAGTATGTATGTGCCAGAGAGCCTCAAACAACATGAAACAAAAATGACAGATTGAAAAGGAAAAATAACAAATCCACATTTATAGTTAAGAATTCAACACCACCCTCTCAGCAACTGATAGAAGTAGACAGAAGATCAGCAAATCCCATAACCACTAAAAATTTTGATTTTGTAATTTAAAGGCTCCTGAAAAAGAAATTCCCAGGTCCAGAAGGCTTCACTGAAGAATTTTTTTCAAATATTTAAAGAATAATTAATTCAATTTTATATCATCTCTTCCAGATGACAGAAGTGTGGGGGGCACTTCTCAAATAGAACAGTTATCACTCTGATACCAAAACCCGAAGAAGACAATAAAAAAAAGAAAATTATAGACTAATATCTCTCATGATCTTAGATGCCAAAAACCTCAACAAATTATTAGGTTGAATCCAAAAATGTATAAAAAGAATTATATACCATGGACCAGTGGGGCTTATTTCAGGCTTGCAAGACAGGATCATCATTGGAACATCACTGGCCTAAAAAAATACAATTACATGATCTTATCAATTGATTCAGAAAAAGCATTTGACAGTTAAAATATGTAAATGAATGAATAAATTAAGCATTTTTATTTATGATTTTTAAAACTCTCAGCAAGTTTATAAGAGAAATTATGTCAATATAAGAAAAAACATTTATAAGAGACTTACAGCTAACTTTATACTTAAGGGTAAAAGACTGAATGTTCTCTACTTCTAAGATTGGGAATAACACAAATATGTCTGCTCTCATCACTGTTATTAAACATAATACTGGCAGTCCTAGCCATTTCAATCAAGCAAGCAAAAGATATAAAAGGTATACATATTGGAAAGGAATAAAATTATCCCTATTTGCAAATATCATGATTGTATATGAAGAACATCCCAGGGCACCTGGGTGGCTCAGTCAGTTAAGCGTTCAACTCTTGATTTCAGCCCAGGTCATGATCTCGGGGTTGTGAGATAGAGCGCTCTGTGGGGCTCCGTGTTGGTTGTGGAGCCTGCTTAAGATTCTCTCTCTCCCTCTTCTTCTGCCCCTCCCCCCCTTAAAAAAAAATCCCAAGGAATCTACAAAATGACTGCTAGAACTTAGAAGCATGTTCAGCAAGGTCACAGGATACAAGATCAATACACAGAAATCAACTGCATTTTTGTATACTAACAATGAGCTTGTATAAACCAAAATTCAAAATACAGTACCATTTACAATTACTCCAAAGAAAATAAAATGTTGGGTATGAAGTTAACAAAACATGTATAGGATCTGTATGCTGAAAATTGCAAAATGCTGATGAAAGAAATCAAAGAAAATGTAAAAAGTGGAGAGATACTGCATCCATGGATTGGAAGACTCACTTAGTAAAGATGTTAATTCTCCCCAAATTGATCTATAGGTTTAATGCAGTCCTATCAAAACCCTAACAAAGTTTTTTGCGGACATAAGCAACTTTATTCTGGAAAACGGTTTAGCAGTTTCTTAAAAAATAAATAAATAAATCAACAACAACTACAAAAGACTAAGCATGCAGCTACCATAAGGACCTAGCAATTGCACATTTGGACATTTACCCCAGAGAAATAAAAACTTACCAGTCACACAAAAATCAATAAGTGAATGGCTAAACAAACTGTGGAAAATCCATACCATGGAATATTACTCAGCAATAAACCAGAATAAACTACTGACAAATACAGTAACTTGGATGAATCTCCAGGGAACTGAGTGAAAAAAGCCAATCCTGAAATTATACATGCTGTATAATCCCATTTACATAACACTCTTTTTAAAAGGCTAAGTTTTAGAAATGGAGATGAGATTACTGGTTGCTAGGGATTAGAGATGGTAGGGTGGGGTAATGAGCTTGATTATAAAAGTAAAAGGGCAGCAAGAAATCCTCAGGGCAATGGAACTATTCTGTATCTTGACTGTGGTGTTGGATACCTGAAACTTCACATGAAATCCAATTGTTTAGGACTAAATACACACACAAATGAGTATAAGTAAAATTGGGAAATTTGAGTAAGTTTAGTGGGTTGCAACAATGTTGATGCCATGTTTGTGATGTCGTATCATTTTGCAAGATGTTAACAATAGAGGAAACTGATTAAAAGGTACACACAATCTCTCTGTATATTTCGTACCATGGCATTTGCATCTACGATTATCTCAAAATAGACAGTTCGATTGAAAAATATGATTTTATTATTTCTCCTGATTTTATGGATTGTCTGTTCCACATGTCAGCTGGGGCAGCTATCATGTGGGACTCAATTGGGTAGAAATGGTAAAGATGCTAACCACGCGGCTGACCCATGATGCTGGCTTTTGTCTAGGATTTCAACTAAGAATGTTTACCGTGGCACCTTGGTTTTCCATCACATGTCTTCTCCTTGTGGCTTGGGCTTCTCACATAATTGCAACTAGCTTCTAAGAGCCCCTAGAGTGAAAGTTGCTGTGTCTTCAGTGATTTAGGTTTGGAATTAGTCCGGTGTCACTTCTGCTACATTCTGTTAATTTCAGTGAGTTTCAGATTCTGCCCAGATTCTTTGGGAAAACATAAATTGTCTTTTCCACTACTTCATGCTGTTCCCATTGAGTTATACTCCTTGAGGAAGATGCTCTACAAGTGATGTGTGTGTTGGGGCTAGTGTATTCAGCAGTAGAGTCATCTAGGAACTAGAGGCAGAAATCACCATATAAGTTCTTGTCCAAAGTGGGAAACTTTTGGGAATGGAAGTCGGCAATACATATATTTAAAAAAAAAAAAGATGAGGGGGGGCGGAGCAAGATGGCGGAGGAGTAGGAGACCTAGATTTCGTCTGGTCTCAGGAATTCAGCTGAATAGGAATCAAACCATTCTGAACACCTACGAACTCAACAGGAGATCGAAGAGGAGAGTAGCAACAACTCTCTGAACAGAGAAGCGACCACTTTCTGGAAGGTAGGACGTGCGGAGAAGTGAATCCGAGGCGATATTCGGGAGGATAGACGGCGGGGGAGGGGCCTCCGCCGGCCGCTTCTGGCAAGTGCTAGAGCCGCGGAGCACAAAATCGGACCTTTTAGAAGTTGGCTCCGTGGAGGGACGCCGCTGCAGTGGCTAAGCGGGGGGTGGAATCCTCCCGGGACAGTGTGGTCTCAGGACCCTTGGGGTCACAGAAAGACCGGGGGTGCCTGAGTGCGCCAGAGCTCCCAGGGATCGGAGCGGGGAAGCCAGCTGCAGAGACGGAGCAGAGTCGCGGGCTCTCAGCTCGGGGTTGCCATAAACTGTGATCTGCGGCCCAGTCGGCGCACGGCTCCTCCAGCAGGGACCCAGCAGGCGGCAGGTCCGGGGAGACTCCCCTTCCTTCCCGGGGAGGAGCGGTGCGGGAACGCACTGCAGGGATCTGCTGGGTTTGGAGACTCTGCGCGGGGTCGGGTGCCAGAGATAGCAACGCTCGGTCACAGGCCGGGTGAGCACGGAGTGCGGCCAGAGACCGGGGACACGGAAGTGACTGCTTTTCTCTGGGGGCACACTGAGGAGCGGGGCCCCGAGTTCTCAGCTCCTCTGGGTGGAGATTGGGAGGCCACCATTTCTGCCCTGGTCATCCAAGGCTGTACGGAGAGCTTGCAGGGAACAAAAGCTCCTGAGAGCAAACCGGAGCAGCTTCCTTAGCCCGGACCCACAAGGGCGGGGCAATTCCGCCTCCGGCAAAGACATTTGGAAACCACAGCAACAGGCCCATCCCCCAGAAGATCAGCACAAACAGCCAGCAAGCCAAGACCAAGTTGATCGATCAAGGAGAACGGGAGAACTCCAGCGCTAGGGGAATACTGCACATAGATTCATGGCTTTTTTTTTTTTTTTTTTTACCATGATTCATTATTACATCAAAGTTAATTTTTGTTGACTGTTTTTTTTTTATTTTTCTTTTTTCCTTTTTTAACCAACATCTTATCAATCCCTTT
>NW_027397078.1:13208415-13470374 GCF_003265705.2 Callorhinus ursinus | reverse complement strand
GCAGGATATAAAATCAATGCACAGAAATCAGTGGCATTCCTATACACCAACAACAAGACAGAAGAGAGACAAATCAAGGAGTCTATCCCATTTACAATTGCACCCAAAACCATTAGATACCTAGGAATAAATCTAACCAAAGAGGCAAAGGATCTGTACTCAGAAAACTATAAAATACTCATGAAAGAAATTGAAGAAGACACAAAGAAATGGAAAAACGTTCCATGCTCATGGATTGGGAGAATCAACATTGTGAAGATGTCAATGCTACCTAGAGCAATCTACACATTCAATGCAATCCCCATCAAAATACCATCCACTTTTTTCAAAGAAATGGAACAAATAATCCTAAAATTTGTATGGAACCAGAAGAGACCCCGAATAGCCAGAGGAATACTGAAAAAGAAAAGCAAAGCTGGTGGCATCACAATTCCGGACTTCCAGCTCTATTACAAAGCTGTCATCATCAAGACAGTATGGTACTGGCACAAAAACAGACGCATAGATCAATGGAACAGAATAGAGAGCCCAGAAATGGACCCTCAACTCTATGGTCAACTTATTTTTGACAAAGCAGGAAAGAATGTCCAATGGCAAAAAGACAGTCTCTTCAACAAATGGTGTTGGGAAAATTGGACAGCCACATGCAGAAGAATGAAACTGGACCATTTCCTTACACCTCACACAAAAATAGACTCCAAATGGTTGAAGGACCTAAATGTGAGACAGGAGTCCATCCAAATCCTAAAGGAGAACACAGGTAGCAACCTTTTCGACCTTAGCCGCAGCAACTTCTTCCTAGAAACATCGCCAAAGGCACGGGAAGCCAGGGCAAAAATGAACTATTGGGATTTCATCAAGATAAAAAGCTTTTGCACAGCAAAAGAAACAGTCCACAAAACCAAAAGACAACCGACAGAATGGCAGAAAATATTTGCAAACGACATATCAGATAAAGGGCTAGTATCCAAAATCTATAAAGAACTTATCAAACTCAACACCCAAAGAACAAATAATCCAATCAAGAAATGGGCAGAAGACATGAACAGACATTTCTCCAAAGAAGACATCCAAATGGCCAACAGGCACATGAAAAAGTGCTCAACATCGCTCGTCATCAGGGAAATCCAAATCAAAACCTCAATGAGATACCACCTCACACCCGTCAGAATGGCTAAAATTAACAAGTCAGGGAACGACAGATGTTGGCGGGGATGTGGAGAAAGGGGAACCCTCCTACACTGTTGGTGGGAATGCAAGCTGGTGCAACCCCTCTGGAAAACAGTATGGAGGTTCCTCAAACAGTTGAAATTAGAGCTACCGTTCGATCCAGCAATTGCACTACTGGGTATTTACCACAAAGATACAAATGTAGGGACCCGAAGGGGTACGTGTACCCCAATGTTTATAGCAGCAATGTCCACAATAGCCAAACTGTGGAAAGAACCAAGATGCCCATCGACAGATGAATGGATAAAGAAGATGTGGTATATATACACAATGGAATATTATGCAGCCATCAAAAGGAATGAGATCTTGCCATTTGCAACGACGTGGATGGAACTGGAGGGTGTTATGCTGAGTGAAATAAGTCAATCAGAGAAAGACATGTATCACATGACCTCACTGATATGAGGAATTCTTAATCTCAGGAAACAAACTGAGTGTTACTGGAGTGGTTGGGGGTGGGAGGGATGGGATGGCTGGGTGATAGACATTGGGGAGGGTATGTGCTACGGTGAGCGCTGTGAATTGTGCAAGACTGTTGAATCACAGATCTGTACTTCTGAAACAAATAATGCAACATATTATAAGAAAAAAGGAAAAGAAGAAGATAACAGGAGAGGAAGAAAAGGGGAGTATGTCAGAGGGGGAGACGAACCATGAGAGATGATGGACTCTGAAAAACAAACTGAGGGTTCTAGAGGGTAGGGGGGTGGGGGGATGGGTTAGCCTGGTGATGGGTATTGAGGAGGGCACGTTCTGCATGGAGCACTGGGTGTTATGAACAAACAATGAATCATGGAACACTGCATCAAAAACTAATGATGTAATATATGGTGATTAACATAACAATAAAAAAATTAAAAAAAAAGATGATAATTACATGACATGATAGAGGTTTTAACTAAGGCCTATGGTAGTAATCATATGGCAACATATAAATGTATCAAATTAACATACCATATACCTCAAACTTACCCAATATTATAAATTGATTACATCTCAATAAAACATAAGCAAAATATTTATTCTTGGTATAAATCCATGCACTGTAATCAATTTCTTAGCCAAAACAAGCTCTAATATAATATAGTTTCCTTATTTTTTATTTTTTCACAAAATTGTCTACAATTTTCTTCAACATTGCTTTTTTACAATAAATATATATGCAAAATTGTGAACCTTAAAAACTTACTTTCTCTTTGCGCCATATTTTTAATTAACAAAATTACCCATTTGCAGGTGTTGAAATACCTAGTAAGCTCAAGTAAAATTCTACTGAATACAAAATAATCTTGATTCTCTTTTCTTTTTCTACCATCAAGTATACATATGTTCATGTTTACCTTTCCATTTCTCATATACACTATACTTATATTTCTTTTGTAAATGATAGGTACTATATTCACTTTAATGATCTTAGTTTTTTGGTTTTATTTAACTTAATATATCCTAGCGATCACTCTACAGTAGGATAGGAGATGTCCTGCATTCTTTTCTATAGCACCATGTACTCCATTGTGCAGATACACCATAGTTTAGTCAAGCAAACCAATACTAATGTACATTTTGTTTCCAGTTCACTATTATAAATAGTACAAACATTACAAATAATGCAATTTTGTAACCCTGTGCATACACTATTTTGTAACTTTGCTTGTGTTTTTTAGGAGTGCAGAAGTAGAATTGTTTGGTCAAAGGGTAAATGAACATGTAATTTTGTTAGGTATTTCCCAATTCCCCTTCATGGGGCGTTTCAGTGTTTTTTATTTCACAAGCAATATATAGAATGCTCTTATCTTCACTAAGTCTTCAAACGTTTGGTTACTGAAAACCTTACAGGTGAGAAAAAGTAACTCAACGTCATTTTCATTTGTTTGTTTCTGTTTATGAACAATATTGAATATTTTTTCAAATGGTTAAGTGTCTTATTTTTTCTGTCTACTCTCTAGTCTTTTCTTCCATTATGTTGTTTGTATTTTTCTTTGCTCTATTTTAGAAACTTTTAATATATCAGGAATATTAATTCTTTAAGGTTTTTAGAATTTCCTAACATACCTTCCCAATTTTTTCATTTGACTATTTATTTTCTTCTTGTTATTTTTTTCAGGGGACTTGAAACTTTAATGTAATCCAATGTATCAGTCTTCTCTTATTGCTTTTGGAATCTGAGGCATAGACAAGAAAGATTTTTCCACTCTTTAATTTTAGAGGAATTCACCCATATAGTTTTTTACTAATACGCATATGGCTTAAACTTCTGATTCATCTGGAATTTTTCTTAGTATACAATGTAATGTGGGGAAAAATTCCAATTGTATCCTTTTCCATAGGTTTATCTAGTTATTTCAAAATACTTATTAAACAAGATAGCTTTTGCCAATGTCTTGAGAGGCAGTCTTTACTGTAAATTTCCATGTGAACTTGGATCTATTTTCTGTTTTTTTCCATTTACCTGCCTATAAGTGTACCAATACCATACTTTCTGTTGACCCTCTTTTTCAGGGTGTTCACAGCAACTATTGTTTGCTTTTTGTATCAAATGAATTTGAAATCAATATATACAGCTCCTTTATTGGGTTTGTGTTAACATTATAAATTTAAATCAGGGAAAACTGACATTTTCACAAGGTAAAATTTTCTACCTAAGTAAATGTCATGTCCTCCTTTTTGTTAAAATCTCTTTTTGTGTCTTTCAGGAATATTTTGTATTTTTATTTTTATCATATGGGTTTTAGATATTTTTTAAATACCTAACCTATGTATTTTCCATTCATCATTAATTTAGACTTTCCTACTATATCTTTGAACTGAATTTTTATTTGAATAGATAAAAGATATTACTTCTTCTATGTTGGCTTTACAACCTGCTTTACCAAAAGCTCTTAACATTTGTACTGGATTTCTCAATAATTAATTATTTTCTGGTTTTTTTTCAGTATATAATAATATTGTTTTATATCTTCCTTTAGATTATTATTCTCTTAATTACAGAACAAAATTGCAGAATTTCAGAAATAGATGGGCCCTGCACACTGTTTGCATTACCATTAAAATCTCCAGTTATTTCCTAGTTTTGGCAAGGATAAATTTCAGTATCTTTCTGCTTGCAAGCTTTTTTTTAAATAATTCAACTTTGTTGAAAGTTTTCAGAGCTAAAATTGTTTGATTCTTTAAAGGTTAAGTGAATATTTTGCTGAAAAGATTTCCAAAAGTAATTCTAATAGAATGCAAAAAATTGGAGGATTCATTTACAGAAGAGTTCAATACTATTTTAGAATACATAGGTTGATTTAAAAAATATTTCAAACAGGATTGATCATGGACAAGAGACAGAATAAACACGGACATGTTTTGTATTAAACCTCGGTTTTATATAAGCATCTATAAGCTCTTTGACAAATGTGTCTCCTCGCTTGATAAAATATTACAGTTTGATTGGCTGTAATTATGAATGTACTTTTTACAGGTCAATAGATATCTCACTCTCTTATTTGTATCTTTAATCTGTAAAAATTATAGTACTTCTATTATAAATATATAAATCTATGTCTTTAATAACCTGTGTGGTCAAAAGAAACCTTGAGGATGAAGGTGAGCAAAATTACTTTAGAAGAACAGTCATTTGATTTAAATGAAAAGACGGTTTTTATAGAGTGACATGCAAATGAACCTTTTGTGATTGCAAGTATTAAACTGTCATCTTTCTTAAAATAACTGCTAACTTTGAATCAGATATTGCTGCTTCTTCAGCATATCTGTGTCTTGTGGTTTCCATAAGGTCAGTGATAACACTGCAACAACCCAATGGTTGATGGTAAATTTCAACGAGCATATGGCACAAGTTATAAGTTCATCACCAATTTTCCTAAGAAACAGAAATTCAGCACTTAGTTTCTCAACAGGCGTGAACTTTTTAAGCTCACTTTTGCTAAAAGAATTTATTCAAATAAAAACACATCAAAATAAAGAAATAGTTGTAGACTTTACAATAGATATTAACACCACTGACCAAGAGAATTCAGATAAGTATCTGTATACTTTATACCAGGACTTCTGGGCCTTTACATTCTACACACATTTCATGTCTATCTAATTTATAATTCCCATGTATACCACTGCTTCAATCTCCCAGGGGCTTTGTAGAGTTAGGCCTTTCTTAGGCTACAACTCAGTCATGATACTACTAAGTGGGTACACTACTAAGTAGCAGCTTTGAATATTATTCCTACCTACTTCTTTTTTTTTTAATTTTACATATTTATTTGAGAGAGAGAGAGTGAGAGGAGAGAGAACGAGAGGGGGGAGGGTCAGAAGGAGAAGCAGACTCCTCGCTGAGCAGGGAGCCTGATACAAGGCTCTATTCTAGGACTCCTGTATCATGACCTGAGCCGAAGGCAGACGCCTAACCGACTGAGCCACCCAGGCGCCCCTATTCCTACCTACTTCTGAGATCTGATGGAGGCATTCATTCCCATAAAAAAAACCTCCTGTTTGAATGCACTTTGTTTTATTAGTGAGGACTCTGTATTCTGTCCTTGAAAGGGAGGGAGGCGGTAATTGTATTTTTCCTGAAAAGGTCAGCCCAAG
The DNA here is from genome assembly GCF_003265705.2 of Callorhinus ursinus. NCBI lineage: Eukaryota > Metazoa > Chordata > Mammalia > Carnivora > Otariidae > Callorhinus > Callorhinus ursinus. The sequence continues at coordinate 13,464,560 of NW_027397078.1, read as the reverse complement.
AGAGGTCTTAGAAATGGTTTATGGTTGGGCGCCTGGGTGGCTCAGATGGTTAAGCGTCTGCCTTCGGCTCAGGTCATGATCCCAGGGTCCTGGGATCGAGTCCCGCATCGGGCTCCCTGCTCCTTGGGAGCCTGCTTCTCCCTCTGCCTCTCTGTCTCTGTCTCTGTCTCTCATGAATAAATAAATAAAATCTTTAAAAAAAAAAAAGAAATGGTTTATGGTTGTGTTTTAGAGTTAACTGTATGTTCAAATGAGATCTTTTCACCTGCATCTCTCTTTTTTTTTTTTTTTTAAAGATTTTATTTATTTATTCATGAGAGACAGAGGGAGAGAGAGAGAGAAGCAGAGGGAGAAGCAGGCTCCCAAGGAGCAGGGAGCCTGATGCGGGGCTCGATCCCAGGACCCTGGGACCATGACCTGAGCCGAAGGCAGACGCTTAACCATCTGAGCCACCCAGGCGCCCCTCACCTGCATCTCTCTTTATATGCATCTGGTACACTGGCAAGGAGAACATGGCAAAAACTGAAAATAAATAGTAGAGATGCTCCCTACTCAAGTCAGCTTAATTTCATATATCGATTAATGGTAATACTTTGATAAAGGTGAAAAATGCAGGACAAATGTTAAACTGAAAAGAATGCATGATAATGGGCATATGCCAAGATGGCCTGGGAAAACAGGAATTATGGTTACTTTACCTATAAGGGGGCAATTCATGCTCCACATAAAATGAACATTTTTCCTCCAGTACTTCTTCATTTCCTCTAGACCAATAAATTAATCTCACAATCTCCCTCCTTGTATCCCCTTCCTATGAAAATTATAGCATAAAACAGGGGTACAGCTTAATAATTTTTCTTTATGTATTGAGACTGAAAATATCATGCCAAAACTCAGTGCTTTACTATGCAGGTTATTGCAAAGCTAGTTAACACTGAAGTGGCAGGTACCAAGGAGAGCTGTGGTCCCCAAAGCACTTGCTTATTAAAACTACTCCCCGGGGCGCCTGGGTGGCTCAGTCGGTTAAGCAGCCGGCTCTTGGTTTCAGCTCAGGTCATGATCTCAGGGTCCTGGGATGGAGCCCCGCATGAGGCTCCCTCCTCAGCAGAAACGCTGCTTCTCCCTCTCCCACTCCCCCTGCTTGTGTTCCCTCTCTTGCTCTCTGTCAAATAAAATCTTTAAAAAAAATAAAATAAAATAAAACTTGTTATTAATATTTTGACACGTTTTAACATAAGTGCTTCAGGGAACTCAAAGTGGCTGCTATGTATAAAGTTACTTTTACAGAAGTCAGTTAAGAAGAAAAAGCAGACTCCCTGGGATAACACTATGACTTCTGTTATTTGGTCGATGTGTTTTTCCTCTTGATCACTAGACACTTCTGGAAATAGAAAACAGTAATTGCATTAAACATATTGTCATTAGCTACATTACTAATGACTACCAGGAATGATTCTTTTTTATTTTATTCTCTTTAAAAATAATATATTGCAAAGATGGTGGGTCAAATTCCCGTGGATTTTGTGCGTTTAAGGCCTAAAAGAAATGTCGAATAAGAATTTTTTTTCTCGTTTCCAATCTACATGAAACCCATCAAGTGCATGAATCCTAACCTGGGCTTCCCTTACTTTACCATCATGGGCATCATAAACATCCATAAATAATGGGCTCCGAAAATATGCTCATTTTAAAAATTAAAAATTATACAATGAGATTGGACTTCACGGTCTCAAAATTCTGCACTAGTTTTCCTATCTTGATTCTAAAAAAATGATGACCCAGTCATAAACGGATTTTTTTTTCCAATGTGCTTTATAATTTGGCTCAGTACCCAGGTCATTCTACAAAAGCTTATTTACATCATATTGTACCTGAAGTACAGTACCAAAAAGCCTACTACTGTATGAAATAATACAGTACATTTTTGGAAAAAAAAACATATTTGGAAAAATATTTTTCAAGTTCCAATGTGGAAAGGTAGACATACATCTGCCTCATCTACAGGAGGTAGGGGCCTACAAGTGTTTACAAATAAGAAAGTTCAGAACTTTGCCAAAGGGAGGTTTGCACACCAGTGGGATGAGCCCATCCGGGAGCTTGTTAGAAATGAATCTGTCTCCACCCTAGATTTACAGAATCTGATTCTGCATTTTAGCAAGCTTCTCAAGGGAATTCTATGCAGCTTTTGAGAAGTAATAGTATAGAAGGTCAGCCTTAATCCGATTAAACCTACTTTGCCTCTCTTCTAAGTGGCTTTCCAAATATCTGGTTTCTTTTATTTTGGCAAATATTTCCAATGAATGATGTGGTTCTCCATTTCCCTCCAGCAGTTGCCAATTACCAAGGTTTTTCTTATCCTTGGTCCTCTATAAATAGAATGTTATCTTATAAATTTTCTCCCCTCTTCTTACCCCTAAAGAAATCATATAGCACTTGGGAGTTTCTCTGAAGGTTTATATTTTGGTGATGATGGAAAAAACACAATAAAGAAGACACTTTCAAGGTCTTCAACCTATCCTTTCCTTCCTTCATCAATTTCCATCCTCCATTCCTTTCCTCCTCCTTTTATGCTTTCCTTCCTTCATCTCTCTCCCCCCTTCCTTCCCTCTCTTCCCCACTTCCTTGAAATCTAATTCACCTGCATTTAGATTTCCTTGAAATCTAATTCACCTGTGCACAACAGCTGGGTTAATTCGTTCCTGGCATTCAATTACAGAAAGAAGGGCCGAGAGGGGCACCTGGGTGGCTCAGCCGTTAAGCGTCTGCCTTCGGCTCAGGTCATGATCTCAGGGTCTTGGGATCGAGCCCCACATCGAGCCCCACATCGGGCTCCCTGCTCAGTGGGAAGCCTGCTTCTCCCTCTCCCACTCCCCCTGCTTGTGCTCCCTCTCTCCCTGTGTCTCTCTGTCAAATAAATACATAAAATCTTTAAAAAAAAAAAAAAAAGAAAGAAAGAAGGGCTGAGAAAACAACTGGAGAAGAGTATTTGGTGTAAGAAATGGGAGCAGGAAGTAAGGAGACACTCCGGAGTCCCCTGGCAGTCTCCATATCAGCAAAATAAAACAGCTCATTTCTCTATCTCTTTGCTTTCCCTTCACCATTACCAGATGTCACCCTGTCACCATCACTCTGAGCTAATCCTGGGGTATGATAAAAAGCTGGACTTGTGAGAAAGAAGATGGGAAACTGCTTCAGGAGATAAAGGCCTAGGATGGATGAGAACGGTACCACAGAATGAAAACTGATCCCAGCTGTGTTTGAATGGAAAATAATTCCTTATGAAGAGAGGCTGTGAGTTATCCACGTGACTGACTGGTTCTGTGTAGTCATTTATTTAAAGCCTACCAGTTAGTTGATCAAAGATGTTGGTCTATTTACTACCATGAACAACGAACAATCCCTGGCATAGTACATTTTGAAGACAGTGCCTTACAGTGGGCCATTCAGAGGCCAGAGCTAATTTTCCGGCAAGGATCCTGAGATGTCAGTAGTTGCTACCCGAGTGAGCTTAACATCAACTACAGATTTCTGTCACTGAAAAAATATATATATTTAAAAAACTAGGGCTCAAGCAGAATATAGGTCAGATCCCTTTAGATTTAGTTTGGAAAACTATGTTTGTACACTTAAATAAGCACAGACAAAATATAGGTTCAATTCTAGTTCAAACAGGGTCACCATTTAGTGACCCAACCACCAGTTGGCTTTTGGTTTTCTAATTTGCAGATTTACTGCACATTTCAAAAAAATTTCCAGAGTTCAGCAAATTACTGTGGTCCATCCCAGTTTTTGACTCATGTTTCAGTACAATTACAGTTCCTGTTTAATACCCAGGGGTGGTGGTATTGTAGAGGGTGGTTTATTTTTGTTATCTTGGTTTGGCATACATTCTAATCCATAACATGATACCATTGTTTTCCCTCTCACTAGTCTTCTGGTTAATCCAAAGTATCTAAACAAAGATCCAAAGGTCCCTGTGTTTGCCAAAACAAATCAAAATCTTGTATTTGTCAGGTAACAAAACGTCAAAGATTGGCATAATGCTTGGATTTTTGTCCTAGCTGTGTTTTTCCTCCCAGAGATCCCATGAGGCAAACATTCCCAATTGAAGTCGTCAGATGTTAAAAGCTTAGAATGTCATTTTTGAGCGGTGGAGACCTAAATTTGTTGAGCAAATACCTAAATGCACCTAACAAATACCATTCACACAAATTCATCTGGACCCACCTTATTGGCTTGTGATTTGGTTGCCTTTTCTTCCTTTTAAACTCCTGGCAACTCTAATTTTGTTTTGTCCGCAAACTCTGGTGTTTGCTTTCCACCTACTCCGACCTAATTTCTGCTGGACTTGATTTAATGTCTAACATCAATCAGTCCTTCCCAAAGGCATGCCTTTACCATATACGTTGTGTTATGCGTGAAGCTGTATCATTCTTAAGCTTTTTATCCTTCCTCAACGTCAGGCTCACTACTTAGGTCTCTGATAGTATCCTCCCCGCCAATTTTTTCCTCTTACTTGACCAATTTACTGAAAGTTCAGGTCTCTACACAACGTCAACTCTTCAGAGTTAGTTTTGCTAACTCTTTCTCAAGTGGCTTGCTGACTTTGCGATGTGCTTCCATTTCATCTTGAAATAGCCATACTGAATCTCTTGTAATAGTGTTATAATCACAAGTACTATGATTGCATCTGAAAGGTTCTTGAATAATGAGACTCTTATCACTTACCACCATATCCCCAGTACAGCAGTTTTTCAAAGCATAATTCCCAAACCAATAGCAACAGCATCACCCAGGAAGCATCACCTGTAGAAATGAGAGTTACTGTTAGAAGATTATAATAAAGGTTGGTTGAATGAATAAATGAATCAGGTTCAATATTAGGATATTAAAGCCCTGTTTATTCCTGTAAATAACTGGGCAGTGATACCTGTAGCCACTGTATAGGGAGAAGCAGAGAGAGTGCTCCTTGAACGTAAGGGGAAAAATAATAGCCCTCTGAATATTATTCAAAGACACACAATAAAGAGAATATGTGTTAATTAGAGGCATAGCAGGTCAGCAATGGACATGTAAAGCAAAGAGAGACAAACTTGAGCAATGACAGTCCAAACTCTATCCAAGAAAGACACTATTTTGACCAATGAATTTGAGCCATTAAAGTCCCACTGGGAAGTCTGTTACTTTGAGAGAGAATCTCAAACTGATGCATGTCATTACCTATTCATAGTATATTACTGTCTCTCTGTGTTCTGATAATTTTTTAATTTATCTTTTCCTGCATGTCTATGTTACTGGAGACAGGTCACCCAGCCCACTTCACTACTGTAAATGGAACCCATCTCTCAGATGTCAGCTTTCTCTGCCAGAGTGGGCAAGTCAAAGTTTGTTGGCCCTATTCTTCTGCGTTGTACTCTGAGAAGTCTTTTTGTCATGTTTGTCTTCCTAACAATCCTGAATTGAGTGCTGCTATTGTCTCGTAGATGAGGAAACTGAGGATCAAAGAGGTTAAGATGCCCAAACTGCACAGCAAAAAAGTGGGAGATCCAAGACCTGAACACAGACCAAGGAAGGAATGGAACTTAGGAGTGAAGTGGAACCGTGATGGGCAAGAAGGAATACTAAATTCGAAATGTCACTGAATTTAGGAACCTGTGATAGGAACTTAAGTAAAGGCAACAAGAGAGCAAGAAAAACCTGCACATTGAAGAGTTTCCTATATTTAAAGTGGACCGTGGCAAATTTAAGCTATTTTCTTGTTCAGTTTTTACACCTAATTTGCCTTTGAGGTGACCAGAGTTTGTTCACTTGAAACAAAGGGGAAGGCTGCATCCGTGATTTCCAATGGTAGTGGCATCACCTTGAAGAGGTGTTTGGGAAGTGTTAGAATGACATTTTTGTTGCCAGAATGATCGGCACACTTGGCATTTAGTAGGAGGAATCATCCAGATTGTACGTTGGGCAGAGCCACACAACAAAAGCTTCCCACATTCTCTACACAAATTTCAATGATCTCTCTGGACATTGTTGCAGGTAAAAATCCAGTCTCTGCCTCTCTGAGCATAGAGCCTAATGTAGCCTTCTTCAAAGGAATACTGTGCACAGCAGTTCGCCATTTTCAAAGAATTATATCATCTGAGAATATGCCAATCATTATGAACTCACTCCAACAGCACTATTGTTTCAGGCAATATCTGTATACACCGTGATTCTCAGTGTAAGAACAAGCATCTGACTATAGGCATTAGGTCTTCCGGCCTGGTTGTGCTGAGGAAAAAAAAGTGTAGTATTTTTATTATGAATTTTTCTTTTTACATTATACTTAGGGTATTAACACATATACAATTATGTTGAAGCTAGATTAAATTACCTAAGAATTTTATTTTAGGGTGATAAAATATGTGTTTTTAAATTGGGGCATGAGTTCTCATGGGGTTGAAAACCTATTTGTAAAATACTCAGATAGAAACCATTACATGGAGCAACTGTCTTCACATAATTGTTGTTCAATCATAATTTTAAACAAATAATACTTATAAGGAAAAAGGCAACTCTGCAAAGGAAAAAAAGGCATTTCTATATAAAGATATAAAACTATACCATCTAGCATTTACTGGTCAAAAAAAATTCACTTTGGAATTGAGATTTGTATTTGTGAGGATTAGAATTATTTTTCCTATATTTCACATTCAGTCCACGGATACTTGGTTTATAATCGAGGGAAATTTTAATCTGGTAACCCACCAGACTTCAGACTGAGAGTTTACTTGAAACCTATCCACTTACACTCTCAGAATTGCCATGTGCACCCTTCCAAAACACAGAGGTTTCAATTTTTATACAGGCCTCCATTTAGCAAAGTGAAATCAAAGTAATTCTCGTATGGTAGGAGACAAATTACAATGTGTAAGGGAGAACTCCACTCTTTAGCTCTTCAAATTCTCAAACTGCAGGCTCAGGGAAAATTCTCTGCTGGACCTTGACAGAACAGCCTCTTCCCCAGTAGCAAGAAGCAAAAGGAGGTTTACTTAACATTGTCGAGTCCTGATGAAAATGACTCCGTTTCTTCCGTCGTGCATATTTATTACCCTTCAGATCACTGCTTTGTAGTGCCAACATGTGTCTCTGCCACAGGATGGAGCACAGGAAATTCTTGTTCTAAAACAGATGATGAGGAAAAATCAGACAGCATTTGAAACAAGAACATGAAGATGAACAAGACCTTCCAAAATGACATATCACTGAAAGCAGAGTAAAATAACAGCAACACGGCTGATTGCTGAAAGGAGAATTACATCAAATAAGAAGACCCATGAGAAAGTAAAAGAATGAAATGCAGCAAAACATTTCTGGGAAGTTTGGGAAGTCTTCGTCCTCAAACCTGGCTGCACAGTCCACTCGCCTGGAACTACCAACACCTGGTCCCTAATCCCAGGATTCTGATATAAATGGTCCTGGGGTGGGGCCTAGGTGTCCATATAAGCTCCTTGGGTGGCCCTAACGTTCAACCAGGTTTAAGAACCACTTACCAGACGATGCATCAGTATCTCTGTGGTTCTGCCAGAAAGAACCTATGGGAGATTAGTACTAATTTGAGCATCTCCCTTGATCCGGCTATAATTTTGCTGTATGTACTTGTGTCTCCGTGACCATTTTTCCAATAGTAATGGTCTTTGCTCCTTCCTTCCCTTCCTTCCTTTCTTTAAACTGGTATATTTATTAAGTGTTTAGCTGTTGTTGGTAATACTCCAGTCACTGCTAGGCACTGGGGAAATAAAATCTAACAAGCCCTACTCTCTGTCCCTGAGGTGCTTACAATCTAAAGTTCTTAGGAAGGGACAGAGATGTTCCAGGCTATACTGTGCAAAATTATACATTAAGTCACTACACATAGTGAAGCACTCCATCAAAAATAACAAACCTATCACATTTTTGTCAGGAGAAGTGTAAGTTTCTGTACCTTGACTCTTATTATCTTCATAATGTATCTTGATTGGCATTTGCTTAGTTTTAGCCTGAATTTATAATAGTTCTTGACAAAGAAGGAAATGTCTCATACCTAACAAAAGGAAAACTTAGTGTCTGTATCTGTGACATTTAGAATTTAGTGGTATCTCAAGATTTTCATGGGTAGATGAAGACTCGTCCCCATTAATTTGAAATGGAAAGTTATGTCATGTGCTCTTAAAAAAGGAATTAGCCTTAGATCTTTACCGAGGCTATATTCCATATATTAGTTCAATGCCCAGATCATTTAGGAACAGTTATTTTAATTCATAAATGGATACCTGTGCCTCTTTTCTCAATCAGTGCTTTCTAATTTTATTATTTATTAATTTTCGCCCTCCCTTCTTTCTAATTTGCATACTTTCCACAAATATGGAACTTCTTTGAATTTAAAAACAGAAGACATTTCAATTATCTTGATTGTTGTGATGGTATCACAAGCGTTTGCATATGTCCAAACCCATTAAATTGTACATATTAAATATGTTTGGTTTTTGTCTATCAATAAAGCTGTTAAAAACAAACAAAATAGAAAACGATGAAAATCATACATAAAGGCTGTGATGTCACTGGAAATATTTTTTTTTATTTTTTTAAAGATTTTATTTATTCATTCATGAGAGACAGAGGGATAGAGAGAGAGAGAGAGAGAGAGAAGCAGAGGGAGAAGCAGGCTCCCAAGGAGCAGGGAGCCCGATGCGGGACTCGATCCCAGGACCCTGGGATCATGACCTGAGCCGAAGGCAGACGCTTAACCATCTGAGCCACCCAGGCGCCCTGGAAATATTTTTAAAAATGAATCTAGGATGGGGTAGAAACAGAGGTAAAACATGGATAAGATGACAAGATTTCTTTAAGAACCACATTAAAATCAGGGATACCTGGGTGGCTCAGTCGGTTAAGCGTCTGCCTTCGGCTCAGGTCATGATCCCAGGGTCCTGGGATCGAGTCCTGCATCGGGCTCCCTGCTCGGCGGGGAACCTGCTTCTCCCTCTGCCTCTGCCTCTCTCTCTCTCTGTCTCTCATGAATAAATAAATAAAATCTTAAAAAAAAAAAATTCACTTTAAAAAAAAAAAAGAACCACATTAAAATCAATAAGAAAAGCTGAGTACTATCAGGCCTTGAAACTATACTCTCTTACATTTGCTACAAGGATCAGAACAAGCATTTTCACCTGGGAACATTATTCTGCTATGTTGTCATGGGCTGGAGCAGAACGAAGGTCAGTGGGCAGGGGAATTGGAATTGTTGACCCAATTACACCCAGCTATGCCCTAAATGAAATTCTACAATAAGAAGAAGAATATAAATACCCTGATCGATGCCCCACAAACTTTAAAAATTATTTATCTCATTAGTTAAAAATGTTTGAACACTCTCTTCAATATATTTTCATTTATATATACAATTACATGCATACACATATAATAAAGCATATAAAACATAAAAATTCATATAGAAATGTAAAAGAATGAGATAAAAACTTAATATAAATAGAGTTTTATTATTTTCCTTCTGCACTCCAGTAGATCTTTTGTAATCTCTACTTTGGATACCATTACTCTATTTCTGAGGCCATAATGGTTAGGGTCAAGTGGAAGGAGCTAACAAAGTCTAACGCCTTCCTTTTTAGACAAAACTGAATTTTAAAATTTTAAGAAAACTATTTTATTAATATTCCAAGGATCAAAAATATGGGACAAACTTAACTTCCTAATACCAATACTTACTAAAGTCTAGTCCTGTTTTACCTCTGAATTTTCATTCTTACTTTCATTCTGCTTTATATTGCTCTTAATTAATATTTCTCTTAGTATGGGGGTGCCTGAGTGGCTCAGTCAGTTAAGCATATTGCTCTTGGTTTCAGCTCAGGTCATGATCTCAGAGTTGGGAGATCGAGCCCCATGTTGAGCTCCCATGCTCAGCCAGGAGTCTGCTTGAGATTGTCTCCCTCTCCCTCTGCCCCTCACCTTGCTCATGCTCACTCACTCTCTTTCTCTGTCTCTCTAAAATAAATAAATAAATCTTTTAAAAAAATATTTCTCTTAGTATGAAAACAAATTGATGTTTGCTTGATCTTGGTAAAGAGCTAGAGATTTTTTTTATTGATAGATAAGGAGAGTTTTGATGATATTATCATATATAGAAGAACTCTTTGTCTAGAACCTCACCATCAGATTGTCTGCAAATTAAGAGGGGCTGAGTGAGGTTTTTCGTACGTAGGTGAATCACTAATCTTCAGGTCACAAATATTTAGCTATAAATGTTTAAACGTCTTCATCTCTAAGACATTTTCACAGCGTGATTCCTAACTTTTACACCAAGAGTCTTGTCTTCTAATATTCTCTGACATTTGTTTCAAGGGAAGTTAAAACCACATGAATCAATACAAAAAAGCATGGCTTCTTTGATTTTTTTTGTTCCTGTTTTATTGCAACTTCAGTTGCAGAAAGTGAAATTACTAACACACTTAGGTTTTGGCACTCTCATTTGTCCACTTCAGCATTTTCCTTTTCTTTGCCCACTTTAAGCCCCAAACCCCTTTTCCATTTTCCTCCTATAAATATATATTCACTCTACTTTGTTTGACATCTTGGATATACATATAAAATACATAGCAGTGATTGTGCTTGCATGTGTTTTCTTTTATAAATTATGTAGTGTCTAGCTTTATTTCTTCTTAAAAAATTAACCAGTTCTCCCTAAACTAAGCAATTTGTCACTCACCCAGTGGTTCTCAAGATTTTTGGTCCCAGCAAGCCTTTATACCTTTCAATGGAGGAAACTAAAATGATTTGTCTATGTGGGTTATATCCATCAATATTTTTACTATTGGGGTGCCTGAGTGGCTCAGTTGGTTAAGCCTCTGCCTTTGGCTCAGGTCGTGACCTTGGGGTTCTGGGATTGAACCCCGCGTTGGGCTCTGTGCTCAGCAGGGAGTCTGCTTCCCCCTCCGCTCCTACTGTTTCTCTCTCTCTCTCTCTCTCTCACTCATTCACTCTCTCTCTCAAATAAATAAAATCTTGTAAAAAATATTTATACTATTATAACTTAAAACTGAAAATAATAATTTATAATTGATTTAGAAATGCTTCTGACCTTACAGACCTTGTGAAGGAGGATCAGAGACCCCCAATGTTTCCGTGGACCACTTATCACATTTCAATCCAGGAGCAAAGACTAGTGTTTAAGTGTCCCCCATAAGTCACTTAAGCCTGGAACCAGGGGTCTTGATGAGTCAGTGGTCTTGGAAAACATCATGACAACCCCACCCGGTCACTCCTTAGATGTTATCTACTGGGCTGAAAGACTCCAAGGGCCAGTTAAGAGGGTTCTTGCCATACAGGTCTGGTTCTAAGCTCTCCCTTCTGTTCCATTGATCTATTTATTTCTTGCCCTTTGGTTGTATAAATGAGATGAGAGACACTATAAATTATGTAAAAGGTATGACAGTGTACCAGAATTGAGCCCTGTGTTTCAGAAATTTTATATGACCATTTGTGACTTACCTGTCACCTCTGGAAATCAGTTCATTCACCTGTAAATCAGGAGACGAAGAAGATATTTCATAAACACCTTCCTTCTCTCTCATTCTTTGATATAAAAAAGTCCAGCACCAGCCAACATCACAACTCACTGAACACCGAGCAAAATGTTCATCTTGCCTTCCACCCACCAGCTGCCATTTCCTCATGAATATTAATTTATTTTCAACTTTAATGTTAATTTGCAGAGATAAGTGTTCTGAGGATTAAATAAATTAAGACATGTAAAACACTTAAAACAGGAGCTGCAAAATAAAGCAGACATAGAAAGACAAACACTGTATGATCTCACTTATATGTGGGATCTAAAAAAGTCGAAATCATAGACCTAGAGAGTAGCATGGTGGCTGCCAGAGGCTGGAGGTGTGGAGGAAGTGGGGAGATGTTGGTCAAAGGGTATATCAACCTTCAATTATAAAATGAGTAAGTTATGGGGATCTAATGTACAGCATGGTGATTATGGTAAATTGCACTGTATTGTATACTTGAAATTTGCTAAAGGAGTAGAGCTTAAGTGTTCTCACCACACACAAACAAAATGGTAACAATGTGACGTGATGGAGGCACATAATTATGAGTTAGAAAACCTCACCACTTGCCACCAGTTGGATATTTGGGAAAACTCCAGTGTTCCCCTCCTATGTGTCTTTCTCCTTTACTTTTGTCACCAGCGAGCCCTCAAGACCTGACCTTTACAGCCCACCTGCTTGTACTCACTGACCTTTGTCCCACCTTTTTCCTTAAGCTCTTCTTTCCAGGTTATCTCCTAACTCAGGCAAATGGAAAGCAAAACCACCCCGTAAGTGATAGTGACAGCCCTGCAGGACCTCTAGCCGGCCCAGACCACCCAGACCAGTTTGAGCGTAACCCCTGTCTCGTGCCTGTGCAGATGGACCATGGAGTGACCTCTAGAATGACTGATGACCACCTTTACCTCATTCTAATACTAAAATCTCCACCCAAGGAGGAGCCTCAGCCTCAGTTACATAACATAGAGTGTATGTCTAGGCATGTTTCCTTAAGGCACATGAGTGACCTTCTGCCTGCCTCTACATACGATGACAAGACTTCCCTATTTAAACATTCATCCGAACCCTAAATAAAAGGGACCCGTCCACCCTTACCTGGGGAGTCATGGCTTTGGAAGCCATTTTTTGCGACCTCCTTATTTGCTGCAAATAGTTTTCTTTATGCGACAACTCAACTTGGTGCGGTTTCTGACTCACCAGGGAGTGAACTCACGTTGGCTCAGTTACACTTTCACACTACTACCACACTCACACAGAACTGTTCACTTCTGACACTTCTGCTCACCAAATGTGAGGATTTTCCCCACACCAAACAATTCTCTGCGATTCTAGCCGAGTGTCCTGCTGATGCAGGCTAGTTGGGTCCAAGGACCCAGGCGGGGTCCCCTGGGGCCAGTTAAGAGGGTTCTTGGCTTCATGCAGGATAGAAATCAAGAAGTGAGAGCAGAGTTTATTAATGATATGGAGAGAGTGTAGGTACACACAGAGTATCCGGGATACTCCAAAAGGAAAGAAGAGTGCATCTGTCTTTGCTTGGGGCCTGGGGTTTTTATTGAGGACGGTGGTCTGGCGTACATGTCTTCTTAGTAATCCAGGAACAAAGACTAGTGTTTAGGTGTCCCCCATAAGTCACTTAAGCCTGGAACCAGGGATCTTGATGAGTCAGTGGTCTTGGAAAACGTCATGGCAACCCCACCCGGTCACTCCTTAGATGTTATCTACTGGGCTGGAAGACTCCAAGGAAATCCTTGACCTTTACAAGGGGGACATATATTATCTGTTCTATAAGGCGTGTGTAAGACAGGGGTGTAGGTTCTAGCAATAACAGAAGCAGGAAAAGCAGCAGAAAAGCAGTTTTTCATGGGGTCTCTTTAGTTTCCCTGTCTCACTACAGTTTACTCAATTCTGACACTATATGACTGGAGATACATCAGATCTCACAAATTAAAGGCTCAGACCCATAACAGTGCCCTCCCTCTTCAGATCCAATCAGAAGTACAGTGCTTCTGACCCATACTTCTGACGCACTGGCTATAGATCTGAGGTTCCTCCCACCCCCTCCTTGGATTTGATTAATTTGCTAGAGCGGCTCACAGAACTCAGGAAAACTGTTTACTTACTGTTTACCCGTTTCCTGTAACAGGTTATGAGAGGGGATACAGAGGAACATTCAGATGGAAGAGATAAGTAAGGGCAGGGACTCTGGGTATGCCATTGCAGGGACTCTCTGGGTATGCCATTCTCCCCAACCTCCATGTGTTCACCAATGTGGAAGCTCTCCTAACCCTGGCCTGTTGGGTTTCTATGAAGGCTTCAGTACAGAGGAATGATTGATTAAATCATGGACCACTGTTGATTGATTCAACCTCTAGCCCCTCCGCCCTCCCAGAGATCTGGGTGCGGAGGACTGAGGGTGGCAGGGACAAAGAGTTCTAAACTGCTAATCACAGGATTGGTTCCCCTGGCAACCAGCTCCCACCCTTAGGTTTACCCAAGGGCTTTCCACTAGCCAGCTCATTAGCATAAGAAAAGATACCTTTATCACTCTGACCAGAGGAAATTCCAAGGATTTGGAGAGCTCTGTGCCAGGAACAGGGGTGGAGGACCAAATATGTATTTCTTATTACAAATCACAGTATCACAATTAACTTGATTGTGGTGATCATTTCGCAATGTATACGTATATGAAATTATCATATTGTACAAAAAAACACATCACATTGTACAACCTAAATATATACAATTTGTATTTGTCTATCTCATTTGTCATCTCAATAAAATTGGAAAAAATAATAAAATAATCTAAAATAAAAAGAACTGTAGCTGGCATATGCTATGTTCTCAGTAGATATCAGATATTGTTTTTGTTGTTATCAATGATGTCATTGTAATCACATCATTTGAAAACATCTGTTCAGGAGGGACAAGTCAGAAGGTCCAGCCATGAACCTCACTGTTGCGGAGTTGTGGAGCGCAATGGCCAAGAAAGAATTCCTGAGACACTGTACGGTGCAGCTTAGTAAGTTTATTTAAGTAGCATGGGGACAGGACCCGTGGGCAGAAAAAGCTGCACTTTTTGCTGTATGAAGCTGATGGTTATATGCTTAGTGCTCAAGGGGGAAGGGACATGCAGGGAGTATTAGATCATAAATGTCTTCTTCGAATTTCTACTTGTAAAACTACTTTCACAAGATTTCTCTGGTGCTTATCATTCAGTTCAATATTAACTATCGGTGAGATGTATAGGCAGTCGTGAGACCCTTTTAGGATGTAGCAACCAGTACGTATTTGATACTTATTTTTTTTTAAAGATTTTATTTATTTATTTGACAGAGAGAGAGAGATAGCGAGAGCAGGAACACAGGCAGGGTCATACTTATTGAAACTATGCAGGCTATAGGTCAGCCTTCTGGGCTAAAGGTAAAATTTTTCTGCTTCCATTCCTCAGCATCACCATTTTCTTTATATATTATATAATTCACTGATTATATATTGTCAATTTCACAATTCATATAGTCATATTCTCATAGATATGTACATGTTATTAAAACTAAACCTAATACATCTCTCTAAAACCAGAAGTATATATTTCTATTTGTTCAATCAAAAAGCAAAGGTCTTTTCCTTTGAAACAGTTTCTAGGAGTGTCAACTTTCTAGGAAAAAACTTCTCAATATGCAATCAGAATTCCTGAAAAAAATAGTGAGGTTTGTAGTTTAGTTACTAGTGATGTACCAATGTTAATTTATTAGTTTTTGATAAATATACCATAGTTAGGTAAGACATTAACATTAGGGGAAACTGGGTGAAGGGTGTATAGGAACTCTGGACTACCTTTACAACTTTTCTGTAAATCTAAAATTATTTCAAAATAAATTAAAAAAAATTGGAGGGTGTCTGGATGGCTCAGTGGATTGGGCAATTGAGCGTCTGCCGTCAGCTTAGGTCATGAGCCCGCACTGGGCTCCCTGCTGGGCGGGGAGCCTGCTTCTCCTTCTCCCTCTGATCCTCCTCCCTGCTTGTGCTCTCTCTGTCACTGTCTCAAATAAATAAATAAAATCCCTATAAAAAAATTTTTTTCTCTCTAGCCCTTGTGCCTAATATAGGTACTTAATAAGGGTTTGAGGAATAAATGGAAGTATATGTGGTCCCATTTGTTTATTCATACTTTTTTTCCCCCTCCCCTTTTTAAGAGGTTCTCCTCTCCTACACATTCTGTCTTTGAGAGGCAAGCAGGGAGGCAGTCATGGGCACTCCCAGTGGCACTCAGGACTAAGGATGGCTCACCATGACACTCACCTCCACTGAAGTTTGGTATGTTAGCAAAAGCATGGCCTTTGGAAACACACATATGAGTCCATATTTCAGCCTGACCCTTTTTTATGACCATGACAAGGCATTTAACCTCTCTGCATCTTAGTTGCATTACCATAAAGATAGGAATTTTATTTGCTTTGCAGAGCTGCTGTGAAAATAAGATACATAATTGGTTGGTACATAGTCGGTATATTGTTAGTTTCCTGTCTTTGGGGTTTTACATTGATTTCAGGGAGATGACCTTGTTCTTGGGGAGGAATGGCAGTTATTCATTCATTATAAGGCTGGAACAATGACAACATGGCTCTTTGGAAAACTCTGGATTCCCCAGCCCAGGTGTAGGAGATGGAATGTCAACCTTCCAGCATACCCAAGCTCTCAGTATCTGACAAGGGAGGCCAGACTAGTCAAGGGAAAATGAGAGGGGGCTGCAGTGCCCCTGTACTGTGCCTTCCCAGTTCTTTCTGTCCATGTATTCCTTCATGTATTAATCCAATACTGTATCTACTTGGGTGCCTACTGTGTCCAGGCAAGGGCATAGGTGCGGGGACTCAGTAGTGAACAGTCTTGGCCACTGCCTTCATGGAGCTTTCGGTGCAGTTTGTTGCTGGGGGTGGAGGAAGAGACTGCACAGAGCACAATAACCCTAACTGTGACCACGAGAAGGGCTAATAAGAAAAAGTGTGGGCTGTGAGGAAGAATAACAAGGGGATCCAGCATAGTCTGGGGGACGAGAGGGCTCCCCTGAGGAAGTGATACTGAAACAGACATAAAAGACAAATGGGAGTTAGCCAGGTGTTATGGGCTGAGTTGTGTCCCCCTAAAAATTCATATGTTGAAGCCCTAACCCCCCATACCTCCTACTGTGACTGTATTTGGAGATAAGGCCTTTAAAGAGGTGATTAAGTTGAAAGTGAGGCCCTAAAGGTGGGCCCTAAACCAATCTCACTGGTGTCCTTATTAAAAGAGGAAATCTGGACACTCCCAGAGACACCAGGGAGGCATGCACACAGAGGAGAGACCATATGAGGACACAGTAAAAAGTAGGCCATCTGCAATCCAAGGAGAGAGGCCTCGGAAGAAACCAAACCTGCCAACACCTTAATCCTGGACTTGCAGCTGCCAGAAATGTGAGAAAAAAATTTTCTGTTCTTTAAGCCAAAAAAATAAAAACACGGAGGTTCACCTACATCATAATGATCTGGGACAACATTTTAAATACCAGTTCGTGGGCGCCTGGGTGGCTCAGTTGGTTGGGCGACTGCCTTCGGCTCAGGTCATGATCCTGGAGTCCCGGGATCAAGTCCCGCATCGGGCTCCCTGCTCAGCAGGAAGTCTGCTTCTCCCTCTGACCCTTTCCCCTCTCATGCTCTCTCTCTACCTCATTCTCTCTCTCAAATAAATAAATAAAATCTTTAAAAAAAAAAAAGTCCTTTAAAAAATAAATAAATAAATAAATAAATAAATAAATAAATACCAGTTCGTAGGGCTCATGTCAAACCTAATAAAATCAGAATCTCAAAAGTGGGTCTTAGAATCCCTATTTTTAGCAAGATTCTCAGGTGTTGCTTTTCTTTTTCAAAGTATCAGATCTATCATCCAACAGCCTTTCTTAACCACGATCGCCTAAGAGAATTAAATCCTACAGAAAATTATTTCAGTGACTATTTTATCATTTCTCTCAAAGACAGTATATACCCAATACCATTCTAGACATACAGAAGCTGATTTTATCCATTACATACTGAGGGGAAGCAGAATTTGCCACTCCCAAGTATGTCTCTTTGGCGTAAGGATACTTTTGAGTGGATTATTTTTAAGAAACTGCAAACATAGGAGAAGTTCTGAAAATGGAGTAAAAGTACCCTTTTACAGGAGACAGTTACATTTATAGGGGAAATCTCCATTTATAAGGTTGTCTCCCGTTCTGTACCTGGAAGAGAAGGACAACTTTAAATCTCTAGAAACTTGGGGCACCTGGGTGGCTCAGTCGTTAAGCGTCTGCCTTCGGCTCAGGTCATGATCCCAGGGTCCTGGGATTGAGCCTCGCCCGCCATCAGGTTCCCTGCTCAGCGGGGAGTCTGCTTCTCCGTCTCACTCCCCCACTGCTTGTGTTCCCTCTCTCACTGTGTGTGTCTCTCTCTCTCTGTCAAATAAATAAATACAATCTTTAAAAAATAAAAAAAATAAATCTCTAGAAACTCTTACCAACGGAGAAGATAAAGACTTAACTCTGCATAACAACCATAATCTCATTTTCTGTGCTTTGCCTGATAATCTCCCATAACTGCTTCCCCCCAAAACATCTTTTGTTTTTAGCTGGAGAAAGTATTTAAAGTGGTGGCTTTGGCCGTTTCAGAGAGTCACTCCTGGTTCTTTCCCATGTATACAGGAAGTGTACATCTTATTAAACTTGGTTTCCTTCCTCTTAATCTGTCTTTTTATTACAGGGGATCTCAGCCAAGAACCTAGAAGGGTAGAGGGAATTATTTTTCCTCCTCTACAATACAAATGGATGCCTTAAGGCAGCAAGGCTTTATTCTTTAAAGAAATCTTGGTTGAGAAAGCCTACTATAATGCAAAATACATGGCACATTAATGGTTTTCTACAAATCACTCAAATTGTAGCAATATTAGTTACTAGCCAGTGTTTCGATCTCAACTTTACTACTAACCAGCCATGTGTCATTAGACAACTTACTTAACTCCTCAACTGAAATATCAGTGGAATTAACAAATGACCATGAATAAATTTTCTAACTGACCATTTGTAAATGGGAGAAAAATGGCTACTTGTGGGTGCCAAGTGAAATAATAGATAATAGTGTTCAACAAAGAGCCTATCACATAGTAAAAGTCTAATAATTATATATTCTTGTTGAGGTCTATTATCTATATTATACTTCTGCAAAAGATATTTGACACCTCAAATATGCCCAAGAGTGAATCTTACATACTAAAACCAGAAAATTCTCCTAAGAAGGAACAGTAACTAAACTTTTTTCAAGATAAATATATCTGCAACTTCTTGTTTTCATACTTGCTGGTAGCCAAAGCTAGAAACTGAAGACTTCAAGACAATAAGAGACTTCTTTATCAAGCTCAAAGTTCTCTAAATGGGTTAAAATTACTCTCTCCTCACTTAAATATCACCGCACTCAAAGGGCTTTGTTCTTCAGAATAAGCACATTCATTGTTGGTGTTTTGCACCTTCTTTTTTTTGGTCCCTCTCATGGTAGAGCACATATTTTTACCCCCAAGTGGGGCCTGTTTTCTGTGAAAGAAAAGAGCTCGTGTTTTGTTCTTGCTGTATGCCTGAGGTCTCACAACTGCACGGAAGACAGCTTACTTCAAAGCACATCAATGGGGCTTTGAAAATTAAGTAGGAAATATTAAATAAATGTAAGCCTCCTTCTTTTTTGTTTGTTTGCTCTACTTTGAATCTTTGGATGGTGTATTAGTCAGGGTTCTCCAGAGAAATGGAACCAAAAGGATGTGTATATGAATAGAAAGATATTTATTTTAAGGAATTAGATATGAATATGGGGTGAATATGGACACTGGCAAGTCCAAATATGGGGTGTAGGCCAGGAGGCCTGAGACTCAGGAGAGGTGACGGTATAGATGAAGTCTGAACACAACTGGCTGGAGAAATCTCTCTTGCTCAAGGAGGCCAGTCTTTTTCTACTATTCAGGCCTTCAACAGAATGGATGGTTCTAATTCACATTTTGGAGAGCAATCTGCATTCTCAAAGTTCACCTATGTAAAAGTTAATCTCATCTGAAACTGCCCTCCAAGTTGACAACATAAAATTGAACATCACAGATAGTATGTAATAGGAAATACAGTTTGCAGTATCTATTTTAAAGGAATGTGCAACACAAAATTTCATAATGTAAAACTTGACATTTCTTAATTCTTAATTCTTATTCTACTCTTGTCTTACTTCATGAAGAAGAGGAAATCATGTGCACATTTGAGGATCTTCAGACAGAGATGGGCATTTTTTTTAAATGAAACTTTTTTTTTAAAGATTTTATTTATTTGAGAGAAAGAGAATGAGAGATAGCACGAGAGGGAAGAGGGTCAGAGGGAGAAGCAGACTCCCTGCTGAGCAAGGAGCCCGATGTGGGACTCGATCCCGGGACTCCAGGATCATGACCTGAGCCGAAGGCAGTCGCCTAACCAACTGAGCCACCCAGGCACCTGAGATGCGCATTTAAAGTTACATTAAATGAGATCGCCAAGAGAATAAGCATAAATTGAGTAAAGAATAGACCTGGGACCTAAGCTACATGGTTTTTCCACATTTAGAGGTCAAGGAATTCCAACCATGATAACAGAAACAGCAACAACTGAGGTAGTAGGATCAAATAGGACTGTGTTATGACCTCGTTGCCAGATCAAGTTTCAGGAAGGAGGGGATCATCAGCTCAGATACTACCGGAAGAAATGGGAATTGAGTAATGGTCATTAGATTTAACAATGGGGACATAACCAATAACCTCACCAGTGCAGTTTCTGTGGGTGGTAGAAATGAGAGAATTGTGTAACCATCCGTTTCTGGGACAGTTCGTCTCCCTATCCTTATGTGGTTTCCTCAAACTTATTTTCTGACCACTGGGCACATAAAAAGCTTGTTGATAAAGGGGTTAATCACTCAGATTAGAAACACCATATACCACATTTCTCCTTGGAGAGTCATGAAGCAAATGAGCATACTTAAATAACCTAAGAAATCCAAAAATAAACCTGTTTACCTCCAGTTCACCTAGAAACCTTATTTCCCATAAAGCTTGTGTGTGTGTGTGTGTGTGTGTGTGTGTGTGTGTGTTTGTCTATTAGGTCCATGATTTCTTTCTTCTTTTTTTTTTAAGATTTTATTTATTTTTTCGACAGAGAGAGACACAGCGAGAGAGGGAACACAAGCAGGGGGAGTGCGAGAGGGAGAAGAAGGCTTCCTGCTGAGTGGGGAGCCCGATGTGGGGCTCGATCCCAGGACCCTGGGATCATGACCTGAGCCAAAGGCAGAAGCTTAACGACTGAGCCACCCAGGTGCCCCAGGTCCATGATTTCTGACCCATGAATCTGAGAGTCAAAAAACATAGTTATCTTTGGAGTAAAATATCAGTGTGGGTAGTTGTTAAGTAATGTTTTTAAATCTGAGCATATTAGACCCAAACAGTATATGAATTCATGCCATAAGAAAAGAATATAGATGCATGCTTTATAAAATATCAAATACAATGTTTAATATATACATAAATATTGGGGCAGGTTTAGGTTGACAGCAAAACTGAACAAAAAGTAAAGAGAAGTCCCATATATGCCTTCCCCATCTTTAAATAGAGCCTCCTGCACCATCAGTATCCTGCACCAGAGTGGTATGTTTTTTACAATCAATGAACCAACACTGATTCATCATTATCACGCCAAGTCCATGGTTTACATTAGGGTTCATTCTTAGTGTTGGACACTACGAGTTTGGACAAATGTATAATGCCATGTCGCCTCCATTATAGTATCATGCAGAATAGTTTCACTGTCCTAAAGCCCTCTATACCCCACCTATTCATCAAAACCTTGGCAGTCACTGATTTTTTCAGTTTCCATAGTTTTGCCTGTTCGAGAATGTCATACAGTTGGAATCATACAGTACGTAGCCTTTTTAAATTAGCTTCTGGGGGTTAGTGGCTGGCTCAGTCAATGGGGCATGGGACTCTTGATCTCAGGGTTGTGAGTTCAAGCCCCATGCTGGGCGTGGAGCCTACTTAAAAAAATAATAATAAAATAAATAAAATGGCTTCTGTCACTTAGTAATTTTCATTTAAGTTTCCTCCATGTCTTTCCATGGCTTGATAGCTCATTTCTTTTTAGCTCTGAATAACTGTCCATTGTCTGGATGTACCACAGTTTATTTAAGCATTCACCTACTGAAAGACATCTCGATCACTTCCAACATTTGGCAGTTATGAATAAAGCTGCTATAAACATCTACATATAGAGTTTTGTGTGAGGATGTTTTCAGCTTATTTGTGTAAATACCAAGGAATGCAACTGCTTGATCATATCATGAGTATGTTTAGTTTTGTAAGAAGCTGCCAAACTGTCTTCCAATGCCTGTACCATTCTGTATCCCCACCAGCACTGAATGTGAGTTCCTGTAGCTTCACATTCTTGTCAGCATTTGGTATTGTCAGTATTTTGGATTTTGGCCATTCTAATAGGTATGTAGTGATATCTCATTTTTTAATTTGCAATCCCCTAATGAAGTTCAATGTTGAGCATCTTTTCATATGCTTATTTACCATATGTATATCTTCTTTATCTGCTATCTTCTGTATTTTAAAAATAAAAACTAAAAGTAATTAAAGTAACAGAAAAATGCTGAAAAAATAATGTTGAAGATAAAGGTGCTTCATAAAATAAAGATTTAAAATCAATAAATAATTTTCAAATACCCATTTCTTACAACACTACATTCAGTGTTATAAAAGAGAGCATAAATACATACATACATACATACATAAAAGAGCTGCTGCAGATCCCCTGGAGATTACAGCTCAACAGAATATTCATTACCTTATAAATTCACCAAAGTAAAGCTTTACAGAGCCCCTGGTAAGAAAAGACCCAGCAGTAGGAAAACCAGTTCCAATCTATTTAAGTGAACCATCCTATCCTAGGCTATTGACTTCATTCAAGTGAATCAGTCAAAAATAAAAACTTTTTAAAAAGCCTGACATTTTTAAACTCGCTTCTATAAGCAATTTTCCACCCAACAGTGATGAGTTGTCCCCACTCTTCAGTGAGATTCAACAGATGCAGCCAGGATACCTCATTTACTAACCAGAGCCTAACAGAGGGAAATTCCACAGAAATCTGTGATGAATTTGGAAATAACAGTTAAAATAACCTAGTCCCACTTAGTTTACATGTGGCCCCTGGGAATGGCCGTGAGAAGGCATGGACTGGAAGGGGGAGAAATGAGGGCCTCCAGGTCCAAAGTGAAATACTTTTTTTTTTAAGATTTTTATTTATTTATTTGAGAGAGAGAATGAGATAGAGAGAGAGAGCATGAGAGGGGAGAGGGTCAGAGGGAGAAGCAAACTCCCCGCTGAGCAGGGAGCCCGATGCGGGACTCGATCTTGGGACTCCAGGATCATGACCTGAGTCGAAGGCAGTTGCTTAACCAACTGAGCCACCCAGGCGCCCCTGAAATACTTTTCTATATGCATAAAATAAAATGGGGACCAACACATACGAAAATACAAGCCAGAGAGGTTGTATGACCGAGGAATTGGAACATGGGATGTTTTCCCCTTGCTCTCATCATGTTGCCTGTTGTGGTCACACAACCATCAGATACATTCCACACTTAATCATTCCGCTTGATTTGGTGCCTCCCTGTGAGCACAGTTTGTAAATAGTTTGCTGAAGGTCCATACAAGTAGGCACTGGTTCAGGAAAACTGCAGGTGGCTTCAGGATGAGCCAGCCGGAAGGTGGGACCGTGAGCGGTTACGGGAAAGCCTACATATGAATGAGCCTCAGCTTTATGGGGCACTGGTTTAGAAGAAATCACCTGACGTCAACAGTTTCCTCAGAGGAAGACGGTGTGGAGATGTCATACCAAAAAGTAAGCAATACCAAACACCTTTGAGCAATGTTCTCACCAACAATATGCTGTACGCGGGAATTATGCATTTTACCGTGATGAACGGCATTGTGTCTGGAGGTGGGTGCTGACTGATAAGTGAAAGCCTCCGGAAGGACATTTGTATGTTTCCCTTTGTCACTGGTTTGTATTGTTCTCTCCTATCTCTCAGGATGCAGCACATTTGAGTCATCCTTCGAAGATGCGGCGGCTTCATGAAAACAATCTCTGGCACCGTGTGAATTACATTTTGTCTTTCCTGGAGAACATCAGGAAAGGAATACATCTAAGAACCATTCCACAAGACATACTCGCTACATCAATTAAGTCTGATAAAGTAATGAGCAGCTTGGGGGAAGAATCACACATTTGTCAGCCTCCTTGATTCCCAGAATGGCAATGGCGTCCAGAGTTGGTGCTGAGCAGGAAGATGAGGACAAGGTGGGGAGGAAGGAAGGGGCGCTGCTCTCCTGAAACCCTCACGAGAGAGAGGAGATGTCTGGCTTGACAAGACTTCCCCGATGGATTCTTAACGCTATTCCAGGGGACCTCCTTCAAGGCTATAGTTTCTTAGGTTATACTAGAAATTCCCTATCATTCATTTTTGGGTTGTTTGAGAGTCAAGAAGTTTAAGCAGAGGGGCTAGATCAAAACGCTGTCACACAACAGTGTGCTTGTGCTGTTTGCCCAGCTAGTTTTTGAGGACTTGAGTGGCGGTGTGGGAAGAGCACAGCCCATGGGGCAGGAAGTGTGGTATGAGGATTTGGTTCACTATGCACTAGACCTGGTTAACTTGGACTAACTACGACTAGGCCTTCCTGAGACTCAGCTTTCTTGTCCGTGAAGTGAGAGTACTTCCCATACCCACCTCACAGAATTATTGTGAGACATGATGAGAAAGTGTGAGAGAGAGCCACTCGTACAAGGTAAAGCAACGCACAAATGCTCATTAGAATTTATTTTAAAATTTGCCATAGAGCAGAACAGAGATTCGACTGGGATATAGATCTAATCTTCACAGGAAAAAAAAAATGAGAAAATTAAATTTAGACAGTTATGGTGCCTGTTTTGTAATTTTTGTATTATCTCCTTTTTCAAGGGCAAACTGATGACTTTTTTGCATACTATCCTCATTCTCCTTGCTAATCTTTAATTCACATTCTCCCAGGGAAACAGCACCCTAACCTCTGTAACTCACTGTCTAGACATCTGAATGACTTTCTTTCATCCTTAATTTTCTAATACTATCAGTAAAATGTAATTGATACACAGGATCTCAAGAAATAGTCTACTAATCGATGATAAGTGATACCAATATTCACTGTCATTGTGTAGAGGCAAAGTAATGCTTTGCCAAAATGCCTTGAAAGGGAAGAAAATGCAAGGTTAGAAGGTACTTCAAAGATCCTTCCTGCTGATGCTTTGGCCTTCAGTCAAGAAAATATTTAAATCAGTCTCACAGATGGTCATTTAATTTTTATGGACCCACAGGAAAACATATTACACACACATACACAAACACACGTAAACTTTTCAGTGATTAATAATTCTAAAGATAAAATAATCATCATGGTCATCCCTAAATAATATGAAAATTGTGAGGCCATGTATATCACTATACCTAAGAAATTATGTAAATTTTTAATACACTTTATTTTTTAGAAAAGTTTTAGGTTTACACTAAAATTGAGTGGAAGGTA
The DNA here is from genome assembly GCF_003265705.2 of Callorhinus ursinus. Lineage (NCBI taxonomy): Eukaryota > Metazoa > Chordata > Mammalia > Carnivora > Otariidae > Callorhinus > Callorhinus ursinus. The sequence continues at coordinate 13,439,304 of NW_027397078.1, read as the reverse complement.
CAGAGATTTCCCATGTAATCCTGCCCCTTATGTGCATAGCCTCCCCCTATTATCAACATCTACATGAAATATTTATGAATATATTGAAAGCAGAAAAATAGGAAAGATGGTTTTGAGAAGTGGAGAGAGATCACACAAGGACTATTTAGAGGAGAAAATGACTGAAGGGAAATAAGAGGGGGGAAACATTCAATATAATACCAGAATGAGAATTGAGCAGGGGAGCGGACAGGCAGAATTTTCTGCTTTCTCTTTTATACTGTCTTGTGTTTTAATGGTTCTTAGGTGCATATTCTCCTGAGAAAGCGAGAGATGCAGGATTCTAACTATACTAGCTGGTGCTCATTTTTTCCAGGCCCAGCTCACCAGTGCTGATGATATTGCTTCTACCTATATCACAGAACTTAATTACATTTGTCATATAGTTACGTGCTCATATTTATGCATCGTTGGCCAAGCTCTGAACTTGTGGCAGTTCAACAGTGTGTATTATTCTTTTTATAACCCTCCCTATACTAACTCAGCCTTCTGAACAAAGGATACACCTAGAAATTTCCTAGAGAAATGGTCTTGAGACTAGACAGACCAATAAGGTGTAGGAGCTTGGAGGTCATCTCAGCAGAAGTGAAGGAGCCCAGAGTTCAGAGGGAAGACTATAGAGAGCTATCAGGATGTCAGATGGGATGCTGGGCCTTCTCAGTGCATCCTATCAATTCTGTCAAGAGGAGAGGCAGGAAGAGAGTATGTCTCGTTACTGGTGATGTTAACCTTGATCCCTTCATTAAGGTGGTGTCTATCAGGTCCCTTTAACTGTGAAGTTACCATTTTTCCCTTTTTATTAATATGTATCTTGTGTGGAGATACCTTGAGACTAGGCAAATATCCTGTTTCTCATCATATTTTGTCCTGTTAATTTTAATATCCAATAATGATTTTCTGATTTACCCAGAAGTGGATTATTTTCTATTTCCATCATTCCTTAGCCAATTTTTAATTAGAATTCTGTTTGTTAGGAAGAGCTGTCCTCTCTTCACTCTTTCCTTTTGGGTTGGTTTCAAAGAAGGTGAAACATCAGAATTCACCAAACATGTTAGAAAGGCCAATTTATGAAAATGCTATTTCAAATGCTTTCTAATAACTCACTCTCTTTGATTTGCAAACATGTGTCAGTGTGTGTGTGGTGGGGGTGGGGGTGGTATATATGTGTACCTAGGACATATAGGCCCATTTGCTCTTGAAGTCATGACTGACAAAAAATAAAGTAACGTCCCAGGTTTGACATATCCAAGGGGAAGTACAACCCAGCAATGCAGACCCTCTGTTGGGTAACATCATGTAACATAATGGGAGACACAAGGCTAGCATATCATATCCCTACATAGTCAGCAGGCAAAATTGAAAAAACAAAACCAAACAAAAAACCCAAACAGTTCTTTGGGGAAAAAAAAAATAGAATAAAGTAAACTCTGGGGCATCAGAAAATTGCTGCCTGAATTTATTTTTTATTTTATCTCTAAAGTAATGAATGACCTTTAATCTAGGCCTTTCTTCCCCAAGTACCCATATTCTGAAAGTGTGAAGAATCCATCTCACAGAATCACACTCTAATTGTCTAGGGCAGAGAGTCTTAAATGACCTCCGAATTTCAGATGAACTATCTTTGCTTCACTAACAAGAGTGGCGTTATGGAACGTGGTCTACACCTTCAGAGAGTTAAGAAATAAAAATACACACATTCTTATTGTACAAATTGCCTCAGTATAAAGCCTGACAGAAACTGGGCATTGAGCCAGATAATGCCCTACCTCACAAGTGCAACAAAAAAATACAAGAATCTCTGCCTGGGGGTGCCTGGGTGGCTCAATCGGGTAAGCATCTGCCTTCGGCTCAGGTCGTGATCTTGGGGTCCTGGGATGGAGCCCCGCGTGGGGCTCCCTGCTCACTGGGGAGCCTGATTCTCCATCTCCCTCTGTCCCCTGCCCCTGCCCATGCTCGTGCTTGCACTCTCTCAAATAAATAAAATCTTAAAAAAAAAAAAAAAAATCTCTTCCTGGCCATGATCCCACAGCACATTCTAAAGATTTTGCTGTTGTATAATTTTCCCAAAGGAGCTAGTCCTTCTCAAGGTATTTCTTCAGGTGGCAGAACAACGAATCGATTTGCTTCTTTTGGCTAAACTTACTCTCAGTTATGAAAATATTCAGGTTTGATTAGTTGTTACAATTCATTCAAAGTGCTTTGAACTTGCTCTAACAGGTGAACACATGGCTGCAGAAATTGTGCCTTCACTACTCAGAAGCTATTTACAACCCCTTCTCCCTTACCTTCCTTTACTAAAGAGACTGGAAAGCTACATTAGTCACTGGTTCAGCCTCTCATATAGCCAGGGTGGCCAGAAAAGAGTTAATTTTAGTCGTTAGTGAGATGTATGTAGTAGTCTTTCAAGAAAGAAAGAAAAGAAAAGAAAGAAAAAGAAAAAGAAAAAGAAAAACTTCAGGTGGAGAAAGTTTTGACCATTCCCTTTCTTCCAGTCTGATACATGAGGGTAGAATGATGGGGTGGGGAGACAGAAAGAACCATGGTTTCCTGAGGGCCTTCTATTGCACAGGCTACCTCCTATAAAAGGTTAACTGATAAAAATACCTGCCCCCTCCCCTACTGAATATTTTAGCCACTGTTGTCGGGTTTTTTGTGGGTTTTTTTTTTTTTGCTTTTTTAAAGACAATTACATTCTTACAGATATGAACATTCTATGAACTCTCTCAAAATATGATGACCAATATAAATACTTTCCACCAGAAATTCAGCAGTTTTAATAATTCTCATAGCTTCAGGTTATGAAGGAGGAAATCTAGATAATTCTCAGCAATAGAGATGAGTTGCTGATGTTTTTTAGATCTGTTTTAGTTTCTCTGGTTGGAAAAAAACCTAAGCTGAATACGTTCAAAGAAAAATTATGTTAAATAACATTTTCCTTCTTCTGTATCCCCTAAGAAATAATATCCACTCTCAAGTACCTAAATTACTAGTAAAACTTTCTTTCCATCCCTTTTAGTTCTTTCACCTTTGGGATACTTGAATGGATGTAAGGGAAATAATTAAAGTTACTTGAAAGCAGAAGCAACTTAATTTAAGGCATGGAAAGATGTGAAAACCTTAGAAATCCTCCTTCTAATGTTTCCAAAGTTACTCAAATGTTATTATTATTGTTATTAGTGTTGTTATTTTATTTCTGATTCAAAGATTGAAAGTTCGCAGTTTTAATTGTCTTTACAATGTACATTGCTACATGGTGATTTATCTTCTCAAATGAGTAGACAAGCTAAAGTGATACTATAATAAAAAATTGAAAGTGCTTCCCTTTCAACATGAAGTACAAGCTCTAATCATTAGCATCCAGGTTTTAATCCATATTTTATATCTCTAATGCATTTTATTTATAACATTTTGATGTAGTCAACATCTGCTGATAGGTATTTTGCCATGTGAGCTATTCAAACAACTTTAAGTCAGCAATGAAATAAATTCCTGTCTGATTTCAGTAAAGATTTTTGATTGAAAATACCAAAATATAACCTTGGCTCACGTAGTTAGAAAAATCCGTTTTAAGAAGAAAAGTAGAGACTCAACCCGAAGGATAGAGAATCAAACTCAGAAATGGGCAGGAACTGGCCAGGCACAGCCAAGATCAAATGACATGCTGTTACTGGTTTTATTGACATTGGGTACCAATTTTTGAATGCTTGGATTTCATCACCTTTAAAGGACTCCCATTTATCTTGGAACTGCCTCTCAACAGAAAGTAGTGTTTTACTTAGCAATTTAAGCAATTTTTAAAGTTTACTGAAATACAAGATCTGAATTTAGATTGCAAAGGGCATCACACATCACAGAGCTTTCTGTGTAGATTTACATTACAGGAAAGCATTACATTCCAGAAAAGTCACCAGATGATTTCACTAGCAACTTTTGACAAACACTTAAAGAATTAAAAGCAATCTTTCTCAAACTCTTTCACAAAACTGAAGAGGAGGGAACATTTCCAAACTCATTTTATGAGGTCAGCATTACCCTGATACCAAGGCCAGACAAAGACACCACAAGAAAAGAAAACTATGGGCCGATATCCCTTATAAATATATATGCAAAAATCATCATCAAAATACTAGCAAATCAAATTCAGCAGCACATTAAAAGGATCATACACCATGACCAGGGGGATCTATCCGTGGGATACAAGGATGCTTCAACATATGAAAATCAAGGGGTGGCTGGTTGACTCGGTCGGTGGGTGGCTCAGTCAGTTAAGCATCAGGCTCCTGATTTCAGCTCAGGTCATGATCTCAGGGTCCTGGGATAGAGCCCCACATCAGGCTCTCCCCTCAGCAGGGAGTCTACTTGTCTCCCTCTCCCTCTGCCCCTCCTCCCGCTCATACACACTTGCTCTCTCTCTCTTCCTAAAATAAATAAATAAAGCTTTAAAAAATATATATGAAAACCAATGAGTGATACACTACATCAATAAAAAGATAAAAATCACATGATCATCTTAATAGATGCAGAGAAAGTATTTGACAAAATTCGACATACTTTCATGATAAAAACTTGAAACAAACTTTGAAGGAAAACACCTCTACCTAATAAAGGCTACGTATGAAAAGCCCACAGCTATCATCATACTAAATGGTGAGAAACCGAAAGCTGTCCTTCTAAGATCAGGAAGAAGATAAGGATGCCCACTCTGGCTATTTCTATTCAACATGGTACTGAAAGTTATAGCCAGAGCAATTAGACAAGAAAAAAAAGTCACATAAGTCAGAAGGGGAGAAATAAAATTATCTTTGTTTGCAGATGACATGATCTTATACATAGAAAACTCCAAAGGCACCATTAAAAAAAAAAAAAGCCGGTAGAACTACTGAAAAAATTCAGTAACACTGAATGATACAAAATTTACATACAAAAATCAGTTACATTTCTAGACACTAAAAATGAACTATCAGAAAAGGAAATTAGGAAAACATTCCCATTTGCAATAGCACCAAAAAGAATAAAATACTTAGGAATAAATTTAACTAAGGAGATGAAAGTCATTTATATACTGAAGACTACAAAACATTGATGAAAGAACTTAGATAAGACACTATCAAATGGAAAGAAATCTCATGTTCAGGAACTGAAAGACTTAATATTGCCAATATAACAATACCATCTAAAGCAATCTATAGATTCAATGCAACCCCTATCAAAATTCCAAAGATATGTTTTACAGATAAGAATGTCATATTCCTTATCAGAAACCACTGAGACTAGAAAGAAGCGGCACATTTTTTCAAGTCTGAAAGAGAACTGTTAACCCCACATCTTATATCCACTGAAAATATCTTATAAAAATGAAGGGAAATGAAGACATTTTCAGATTAAGCGAAATGAATAGGTTTGGTTTTATTTTGTTTTTTAGGTGTTTTGTTTTGTTTTGCTTTGCCAGTAGAATACCCTAAAATAATGGTTAAGTAAGCCCTCTAAACAGAAAGGAAATTAAAACAGAAATCTGGTAACACCAGGACAGAATAATAATAGAAAGATAAAAATTATGAGTAAACAATAGATTTTCCTTCTCTTTTTGAGTTTTGCAAATTATGATTAATGGTTCAAGCAAAAATTATAGTAATGTCTTATATGATTACTAATGAATCTAAAGCAAATATTTATGACAGTTATATTAAAAACAAGAAAACATAAAGGAAGATGAGATTTATATAGTTCACTAAAGCTGGTAAAATGTTGACACCAAAAGACTATGATGTTATGTATATAAAATGAACAGAAAACACTAAAAAGTCTACACAATGGCATACACTAAAAAATACTGTAGATTAATCAAGTTAAATTCATAAAAATGTTCAAGTATCTCACAGAGAGGCAAAAATAAAAGTAAACAGAAAAAAAGAAAAACAAACAAAACAAATAAATCACACACATACACACACAAATAAAATGGCAGCCTTAAGCCTTAACATATTAATACTTATATTAAGTAACTGGCCTAAATATATCAAATGTATATTGCCCAAATATACCAAATAAAAAATAGCAATCAGTAGTGATTAAAAAAAAAAACAAAACATGAGCCATGTATACTATGTGTGTAAGAAACTGACTTCAAATACAACAATGTAAACTCAACACCAAAAAAACCCCACACAATCCAATTAAAAAATGGGCAGAAGACCTGAATAGACATTTTTCCAAAGAAGACATGCAGATGGCCAACAGCCACATGAAAAGATGCTCTCCATCACTCATCGTCAGGGAAATGCAAATCAAAACCACAATGAGATAGCACCTCATGCCTGTTAGAATGGCTAAAATCAAGAAGACAAGAACCACAAGTGTTGACGAGGATATGGAAAAAAAAGAACCCTTGCACTTGGTTGGTAGAAATGTATGTAACTAACTGCAAAAGGTATCTACACCCCTAGGTTTATTGCAGCATTATTTATAATAGCCCTAGACATGGAAGCAACCTAAATGTCCATCAATAGATGAATGGGTAAGGAAAATGTGATATATGTATACAATAGCATATTACACGGCCATTAAAAAGGAATGAGATCATGCTATTTGAGACAACATGGATGGACCTAGAGGGTATTATGCTAAGTGAAATAAGTCACACTGAGAAAGACAAATGCCGTATGATTCCACTAATAAATGGAATCTAAAAAAATTAATAAAAAAACAAAAAGCAGAATCAGACCTATAAATAGAGAATAAACTGATGGTTGCCAGAGAGGAAAGGGGTGGGAGGTTGGGCGAAATGAGTGAAGGGGAGTGGGAGATACAGGCTTTCACTTATGGAATGAATAAGTCATGGGAATAAAAGGCACAGTGTAAGTATAGTCAATGATACTGTAAGAGTGATGTAATGGGACAGATGGGAGCTACACTTGTGGTGAACACAGCATGAGGCATAAACTTGTCAAATCACTAAGTTGTACACCTGAAATTAGTATAACATTATGTGTCGACTATACTAAAAATCAAAAACGAAAAAATACAGGTAGGTTGAAAGTAAAAGGGTAGAAAAGGATATGCTAGGCACGTATTAGTCAATTAAAGAAGACGTTCCTATATTAATATTAAACAAATCAGACTTTACAGAAAAGAAAGTTATGAGAGAGGAACATGACATGATAATAAAAGGGTAAATCCACTCAAGAAGACAGTCCTAAATGCAATCTTAAATGTGTTGTGCCAAACAAGAAAACAAAAGCTGCAAAATAGGTAAATCAAAAACTGACAGAACTGAAAGAATGAGTAAACAATTCCTTAACTTTGTTGGAGACTTTTGTAACCTTATTTTAACAATTGTTTGAATAACTAGACAGAAAAATCAACAAGGATATAGAATAACTCAATGATATATTAACTCAACAGTATATGAACGTATAGGATCTAACTGACATTTATAGAAATAACAGTAAAATGTACATTCTTTTTAAGCACTCACGGTACACATACCAAGTTGAACTATATCCTGGAATAGATACATAGGTAAATAGAGGAACAGAACAGGGAACCCAGAAGTAACCCACACATGTGTAACCAACTAATTTTTGACAAAGTTAAAATTGCAGAAGCAGGGCGCCCGGGTGGCTCAGTTGGTTAAGTGACTGCCTTTGGCTCAGGCCATGATCCTGGAGTCCCGGGATCGAGTCCCGCATCGGGCTCCCGGCTCGGCAGGGAGTCTGCTTCTCCCTCTGACCCTCCCCCCTCTCATGTGCTCTCTCTCTCTCATTCTCTCTCTCTTTTAAAATAAATAAATAAATAAGTTTTTTAAAAATTGCAGAAGCAAGTTAATTAAAGAAAGATAATCTTTTCAATGGTGCTTGAGCAACTGAATAGACATAGCTAAAAAAACAAAGGACTAAACAAAAAATCTTGACCTAAATCTCACATTTTATTTAAACATTAACTCAAATGGAGCACAGCCTTAAAAGTAAAACACAAAACTATAAGATTTTTAGAAAACAAAAGCATAGGAAAAAATCTTCAGGATCTATGAATAGGAAAAAAATTCTTAGACCTATCACAAAAATCATCATCTATAAAGGATAAAATTGATGATCTGGACTTCATAAAAATGAAAAACTTGTGCTTTGTGAAAGATCCAGTCGAAAGGATAAAAAAATAAGCAACATGCTGGAAGAATATATTTGCAAACTATGTATCTGACAAAAGACACACATCTAGAGTGTCTAAAAGATTCTCAATATCATAAACAAAGCAACAATCCAATTAGAAAATGGACAAAACCATGAAAAGCCTTTTCACTGAAAAAGATATACAGACAGCAGATGAGCATGCAAAAAGATGTTCAACATCACTACACTCCAGGGAAATGCAAATTAAGTCCATGATGAGATATTACAACACACCTATCAGGACAACAAAAATAAAATATAGTGAAAATACTAAAGGCCGGCAAGGGAATGCAGGAAGAGGATTTCTCATATACTGCTGGTAGAGCTACAGAATGTTACAACCGCTCTGAAAAACTGTTTGGCTGTGCCTTTAAAAATCTAAGCATACAACTCATACAACCCAGCAATTACACTCTTGGGCATTTATTCCAGATAAATTAAAACTTACGTCTATACAAAAACCTGCTCTATATTGTTCATAGAAGATTTACTTGTAATTATCAAAACCTCAAAACATCCATAATATCCCTCACTAGGTGAGTGGCACATCCAGACCATGAAATACTACTCAGAAATGAAGAGAAATGGACTTTTGATACACACAACTTACATGGACCTCAAGGGTATTATGCAGAATGACAAAAGTCAGTCTCAAAAGGTCACTGACGTTATTATTCCATTTATAGAACATTCTCAAAATGGCAAAATTATAGAGATGAAGAACAGGTTAGTAGTTGGCAGTGGTTAAGGATATTGGCATGGCAGGTGCAATTATAAGAGAAACATGATCTTTGCCTTGATAAAATACTTCTGTGGTGGTGGTTACACAGTTCTACACAGATCATAAAATGACAGAATTACACACAAATATTTTACCAATGCCAATTTCCTGTTTTTGATCTTGTACTCAAATTCTGAAATACGTAACAGTTTGGAAAAATGGAATGAAGTGTACATGGGCCTCTCTCTGCTATTTTGTTACTTCCTGTGAATCTAGAATTGTTTCAAAAATGTTTAAAAATGGAAAAAATACAAATGGTCTAAATATTTAGATTAAAAACCAAAAATCGTCAGTTTGGATTAAAAAGCAAGATGCAAGTATATGCTGCCAACCAGAAATGCACTTCAGCTCTAAAGATACAAACTGATTAAAAGTAAAAGACAAAAAAAGTTATATGATGGTAACACTAGTCAGAAGGAAGTTTGAGGGGCGCCTGGGTGGCTCAGTCAGTTAAGCGTCAGACTCTTGATTTCGGCTCAGGTCGTGATCAGATCCTGAGATGGAGCCCCGTGTCCAGCTCTGTGCTAGGTGAGGAGTCTGCTTAAGATTCTCTTTCTCCCTCTTCCTGTGCCCCTCTCCCTGTTCGCGTGCTCTACTCTAGCTCGCGCGCACACTCTCTCTCTCTAGAACAAATAAATAACATCTTAAAAAAAAAAAAAGGAAGTTTGAGGAGTGATATTAATATCACACAGGACATCAGAGCAAAGATATTACCAGGAAGAAAAAAGGTGCTTTCACAACGATAGAGGGTTCAATTTATCAAAATGACATAACAATCTTAATATGTTCATGCATCTATCTAATAACAGAGCTTCAAAATACGTGGTACAAGAACTGATAGAACTACAGGAGAATTAGATAATCCAAAGTAATAGTGATTGCAATTCCCCTTTTTCAATAACTGATAGAACAAATTTGGCAGAAAATCAGTAAAAATATAGAAAAAAACAATACTATCAACAAAATTGACTTCACTGATATTTATAGCATATGCCACTCAACAACAGCAGAATACACATTCTTTTCAAATGCATAGTGGGCATTTACACAGATTGGTGATATTCCAGGCCATAAAACAAATCTTGATATATCTGCAAGTATTCAGGTAATGGAAAGTATGTTCTCTGACCACATCACCTGAATTCAAGACTTATATCAAGCTACAGTAATCAACATAGAGTGGGACTGGCAAAAAGGTAGACAAATAGATCAATGGAAATAAATGGAGATTCTAGAAATATACTCACATGTATATTAAAATAAATAAATAAAAAATGATTTATACTACAGGTACACAGGAAATGTAGTGGAGGAAAAAAAACTTATTCAATACATGGTGTTGGCACAAATGGATATCCACATGCCCTTTCCCCCACCAAAATGGAATTTGATCCATATTTTGTGCTACATACACACACACACACACACACACACACACACACACACACACACAAAACCTCAAAATGCATCATAGGCTTAAATGTAAAACCTAAAACTACAAAACTTCTACATGAAAATCATTGTGAACCTGGGCTCAGCAAAGATTTTTTTAGATATCACACCAAAGACATGATCCACAAAAGAACAAACTGACAAATTGTATATCATCAAAATGAAAAATTTGTGCTCTGTGAAATATTCCATTAGGAGATGAAAAGGCAAACTACAGACTGGGAGAAATTATTTGCAAATTACACATCTGACACAGGGCTTGTGTCTATCATATATAAATAACTCTTAAAAGTAACTGATAGTAAATTAAACGATCCAATAACAAATGGGCAGACATTTGCACAGATACCTGGCTAAAGAAGATACAAAGGGCAAATAAGCACAGGAAAACATTTTAATCTTCAATGATTCGTCCAGATATGCAAAATAAACCCACAGCACAGTAACATTACACATCATTTCAAAAATGATAATACCAAAAATCGGTGAGTATGTGCAAGAACTACAACTGTAATATACTACAATCACTTTGGAAAACAGACTGGCAATTAAAAGTTAAACAAAGATCTATCCTATCTGTTTCATAACTAGATATTTACCCCAAAGGAACAGAAGCATACATCCATATTAATACTTGTACATGAGTGTTTATAGTAGCTTTATTTATAATAGCTTCCAAATTGAAACAACTGCAGGTGAAGGAATAAAGAAATTGCTGTATTTTTTATTGATACAAAGGAGTAGTAGTTGACAATAAAATGAATTATTTTTAAATTTTAAATTTTACAAGAGTTTTAGATATTTTATTTTTTTTATTATTATGTCATGTTAATCACCATACATCACATCATAAGTTTTTGATGTAGTGTTCCATGATTCATTGTTTGCGTATATCACCCAGTGCTCCATGCAGAACGTGCCCTCCTTAATACCCATCACCAGGCTAACCCATCCCCCCACCCCCCTCCCCTCTAGAACCCTCAGTTTGTTTCTCAGAGTCCATCGTCTCTCATGGTTCGTCTCCCCCTCCGATTCCCCCCCTTCATTCTTTCCCTCCTGCTATCTTCTTGAGTTTTAGATCTATTTTAAAAAGTTGCAAAGATAGTTCCCATATAGCCCACACCCAGTCTCCTCTAATGTTTTTAAACATCTCTACTGAGATATAATTGGCATTTAAAAAACGGGACATATTTAATACATACAAGTAGATGAGTTTGGAGATATGCATACACCCATGAAAACATCACCAGTGCAGTCAAGACAAAAAAACCTATCCATCACCTCCATCCATGGGTGAAGGCATAAACCAATTGCCATAAATCTATACAATGGAATACTACTTGATCATAACATGAATAAATTATTGATACATTCTGCAACATGGATGAATCTCAAAATAATAATGATGAGTGAAATAAGCCAGGCAAAAATGACTGCATACTGTATGATTCCATTTACATAACATGGTAGAAATTGCGAACTAATATAAACTGACAGAAAGGCCAGTGGTTACCTGGCAACAGGAGTGGGGTAGAGAGAGGAATGAGGGAAGGGTTACAAAAGGGAATGAGGAAACTTTTAGAGAGGTGGGTGATGGATAGGTTCTTTATTTGGATTGTGTTTGATGTTTTGGGAGATATATATCAAAATTTATCAAATTGCACAGTTTAAATATATGCAGTCCATGGTATGTCAATTACACTTTAATGAAACTGCTTAAAAATTCATAATAAAATGATAAACCAATACCGCAATTTGGATAGGCTTGGCCAGCAAAAATTGGCAATGCAGAGATTTCTGAAAATGCAACAGTGACTAAACAAAAACTGAATCTATGGGCTAACTCTACTTTTCTGCCCCCAGGACACAGAAATGATAATTAGCCCAATTAGCCTTAGCAGGTAATTAGAGATATGGGTTCCTCATTGCCAATTAATTTCATTTGAGAAGTGAACTGCAAAGACACCTTTATGATTTTAAACTTGCAGTATATAAGACGTTAATTTACTGAAAACGGATTTTAGCAAGAGCAAAGTAATGCTTATATTTGGAATAATGATGGAATCTTAAAAGATGAGACCATGCCAAAAAAAGAAACACTGTATATTAAAGTTGTCATATTCATTCACAAAATAGTTTTCCTAAGTGGAAATTCTCTGGGCAGAAGAGTGTGAAATGAGAAAAAAAAAAAAAAAAAGAAGGCTTTTATCTAAGCATAAGGGATTGGGAAAAAAGAGGAGAAACAAACATATATGCATAAGTTAGCATTTTGAATTTTTGAAAACTTGTTTTTTAACTCTAGCATAATTAACAATGCAGTGTTAGTTTCAGGTGTATGATATAATGATTCGACAATTCTATACATTACTCAGTGCTCATGATGAGTGTACTCTTTAATTTCACCCATCCCCCCCATCCACCTCCCTGCTGGTAACCACTAGTTCTCTATATTTAAGAGTCTATTTTTCCTTGTCTATTTTTTGTTTCTTTTGTTTCATAAATTCCACATGAGTGAAATCATATGGTATTTCTCTTTCTCTGACTTATTTCACTTAGCATTATACCTTCTAGATCCATCCATGTTTTTGCAAACAGCAAAATTTCATTATTTTTTATGGCTGAATACAATTCCATTGTATATATATATATATATATATATATATATGTGTGTGTGTGTGTGTGTGTATACCACTTCTTCTTTATCCATTCATCTATTGATAAATAATTGGGTTGCATCCATACTTGGGCTATTGTAAATAATGCTGCAATAAACAACAGTAGGCCAAATATCTTTTTAAGTTAGTGTTTTTTCATATTCTTTGGGTAAATACCCAGTAGTGGAATTACTGGATTATATGGTAATTCTACTTTTAATTTTTTGAGGAATCTTCATACTAGTTTACAGAGTGGCTGCACCAGTTAGCATTCCCACCCAACAGTGCAAGAGGGTTTCTTTTTTTCCACATCCTTGCCAACATTTCTTGTTTCCTGTGTTTTAAATTTTAGCCATTGTGACAGGTATAAGGTGATATCTTATTATGGTCCGATTTGTATTTCTCTGATGATCGGTGATGCTGAGCATCTTTTCATGTGTCTGTTGACTATCTGTATGTCTTCTGGCCATTTTTTAATTGGATTATTTGTGGGTTTTTTGCTGTTGAGTTGTGTAAGTTCTTTATGTATTTTGGTACAAACCCTTTATTGAATATGTCACTTGCAAATTTCTTCTCTCATTCAGTAGGTTATTTTTTTGTTTTGTTGATGACGTCCTTTGCTGTGCAGAAGCTTTTTATATTAATGTAGTCCCAATAGTTTATTTTTGCTTTTGTTTGTTGCCTCAGGAAACACATCTAGAAAAATGTTGGTATGGCTGATGTCAGAGAAATTACTGCTCGTGTTCTCCTCTAGGATTTTTATGGTTTCAGGTCTCACATTTACGTCTTTAATAAATTTTGAGTTTATTTTTGTGTAGGATGTAAGAAAGAGGTCACATTTCATTCTTTGGCATGTAGCTGTCCAGTTTTCAACATTTGTTGAAAAGACTTCTTCCCATTACATATTCCTGCCTCCTTGTCATAGATTAATTGACCATATAGTTGTGGGTTTATCTCTGGGCTCTCTGCTCTGTTGATCTATGTGTATATTTTTGTGCCAGTACATACTATTTTGATTACTAAAGCTTTGTAATATACCTTGAAATCTGAGATTGTGATACCTCCAGTTTCGTTCTCCTTTTTCAAGATTGCTTTGGCTATTCAGGGTCTTTTGCGGTTCCATACAAATTTTAGGATTATTTGTTCTAGTTCTGTGAAAAATGCCGTAGGTATTTTGATAGGGATTCCATTAAATCTGTAGATTGCTTTGGGTAAGTATGGACATTTTAACAATATTTGCTCTCGTAATTCATGAGCATGGAATATCTTTCCGTTTTTGTGTCATCTTTAGTTTCTTTCATCAATGTTTTAAACTTTTCAGAATGCAGGTCTTTTAAAACCTCCTTGGTGGGAGCGCCTGGGTGGCTCAGTTGTTAAGCGTTTGCCTTTGGCTCAGGTCCTGATGGGATCGAGTCCCGCATCAGGGTCCCTGCTCCGCGGGAGGCCTGCTTTTCCCTCTCCCACTCCCCCTGCTTGTGTTCCCTCCCTCGCTGCGTCTCTCTCTGTCAAATAAATAAATAAGTAAAATCTTAAAAATAAAATAAAACCTCCTTGGTGAAGTTTATTCCTAGGCATCTTATTATTTTTAGTGCAATTGTAAATCGGATTCTTAATTTTTCTTTCTACTTCGTTATTCATGTATAGAAATGCAATGGATTTCTGTATTGATTTTGTATCCTGCCACTTTACTGACTTCACTTATCAGTTCTAGTAGTTTTTCATGGAGTCTTCAGGGTTTTCTATATATAGTATCATGTCATCTGCAAATAGTGAAAGTTTCACTTCTCCCTTACCAATTTGGATGCCTTTTATTTCTTTCTCTTGTCTGACTATTTGGCTAGGACTTCTAGTATTATGTTGAATAAAAGTGGTGAGAGGGGCTATCCTTGTCTTATTCCTGATTTTAAAAGAAAAGCTTTCAGTTTTTCACCATTGAGTACAATGTTAGCTGTGGGTTTTTATACGTGGCCTTTATTATGTTGAGGTATGTTCCCTCTACACCTACTCTGTTGAAGGTTTTTATCATGAATGGATGTTGTAACTTTGTCAAATGCTTTTTCTGCATCTATTGTAACAATCATATAGTTTTTATCCTTTCTCCTATTGATGTGATGGATCACGTTGATTGATTTGTGAACGTTGAAACACCCTTGCATCCCAGGAATAAATCCCAGTTGGTTATGGTGAATGATTTCTTTAATGTACTGTTGGATTCAGTTTGCTAATATTTTGTTGAGGATTTTTGCATCTATACTCATCAGACATACTGGCCTGTAGTTCTTTTTTGTATTGTCTTCATCTAGTTCTGGTGTCAGGGTAATGCTGGCCTCGTAGAATGTACTTGGGAGCTTTCCTTCCTCTTCTGTTTTTTGTGGGAATAGCTTGAGAAGAATAGATACTAACTCTTCTTCAAATGTTTCATAGAATTCACCTGTGAAGCCCTGTGGTCCTGGACTTTTGCTTGTTGGGAGTTTTTTGATTACTGATTCAATTTTATCGCTGGTAATCAGTCTGTTCAAATTTTCTCTTTCTTCTTGATTCACTTTTGGGAAGTTATATATTTCTAAAAATTTATCTATTTCTTCTAGGTTGTCCAATTCGTTGGCATATAATTTTTCATAATATTCTCTTAAAATCCTTTGTATTTCTGAGATGTCTGTTCTTATTTATCCTCTTTCGTTTCTGATTTTGTTTATTTGCGTACCTTCTCTCTCTTTTTTTTTTAAGTCTAGCCAACAGTCTATCAATTTTTTTGATCCTTTCAAAGAACCAACTCCTGGTTTCATGGATCTGTTTTATTGATTTTTTTAGTTTCTATTCCATTTATTTCTGCTCTAATCTTTACTATTTCCTTCCTTCTACTGGTTTTAGGTTTTGTTTGTTGTTTTTATAGCTCCTTTAGGTGTAAGGTTAAGTTGTTTGAGATTTTTCTTGCTTCGAAGTTTATAGCAATATACTTGTATTGCTATAAACTTCCCTCTTAGAACAGGTTTTGCTGCATCCTAAAGATTTTGGACCATTGTGTTTTCATTTTCAATTGTCTCCATGTATTTTTTGATTTCCTCTTTGATTTCTTGGTTGACATATTCATTGTTTAGTAGCATGTTACTTAACTTCCATGTATTTGTGTTCTTTCCAGATTTTTTCTTGTGGTTGATTTCTAGTTTCATAGTGTTATGGTTGGAAAAGATGCTGGCATGACTTCAATCTTTTTGAATTTGTTGAGACTTGTTTTGTGGCCTAACGTGATATATTCTGGAGAATGTTCTGTGTGCACTTGTAAAGAACATATATTCAACTGTTTTAAGGTAGAATGTTTTCAGTATAGATCCATCTGATTCAATGTGTCACTCAAAGCCACTGTTTCCTTCTTAATTAACTGTTTGCATGATCTATCCATTGATGTAAGTGGGGTGTTAAAGTCCTATTATCGTATTACTATCAATTACTTCCTTTATGTTTATTAATAGCTGCTTTACGTATTTGGGTGCTCCAGTATTGGATACATAAATATTTACAATTGTTATATCTTCTTGTTGGGTTTTTTCCCTTATAATTTTGTAGTGTCCTTCTTTGTCTCTTGTTACAGTCTTCACTTAAATGTCTATTTTGTCTGATATAAGTACTGCTACCCTGGCTTTCTTTCCACTTCCATTTGCATGATAAATGCTTTTCCATGCCTTCACTTTCAATCTGCAGTTGTCTTTAGGTGAAATGGGTCTGCAGTAGGCAGCATATAGATAGGTCTTCTTTTTTTATTCTTTCCGTCACCCTATGTCTTTTGATTGGAGCATTTAGTCCATTTACATTCAAAGTAATTATTGATAGGTATGTACTTATTGCCATTTTGTCACTTCTTTTATGGTTGCTTTTGTAGTTCTGCTCTGTTCCTTTCTTCTCTTGCTCTCTTCTCTTACAGCTTGCTGGCTTGCTTTAGTGATATACTTGGATTCCTTTCTCTTTAATTTTTGCATATCTATTACTGGTTTTTGATTTGTCATTAGCATTAGGTTTATATACAACATCCTTATGCATAGCAGTCTATATTAAGTTGATGGCCACTTAAGTTTGAACTCATTCTTTACTCCTCCCTCCCCACACATACATTTTAGGTAAATGGTGTTATACTTTGCTATACTGGGGGAGGGAAATGGTGCCTGCCAGCTCATTTATTCTTGGAGAAGTCTCCCAAAGATCCCTGCCCCTTCAGCTCTGAAATTAGTAAACAAATCTCCCTCCTGTATACCGCAGGCATTTTTCAAACTGCTCCTTCTATGATATATCTAAGCAGGGCTGTTTGTTGTGCTGTTTCTTTAAGGGTGGGGACTCAGTTTCCACTCATCCTATAGCTCTCCCAGAGCCTAGCTGCTGATTTGGAAAGTTCCAGGTGTTAAGCCCCACTGATTGTAGAACTTGAAAAGTTAAGCCCCTCTGGTTTTCAAAGCCAAATGTTATGCAAATTCGTCCTCCCAGTGCAGGTCCCCATGCCTGGGGTGCCTAGTGTGGTGTCTGCTCCTCTCACCTCCATTTGTTGTGGTGGCCCTCCCTCCTGCAGACAGCCTTGTGGGTAGTTTAGTTCCTGACCACATCTCTGCCCTTCCTATAGTTTTTGATGTGGCCTCTTCTTTATGTTTAGCCGTGGAGAATATGTTCTGCCAGTCTTGGGGTTATTTTCAGGGTTATCTGCACTGATGTGGGTATTATCTAGTTGTATCTGTGGGACAAGGTGAATTTAGGATCCTCCTACTCCACCATCTTCCCCAGAAGTCCTGCATTTTAGACTTTTTAATACCAGAGTTACCCAGAAGAAATATATTGCTTGAGTTATTGACAACCATAAATACACTTGCACCAAGCTAAAGTGCAATTGAAAAGTTTTTTTATGCATAACCATAATATCAAGTCCTAAAGATATATTAACCTAACAGAAAAAAACTAGTTAAAGTTTCAAATTGCTTCATGAGGTTGACTAAGTATACCTATGATATTTCAATGTTATTAATATTTAAAGGTTATACTAAATATCCTTTCTTAACATATTCAGATACTTGCTGAAAGTGGACATTCTATCATAAGGAGTTAATATGTTTTTCAACGATCATCACAGAGCAATTATTCCAGTTAGCTGAACTGACCACAAATTGATCCCCCCAAATTAATTTGGGCACAAATAAGAATTTATCTATAAATGTGGCAGGAATTTTATATGAATTCCTGCAGTATATAATCTATAATTGATACGAGACAGACTTGAAAGACAAAAGTGTGCAAAATTTCCAAAATTTAGAGAGGAAAGTGGTAACCAATTTTCCCCTTTTACAGGTGAGAGGCTCTTAAACTATTTGAGCTGTGTTCCCCATAGTACTTATAAACCATATCCCCACCCAAACCATCAGTGTTAGCCTCTTCATGTAAAGAAAGACCAACAACGCACAGGAGGAACAGGACAAAACAAAGAGATGTGAGGTTCAGGGAAGGCTATAAGCAAATGTTCAAACCAACATTCATTGTTTTATCCAAATAAAAGAATGCTCCTATGTATCCTTCAAAAGGGCATATTGCTTCTATATATATATATATCTACTTTGTCTGAACATATGCTCACTTCTCAGTTCTCCTTTATATATTTCCCCTCTAGACATTGAGTCTCTATTTAATTTTTTTTCTTAAAAAACCATATCATTGGGGCGCCTGGGTGGCTCAGTCGGTTAAGCGTCTGCCTTCGGCTCAGGTCATGATCCCAGGGTCCTGGGATCGAGCCCCACGTCGGGCTCCTGGCTCAGCGGGGAGTCTGCTTCTCCTTCTCCCTCTGCCTCTCTTGGGGCTCATGCTCTCTCTCTCTCTCTGTATCCCTGCGTCTCACATGAATAAATAAAATCTTTAAAAAAAAAACCCATATCATTTAAGAAAAGGTGAAAAGATAACCAACCAATGGAACTTTAATAAGAACAGTAAGACTACCAAATTCTTGGCTGGTCAGTTTCCACTGATCACAGGAAGTCATGCTGTGCAAATGACCCCTTGAAGAACAAAAAATATAACCTCAGAATTCACTCTTTAAAGTTGCTTTCCTTCAACTGTCCTTTACTGGCATAATTTCCTCTGCCTGCTTATTATCCCTCGAGGCAGCACCTACTGCATAAAAATAAAAGGTCCCTGTGTTCCTACCACATTCCTCAATCAATTGATTATTCAATAATGCACACATCTTAACACTCATTTACTGCATGTCTATTATGAGCCAGGCCCCAGTGTCATGTTAAGTAGTGGGGATATAAACATGAAAGAAATACAGATCCGCGTCCCATCCCTCTGAGAGTTCACAGGCTATCAGAAATGATAGTTGTGGGGCACAAAATGGGGTCTGTAAGTGAATAACAAACAAAGCTAACTTTTAACCAGCACTTCAAATGCACTGCTTACTGTGTTAACTGATTTCTGCACTAACTCAGTTAATCCAGCCAACAGACCTATTAGTAGGTACTATCTGTGGTCTCATAGATTAAAAAATTGAGATGTAAAGAAAGGAATTTGTTCAAAGAGCAGATGAACTGTGGCACTTGCACCACAACCTAGGCATTCTGCCTCCAGCACCCATGTTCCCAGGCCCTGGTCCAGGGGACAGAGCACTTGCCACGTGAAATTCTAGTATCTCCTAGAACTTTACTAGGGAGTCCCTCAAGTTGGATCTAGAAATAAGAAGAAACACCTGTAAGAGGGTTTGAGGGCCACAAAGGTGGCTGAAAGTGTCTTCTCGGTAAAGGGAGAAATCAAAGTAAAAGGAATGGAAGTGATACCTGGGATGGGGAGTGGTGTTGCCTGGGGAAAATACAAGAGGAAGGGGAGATTTGACAGTCAACAAGTAGCTGCGTAGAAGCAGGGTCCTAGGCCACTTAACTATCATCCTGTCCTCACCTGTCCTCACGTGAAGCCCCTGCAGAGGCCGGGGTGGGCACCATTGCTGCAGGATTCCTGCTTCCATGCCTTGCTTTGGTATTTTTGCCCCTTCCTCTGGGCACCATGAATGAATCGGAGTCCCTGCTATTTCTGCTGGGTATCAACTGCTGATGTTTCATGGTACTGTCTTCACAGGTACCAAATCTCCGTGAAAAATGTAGGAAGAAGTTCTCCTCCCTTCTGGGTTACACACTGTGAGGTAGGGTATGAGCAGTCCAAGTTGGGTAATGCAAAGACACCACTGCCTTCTGCTTTTATTTCATAAAGAGGTTTTAGTGCAATTAGTTCTCTGAGAGTTTACTTACATTTTTTCCCTCAAGCTTAGACTTGAATTCATAAAGGGCTGCTCTTTAGACACATATGAATATCATCCTACACCGGAATTAGAATTATTCCTCTGCTAACAGATTCAAGCTTAGTTTACCCGCTTGATTAAGGCTTCCTTTAAAAAGAATTATCTCGGGGCGCCTGGGTGGCTCAGTCGTTAAGCATCTGCCTTCGGCTCAGGTCATGATCTCAGGGTCCTGGGATAGAGCCCCACATCAGGCTCCCCGCTCAGCGGGAAGCATGCTTCTCTCTCTCTGTCCCACTCCCCCGCTTGTGTTCCCTCTCTCGCTGTCTCTCTTTGTCAAATAAATAAATAAAATCTAAAAAGAAAAAAAAAACAGAATTATCTCTTCTTGTAATCAGAACACTGGTGGCCCACGTGGCTAGTTTGTTAGACTGTCTGGACAGGTATGAATTGTGTAATGCGCAAAGCATAGGCTTCAGCCTTTCCTGCCACCCCTGCAATCCATGCACTGAACATGAAATAGTGCAGTAAGGTGGCCCATCCCCATAGGCCTCGTCTCCCACTATTCCTCTGTTAGACATCCCCAATCTCCCAGCACCCTCTGCTCAGCAAATACAAAAATGCAGTCTCTGAGAGCAAAGACCTTACAAATACAAGAGGGACCAAAGTGTAACAAAACACGAAATCCTAGGTCTGCACTTAGTAGAGTTAGCACTGAGAGAGGAATTATCAACTGTCTGGAGAGAGGGGCATGAGTGGGTAGGAAAAGCAAAGGTGCTATTTAACCAGAGTCTTGAAGGGTGAGTTGGAGATAATCGGGGCACAGGGGTGGGAGTGCTGGGTGTGGGTAGGACCAGGGAGGGAGGAGGGATTGTCAATGACCTGAGAAACAAAAGAAAGGGTCCAGAGTCACAAGGTGGATGCTCAATAAATACTGAATGGGTGGGGAATGAATAAGTGGGTAATAATAAACTATATTTTTATAACACTTTACTGCTTCTAAAATGTGTTTGTATAATTACTCCATTTACTCTTCACAATCCTCATGTAAAAAGGCAGGGCTTTTAAGGCGGAGCTTTTAGGTCATGTTTTACACATGGTGAATTTGAGGCCCCATGAGGTGTAAATGACTTATTCAGTGTCACAGGAGTGACACAACTAAAATGCTACCAAGGCCCCATAACATGCCATTGCCCTTCAATGATCGTAGAACAGCAGTAACGCCATCCATCATCAGCAGCAACGGGGGGCAGAAGCGGCCCCCTGACTCCTCCATCTCTGGACGTTAGTGCTTCGGCTTCCACTTTAGCTCCCAGTTTAGATACAAAAGGGCAAATGCTTTGCTTGGAATGCTCTTTGCTGTTAAGATTCCTGACATCACACTCAGCCACCTGAGAGGCCAAAACATTCCCTCCAGTTTTGAGAGAATCTTTGCAGCCACATCTGAGTTCCGAAACGTTGCTATGAAGCCAACAAGTAGTAATCTTAAATCAGATTCCAATATGGAAATGTGATATGACGAAAGAGATTACTTACCCCTTCATACACTGATAATGGCGTAACACCGATTATTCTATTGGGAGGTATTAACACTAAGGTCTGCCCTCTGAGTGAGAACAGTCCCCTTTGTTCTCTAATAGGTACCACCTTCTTCCCACTGGATATGGCATTGTCCCTCCATTGTTAAATTAAATCTTGCAGAAATCACCAAGGATTATCATGAATGTCAGCATTAATGTCAGCCTCGGTTAGCAACAAAGCCAACATCTTGAGTTTGTTTGCAGAAAAGGAGCAGCCCACTCAGGAAAATCAGGCAGAGTAGTTTGATGTGCCTGTCAAACTTCACATCATAACTGATGTAATACAACAAGAAGTGAATAAAACCGGGGGGGGGTCGTTAATCAGAAGAGTTAACAGATTGCCTCTCCAAACCCTCATTGTCAGCTTTGCCACAAAAACACACATATCATAGAGGAAACACTGATAAAAATGTTGCATGATCCTTGTTTCAATATGTTTAGGGTATTTCATGAAGCCAGGAAATGTGAAATTTAACGCAAAAGTCATTGCAGGGAGAATACTCAGATTACTAAGTAGAATGGCAAAATGATCTATATGACAATGAAACAGAAAGGACCAACTTTATGGGGGAAGATTGATGACAGGATTACTTTGAAATATGTCTATCTCTTTTATACAAATCAATGCTTGCAACTTTATAAAGTGTTTTCCTTATCCTGAATATGTGAATTGCAAAATTGTATTCTTCTCTTTAGGTTTTCTGATGTGTTACCATAATAACATTTATCCCATATCAATCAAAAAGAACAGGTCACCAGTCTTCTAGAACTGAACATATTTCCAGACCCATACAGAGCAGTTTTAAAGGAAATCTCACCTTTTAAATGGCTAACACAGATTCAAGGAATGACTTTTGATAGATAGGGCTTTCACAATGCTCTTCAAATTTCATTACATCAGCAACCACAATCATTTATCTACAGAAGACTGTATCTAATTAATTTGAAGTTGATGATGGTGACAATAGCAATGGCAATGATGTAATGTGCCATGATACTCTTTCAAATTAGGAATTTAAGACAATGGCAATTCATTCACTCAAGAAGTATTTATCAAACATTTTACCTTTTCCAGGTCCTGGGGAAAAAAAGAAATAAAGCTTATCTCACTGTAGCAAGAACAGAGTGGGACTGAGAAAAATGGGTACCCTATAATCTTCAAATATTAGCATCATTTCACTGTAAATGAGTAAAGCCAATTTTTTGGCTACAAGCCATTATTCTCATATCTTTATATTTAAAATGAGAGATTTAATATTGCATGCATGCATTTTTATTTATTTGGGATTATCATCTATTCCTAATACTTATAACTTGATAGCATTATCTTCACCAAGGCTAAAATTATCTTACATGGATATAGTTGCAAAATCTTTTTTTTTTTTTTAAAGATTTTATTTATTTGAGAGAGAGAGAATGACAGATAGAAAGCACGAGAGGGAAGAGGGTCAGAGGGAGAAGCAGACTCCCCGCTGAGCAGGGAGCCCGATGTGGGACTCGATCCCGGGACTCCAGGATCATGACCTGAGCCGAAGGCAGTCGCTCAACCAACCGAGCCACCCAGGCGCCCTTTTTTTTTTTTTTTTTTAAAGATTTTATATAGTTGCAAAATCTTGATCAAAGTGTGCTTCAGTATTTTTTTCCTCTGATTTTCAATCTGGCTATATATTTCAGAGTTTTACATAGGCTTTCTGACCTCTGATTCTCCGTTTTAATTTCTATTTTCCAATTTTATGTTTCAGTTTTCTGAACTAGACATCTTAAAAATACATTAAAATATTTTGAGGAAGGTAAAAGAATAAATCACCCTTTCTCAGAAAACAACAAAAACAAAAACAAAAACTTTATTCTTGCATTACTTGACTCCAGAATTTCAGTGGCTGGAGCTGTTGACTGCACTCAACTACTAGCTGATCAATATCAGGGGTAGTAAAATATCATGGAGCTACAGCATGAAATCACATGTGAACGACACTAAACATAAGAATTACAAACTGACAAAGGGTTTCTCTTTCCCTCTCTCTTCCCTCCTCCCTACCTCTCTTCCTTCCTTTGTTCCCTCCTTCCCTCCTTTTTTCCCTCCCTTCCTGCCTTCCTCCCACCTCCTTCCTTCTTTCATTTCTTCCTTTCATCCTTCATTTGTAATCTCCACTCGAGTACAGGTTCTATTGGTTTATGTCCTATCATTTGTGCAAATGGTTTGGGGCAAATGAATGAACTAGCAAGGCAATTCTAATTGTTTTACAGTGGTATTTTATCATGCCCTCATATCTTGACAAGGAAGTGCTTGAATGGCCCACTCCCTGATCAAATTCTGAGCAGTGCGAAGCACATAAATACAAGACTAACTATAAGGAAGCATGTGAGTGCTCTAAAGGAGCTGTATGCAACATGCTATGAAATGATAGGGGGGCACCTGGGTGGGCTCTGTCGGTTAAGCATCCGACTCTTGATTTCGGCTCAGGTCGTGATCTCAAGGTCATGACATCGAGCCCCACATCGGGCTCACACACTGGGCATGGAGCCTGCTTAAGATTCTCTTTTTCTCTCTCTAATAAAAAAAAAAGAGAGAGAGAGAGAGAGAGAGAAACAACAATTAGGAAATGATAGGAAAGAAGGCAACTGATCCTGAGGAAATCTGGGAGACTTCCAATAAGAGGTAACATTTGATTTTGCAGGGAATGGTGAAGAAGAATTTGCCGGACAGATAA
Source organism: Callorhinus ursinus (assembly GCF_003265705.2). NCBI lineage: Eukaryota > Metazoa > Chordata > Mammalia > Carnivora > Otariidae > Callorhinus > Callorhinus ursinus. Next base: position 13,414,670 of record NW_027397078.1, on the reverse strand, counting down.
GATGGAGAGGTAGGGTATTCTATTCAGAAGAAGGTAAGGAGAAGCGTGGTTAATTCAATCAACATCAACAAAACAAATTTGTTGACTAAGTGAATATTTTTGTGAAATCTTATTTTTAATTATGTGTTTCTAGAGCCAAAGTCTAGTCCTACTTAGTCCCCAGTAGAGTTAAGTGAGACATATAGAAGTTCATATTGAGACCACATTCAAAAGATGCTATACTTAGGGGCGTCTGGGTGGCTCAGTCGTTAAGCATCTGCCTTCGGCTCAGGTCATGATCCCAGTGTCCTGGGATCATGCCCCACATCGGGCTCCCTGCTCTGTGGGAAGCCTGCTTCTCCCTCTCCTCTGCCCCTGCTTGTGTGCCCTCTCTTACCGTGTTTCTCCCTCTGTCAAATAAATAAATAAAATCTTAAAAAAAAAAAAGATGCTATACTTAGTCTGAAAGGACAAGAAAGTACCATTGACAAGCTCAGAATGTTGTGGCCAGAGTGGCCTGGATTACTTTCAAGGTCAACAAAGGAGATCCTGGAAGTGCCAGTAGGTCAGAATAGCAAGATGTTAAAGAAGTGTTCCGAAAATTGGCATTCACAGATATGTGTACTTAGATTTGTGAGATTTCTCAGAAATCTGAAACTGCTTTATCTCTATTGTAATATCAAATGGCTTGTGTTGGCTGTTATTTGAGACACTGAAATATTTTGTTATGCCTTCCATAATACTGACTCTCACCTGTATGTGGTATTTTAAGTATTACAGAAGGAGTATTCTCCATGTTTAAATCAGATGCTTCCTTTCCCAGACTCTTGGTATCCACATCGAAATATTTTACATTATCTTCCAATTTGCATATACTATGAGTTAAATTTTTGTATTAATTTGTTTTTATACACTATTTACCTACTTTTTATATTTCTATAAATAGACTGAAGCTCTACTCATAGAACAGGTGTGTAGGTACATAAAATTGTGGAAAAAAAGTGTTATTTATTGCTATATTTCCTTTACATTATTGACATGGAAATTGAAAATCATGAACTCAGAAGTGAAGTGATCCAAAACCATCTGAATGCAATGAGATACAAATGTGTTCAAGTTGTAGAATTTTATAGCTGAATGTCATCTTAGAAATGCTTTACTCCAGTCTTCTAATACTGAAAATAGGAAAGTGAGGTTAAATGACGCTATAAAACGTCCTTCAGATTCCTCAGTTTTTATAAAAATCCTGGGATTAGAATATCAGTTTCCCAACTCCCAGCCTCCTATATCTTCCCCAGATCTGTTGTCAGTACTCATATATAACTCTTCTTCCTTTGAATATAATCACAAAATAGATGTTTAGAAGGGCCCTCAAAAATCACTTAGTACTCCTGTAGTTCCAATGGGTAGAACACCCATTGGTGTTCTGTACAGACTTCAAGCTATTAACTTCTTGCAAGCTATTAACTTCTAAAAACATGGCTATATTGTAAATTAGAGTATAATTCAAATGTCATACCCAAATTGTCATCTTTGCCCTTAAATAAATAAGAGAGGTTCAGGGGCACCTGGGTGGCAGAGTCGGTTGAAGGTCCGACTCTTGGTTTCAGCTCAGGTCAGGATCTCAGGGTTGGGGAATCGAGTCCCACTATGGGCTCCATGCTCAGCACAAAGCCTGCTCGGGTTTCTCTCTCCCTCTCCCTCTGCCCCTCCTCCCTGCACTCTCTCTCTCTAAAATAATGAATAAACAAATCTTTAAAAAAGAGAGAAAGAGAGATGAGGTTCATGAGCATTACTCTGATATTGCATTAAAATTCAATTTAAAAATGGGGTATAATGTACAGAAATGACACAGGGTAGTTTGTCAGCAACATAATCATTCTAAAGTAAATTCGTTACTCACTACTATCCTGGAAAGAGCAGTATCATTAAAGGATGCATATAAATTGTCTCAGCTGCCAAGGAGTCATCTAATCCAAATGAGTCATGTGGTAGAACGTTTTTTCTAGATGTACTTCTGCAACAAAAAAGAGAAGATGTGGTGCCATCAGCTCCCTACAGTTTGTAAGTCAACTCACAGAAACACCAGGTATAATATCACCTACAAAATCAGACATTCTCCAAATAACCTGAAAGTCTGCTAGAATCGAATTGGTTGAATGCACAGAGCTGACATTGCTACATTATTCCACAAGTATCTAATGAGACCAAGTACTGTGTAATGAATGCACTTTTACACTTTGGGCTTCAGCCCCTATTGGGCTTCATGCTCTCTTGAGCCACTCTCCCCTACATCTTAAACGGAGGATTTTGGAAGCAGGATGTCTGGGTTTAGGCTCATGCTAGCTGAGTAACTCCTCTAATCCTCAGGGTCATTATCTGTAAAAGAGAAATAAGAATATTTCATAAGGTTAGGAAAGGTAAAATAAGAGAACACCTGCAAAATATCTAAGCATAGTACCTTGAAGGTAATGTGGAATTAGAAATATTAAAGCACCAAACACTGGGATTCACTTTGGTTAAAACAAAACCATAAGTCAAATATTTTAATAGTATTTAATGAGAAAACTTTAGGAGGAATAACTTTTTTTGACACAGTGCTTTTGAATATCCAGTGTAAAGAGCCTGGATTAATCCTTATTGAAAAGATAATAGAGAAAGTTGGAAAATATTTAGGCATCGATTATCATAGAGGAACAAGGTATAAAGAACATAAGATATATAGTGATAACTAAATCTGTACCTATTCTTTATTTTGTCATTATAAAATTGATTTTTGGGCAAGTCTGCTGCAAATGAACAAATTCTTCTGTAACGCTCTGTTTGCATTTTCAGAGTTTCATTTTTCTTTTCAATGCAATGTATTCCATAACCTCAAGACTATAATTACAAGAGCTTGTTGTATGTGCTTTTTTATAGACTATGTTATTTGTTAGAGTATTTATTACAGGAAATTGAATTTACTCACCAAAATTGTAAAACACACACTAGCCCTCTGATGTTTCTTTCACTCAGTATCTAGGTCTGTCCTTACTAAATGTTGTAATGCATCTACTATAATGTGGAATTGATTTGCTTGTCCATCAGAAAGCTTTTAATTTAAAATTTTTCCTTTTGGAACTCTTTACAAAGATTAATTTTTGACACGTGAATTAACACATTCATCTCTAAACAGAACAGTGATTATTTCTTCTACAGTGAATGGTAAGTACAAACCAATGTTGACTTTAGTGAGGTAAGTATTTTCATTACTTATTCTCTCTTTCACCATTTGACAACTACTCTAAGGCTATCAGAATAACAGAAGTAGAGTCATTTTGCCTTCTCTTGGGGAAAACAAAGTTTAACACACTAGGGCTCAGAATCCAGTTAACTGTCCTGCTGCCACCTGAGCTTTTGTCTTATTCCTCACCTCTACCTTCCTGTAACGACTGCCTACAAACACTGAGGCCCCTCATAGAATTTAGGGCCATGTCAGCTCTTGCAATTCTCCTTACTAAATACTGGTGTCCTGGCCAGAAACCCAGGCTTATGGCCACCTGCTGAGAGTTCTCCCCCTAAGTCCCATTGCCTGCTGGTCTGTCTGCAACTCAGAACAGAACAAGGCCTTCCATGAGATTCCCTGGGGGCCTGCCTGACAAAGAAATGACAACCAGACACTGGCTTTTGTTATATTGTGCTTGATTACATCCCACAGTGAATAAAAGTAAATGTAGAATCCTGCAGTTTGAATCGGGGACCTGGTGTTGTTTTTCCTTCTAAGCCTAAGGATCATCCTAGCTAACGGCATCAAGAAGGTGTCAGTTGACTAACTGGCTAGCCTTGGAAACAGAAAGGTAAAGAGAAACTCGTCTGGCGAACTTGCTACTTCCTTTTATCCTCACTGTTGGGAACAACCAGGGTTCAATTATGACATGAAGAAACTATAATTAAAGAACACACACACACACACACACAAGAGCAAAAACACAGGCTAACAAATGTAACAGAGAGACCATGACTTCAGCGTCCTACTTCAGCAAATGAAGGCTAAATTACTGAAAACAGTAAGTTCGGATCACTAGTGTTGGAGGCAGATTTCTATTTTTCCCTAAACCCTGCTCTATGAAGAAACTTTGTAAGTTGTGATCTGTTTACGGAAAGCGGACATAATTTGCTCATTTTGGAGCAGAATCTCATCATCGGGACACAGGAAATCATCACACTTGATCTTAGCCAAAAGGCCGAGAAGCGATCAGCTCACGTGCGGGAGGATACACGGACGGCTCCCCCGTGAACCGACTCCTGCCCTCACCCCTGCAAGCCCGCACTGGCGCGGAGTCCCCGCTGCCTACAGCCCCACCAGTGACGCAACCTCTGCGGCCCTCCGTCACCCCATCTGCAAAATGATGCTTTAACAATACGATGCTTGAGGGGCTACGGAGCGAAGACAGGCGTGAAGCGCCCTGCGGGTGCCAGGCACGCGGTGAAGCGTGCACGGAGTCGCTGTCACAGAGCACAGAGCTGTCACCTACCCGGTCTCCGTGTGTCACACCTGTGGACGCTCTACGCCCGACGCTCCTCCACCCTCTCCTGTCGGCATCCCCGGATCGCATCACCCATCCCCGTTCCCTGGTTCCCACTGGCCACTTTGTCCCTCCTCATGACAGGGGACGCTCCTTCGAGCTGTGGAGGCTCCCAGCTCCTCTCGCTCTCACTCCTGGGCCCGTCCGCTTCCCTCACAGTAGCCAGCCTTTGAGTCACCCAGTGCGGAGAAGAAGAAACAAAGAAACTCCTGCACTTTCTTTCTGTTCGTTTCGGTTGTGGTTTTGGCAATGCTGGATTTTATGGGAACCCTGTGCTCCTGGAAAATAGCGATGGTTAAACAAACGCATCCCCATTCAGAGAATGGCTTATTACAAGGAACGGTCCTTCCCCATATGACTTAGATGAGCCTCACAAATGCTTCCTTTATTTACCTAAGACGAAACCTGACACAGACTCTCCAAATTCCCATTCTTTATCTCATAAACAATTAGCTGACCGGCTTGTTCCTACTGATCCATAGGAGCAAAATGCTTGCCAATCAAACTTAAGCTTCTTTCCTTTCCCCAGACTCCTGACATTTGACCCACATCAGCCTATATAGCAATCCTCTCCCATATTCTTTTTTTTTAAAGATTTTATTTATTTATTTGACAGAGAGAGAGAGAGAGAGACAGCGAGAGAGGGAACACGGGCAGGGGGAGTGGGAAAGGGAGAAGCAGGCTTCCTGCGGAGCGGGGAGCCCAATGTGGGGCTCCATCCCAGGACCCTGGGATCATGGCCTGAGCCGAATGCAGACGCTTAAGGACTGAGCCACCCAGGTGCCCCTACATCTTCCATTTTAAAGATGAATTATTAGAAATTTAGGTAGGTTAAGGAATTTTTGTAAATTGAGACAGCTACAAAAAAGGCAACATCCGGACCTGAACCTTAAAACTTCGTATTCTAAATCCACGACCCTCAAAAATATATCACACTAACCTGACCAACTCTGCATGTCTCTTTGGATTTTGTGGTTTCTAAGGAAAGCACCACTATTTATTTTAAAAAATATTTTCTTGTTAGACAAATTACATGGCGGGGAGAAGGGAGACAACAGTGAAATGTGTGTTATATGTAGTGTCTAAATGTGGTGTCTCTCCCGATTGGACGGGGACCCCCAAACTGTAGGGTGAAGAGCCGGTGGAACAAGGTGGCACAGGCAGTGACAAGAATTCACCTGAGGCAGAACAAAGGAGCTAGAAGTTTGCTGAACATATGGCAAGGGAACTGTGAGCAGGACAGCAGGGGAGAGACGTCTGCAAGCAGGCAGTGGGAAGGGGCTGTTCTTAAAGGGGGAAGGTGAGGAGGTATGGGAACGTGTGTAGTTTTCCCTTTGTTGGTAACTTGGTTGTAAGGAGCCCACTGCTTAGTCAGGGCCTATGGTTATTTTGAGGTGGGTCACCCAATGGACCTGCCTGTATTCAGCCAGGGAGTCGCTGTGGGCCCTCTCTACATTCCATTGCTCAAACCTGCTGCCTAAAAGTGGCCTCCACATATATTTAGCCAACAGTGGGATGACAGTAAGCTAGCATATCCAAAAAATATTTAAAATAAAATCTAAGATTATTATTTTTTACCTCCTCTGATTTTATTACTATACTCCATATAGAAAAGTAGATAAAACATACACGTACTGTGTAATAAATGATCAAAATGTAAACATCTAGCGATCTTTTACACAGCTCTAGACATGCCTATAGATAAACCTCTTCAGAAAAAAAAAAAAAAAGATTCCAGATGGAAGGTCCCAGACGAAAGGGAATAAGAAAAACAGTAAATACACAGGTAGATGCACATTGACTACATGAAAATATTAATAATGTACAGTGGACTTATATGCAGAATTAAACACGTGGCAATGATAATCTGTAAGCTGAAGTGGGATAAAGTGAAGTGGATTAAATTCCTTGCATTATTTGAGAAGAAAGTATTGATCTTTTTTTAATCAACTTTATTGTGAAATGTAGTGCACATACAGAAAGTCCATAAAACATAAATGCATAGTTTAAAATAGAAAACTGAAAAGTGAATACCTGTGTATTCATTCCATTTCCTTAGGCAGCACAACCTCCTGCCCCTCCCATACCAGAGTAAAGCTTATTCTGTGTAGTGTAAATGCATGACGATTAGCTTTCTTGATTGTAATGTAAGTGCCTGACATTAAGCTTTTGATTGCTGAGGCATCCACTTCAAAGACATCCATCCCAAGTAAACACATTGTCAGCTATGCAGCTAAGCAACTAGATGAAGAGCCAGGCAGCCCAACTCATGAAGTTCCCCTTTTAGAAAGCCCTGGTAGATTTAGATAACTGACCTTTTCAGTGATTCTGCTTTTCCCTTCCCACTTTTTAACTCCCGCTCTTATGTTTTAAAAGAGTGTACCAATAATAGAGCTTGAAGTACAGAACTGTGATGCCACCGGCATTGGCTTTCTTCGACATTCCTCTGGCTTTTCAGAGTCTTTTCTGGTTCCATACAAATTTTAGGATTATTTGTTCCAGTTCTGTGAAAAAAGTTGATGGTATTTTGATAGGGATTGCACTGAATGTGTAGACTGCTCTAGGTAGCATAGACGTTTTAACAATATTTGTTCTTCCAATCCATGAGCATGGAAAGTTTTTCCATTTCTTTGTGTTTTTCTCAATTTCTTTCATTAGTGTTCTATAGTTTTCTGAGTACAGATCCTTTGCCTCTTTGGTTAGGTTTATTCCTAACCTTTTGTTAGGTTTGGGTGCAATTGTAAATGGGATTGACTCCTTAACTTCTCTTTCTTCTGCCTCATTGTTGGTGTATAGAAATGCAACTGATTTCTGTGCATTGATTTTATATCCTGTCACTTCACTGAATTCCTGTATGAGTTCTGGCAGTTTTGGGGTCGAGTCTTTTGGGCTTTCCACATAAACTATCATATCATCTGCAAAGAGTGAGAGTTTGGACTTCAAGCTCTATTACAAAGCTGTAATCATCAAGACAGTATGGTACTGGCACAAAAACAGACACATAGACCAATGGAACAGAATAGAGAACTCAGAAATGGACCCTCAACTCTATGGCCAACTAATTTTCAACAAAGCAGGAAAGAATATCCAATGGAAAAAAGTTTCCTCAACAAATGATGTTGGGAAAATTGGACAGCCACGTGCAGAAGAATGAAACTGGGCCATTTCCTTACACCATACACAAAAATAGACTCAGAATGGATGAAAAACCTCAATGTGAGACAGGAATGTATCAAAATCCTTGAGGAGAACACAGGCAGCAACCTCTTTGACCTCGGCCGCAGCAACCTCTCCCTAGACATATCGCCAAAGGCAAGGGAAACAAAGGCAAAAATGAACTATTGCGACTTCATCAAGATAAAAAGCTTTTGCACAGCAAAGGAAACAGTCAACAAAACCAAAAGACAACTGACAGAATGGGAGAAGATATTTGTAAATGACATATCAGATAAAGGGCTAGTATCCAAAATCTATCTAGAACTTATCAAACTCAACACCGAAAGAACAAATAATCCAATCAAGAAATGGGCAGAAGACATGAACAGACATTTCTGCAAAGACATCCAAATGGCCAACAGACACATGAAAAAGTACTCAACATCACTCAGCATCAGGGAAATCCAAATCAAAACGCACAATGAGATACCACCTCACACCAGCCAGAATGGCTAAAATGAACAAGTCAGGAAATGACAGATGTTGGCGAGGATGTGGAGAAAGGGGAACCCTCCTACACTGTTGGTGGGAATGCAAGCTGGTGTAGCCACTCTGGAAAACAGTATGGAAGTTCCTCAAAAAGTTGAAAATAGAACTACCCTACAACCCAGCAATTGCACTATTGGGTATTTACCCCAAAGATACAAATGTAGTGATCCAAAGGGGCACCTGCACCCCAATGTTTATAGCAGCAATGTCCACGATAGCCAAACTATGGAAAGAGCCCAGGTGTCCGTCGACACATGAATGGATAAAGAGGTGATATACATATATATATATAATAGAACATTACGCGGCCATCAAAAAAAGAAATCTCGCCATTTGCAACGACATGGATGGAACTAGAGGGTATTATGCTAAGCGAAAAAAGTCAATCAGAGAAAGACAATTATCATATGATCTCACTGATATGTGGAATTTAAGAAACAAGGCAGAGAGGGGCGCCTGGGTGGCTCAGTCGTTAAGCATCTGCCTTCGGCTCAGGTCATGATCCCACGGTCCTGGGATGGAGCCCCATATCGGGCTCCCTGCTCAGCGGGAAGCCTGCTTCTCCCTCTCCCACTCCCTCTGCTTGTGTTTCCTCTCTCGCTGTGTCTCTCTCTGTCAAATAAATAAATGAAATCTTTGAAAAAAAAAAAGAAACAAGGCAGAGGATCAGATCATAGGAGAAAAGAGGAAACAATGAAACAAGACAAAACCAGAGAGGGAGACAAACCATAAGAGATTCTTATCTCAGGAAACAAACAGGGTTGCTGGAGTGGAGGGGGGTGGGGGGATGGGCTAACTCGGTGCTGGACACTGAGGAGGGTATGTGTTGTGGTGCGTACTGTGTGTTGTTTAAGACTGATGAATCACAGATTTGTACCCCTGAAACAAATAATATTTTATATGTTAAAAAGAAAAAAGTGTACCAATAAAGAGTGTACTTGTAGAAACCTTGGCATCCCATTCTCAGCCCAGTTCTGGCAGAAGCTCAGGCCTGCACGCCCCCCTCTTCATCCGCCCTGCAACCTCGAGGTATGGCCTTGCTGTGTACACTCCCCAGCATGTGAGTAATAAACTGTATTTTTCCAAAGTTCCCTGATGATTGTTGCTGAGATGCATCTTGCAATCAGAGTAAGAACCACAAGTGCTGGCCCAGCTCCACACTGGGGAAGTGTCTCTGGGGACTCACAAGTAGTATATGCCCAGGTGAGAGCCTCCATGCATTCCTAGCGTATAGCATTGATGAGGGAGCAGAAGGCTAGCTGAGGACAAAGCACAACTAACACCCCGCAGCCCCCTCCCCACCACTAGGTGGGATCTGTGTGACTTTCCTCAACCTCTCCTGGCTGCCCTACAGCTAAGGAAAGGGAAAACAAATGCTTAACTGATAGAGATCACAGTCCTGAAAGACCTGAGTCTCCCTCCCTCAGTTTACAAATGTCTTAGTGACTTATAAGAAAAAAAGCATTCTTATCAATAGCCTAACTTTCAGACGGAAATACAGATAAAATTAAATATCCTTATAATCTGCAGCCTGTTGACAAATACTTGAGGCAGGCAGAGTATAAAGTTCCTCTAGGAAGCTTTCAACTGTCTTAATGTTAATGCCTTACTAGAGGGAAAAACAACCTTAACTTGACACTGGCACGGCCTCCAGAACTTGTAGGTCCTCTTTAGCATTTTCTGCCCACGGGTCCTGTCCCGGTGCTTTCGTAAGACCACCTTTTAGCACCAAAGACATCTCAAGAATTCCTTCTTGGCCTTCGGCTCCAGACCTCACCCCAGGAAACCTCACCTACATTCCACAAAACTACACCAGCATCACTATTGATAGGCTGAGACCAGCACAAAACATCCTATTATGATAATCACTTCCTTCCTTTTTGTTACTATAACAATTAAGTACATCGACTTTATGATCAATATTTGTAAATATTCTATGTTAACGAAAATAATGTCTACTGTGCAGTTGTTGGGTGAAGTGATTTACAAACACACACACACACACACACATAACCATTAGGCCATATTTGTTCATGGTGTTCAAATCTATATCCTGATTGATTTTTTTGTGTGATTGTTACCAAAAGAGGAGTAAGTTAAAATCTCCCATAATGACTATGGGGTAGTTGTGTGTCTGTTTGTGTGTGTGTGTTGAGGTTATGGTATTATTTAATCTTCCTGATGAAATGAATCCTTCATTTTTATGAACTCTCTATCTCTCGTAATGCTTTTTTGCCTCAGCAAATCTATAGTAGGGCTGTTTATGGCCATATATAATTGACTGTTTTTCTTTCTCTTTTTTCTCCCATTCTGCTCAGCACCATGATGATTTTCCTGCATCCTCTGGGGATCAGTTTAGTTCTGGTATTCTCTAATACTAAGAATGTAGCACTTTTGAATCACAGACTCCCCTTCCGAGGCAGGCCTTGAGTCGTGACTTTTTGTATGCCGCCCCCTCCTCTTTCCCTCAACTTAAGCCAGAGAATCTAATTCCCCAAATGAAGGACACACAAAATCTCTCAGGGTTGAGAAGGCAGTGAGGCAGGACTAAGCTCCCTGGGTTCTCACTTTACAGTAAAACCTTGGCCTGGAATTTTTCCATCATCTTACTTGTTCTTTAGTGTTTTTTTTAAAGTGCTGTTTTATAAATTTTATCCTATGTTTTGAGTTATGTTTAGTGGGAGAGTTCATCTAAATAATTTAACTCACCTTAACCTCAAATCAAAATTCAACAAAGACAGCATTTTAGCACAAAACAAAACAGTTAGCTGCATTTCTAAAGACTTTCAGAACGCTAATGTAATATTCTTGATATCCAAAGCTTTTGACCGTTAAGAATTGAGCTGCTTGAAAAAATGTTTATTGAGTCCCAGAAGCTCTGCTTTGAACACGATGAGGTGAGACCTAAAGCAATGAGCAACAGGTTTGAAGAAAGCACAATGACCAAAGAGTTGGTCTTTCCTACTCCTAGGAATGCTGCTCAGCGCAAAAGAAGAGAGAACTGGGAGAGCAGAGAAATAGTAATTGATGGAGGTCCCAGAGAAAGGGATGCTGCTAAGTAGAGCCAAAGAGTTCCTGACTTATGATGAGACAGGATCACACACATGATTACTCCCCACCTTCCATCTGGAACTCCAAGAGCCCAACATGCCACCATCTGTGGCCTCACAGTAGAAATGGCCACAGGGAAGGTGTAACTGTAGAGAAATTCTGAATGTCCCAGGTTGCTTGTGTCCCCAAATTTCTTGTAGTACAGTTGGCCGTCTGGGGACGAGGCAGAGTTTTGAACATGCAGTGATTCCTAGAGTCCATGAAAGGAATAGTTTGAGGAAGGCTCAGTGCATCTGAAGGGGTTCAGTGTTTTAGATGAGGAGGATGACCTAGATCTCTTGCAGTTCTGGCATCAGAGACCAGGTCGGAGAGTGGACATCAGCAGATGAGATTGATGACAAAAGCAGAGGCAGAAAGTGGCTGTGGACCAAACGCAAACCCTAACGTGACAATATAAAATACCCCACCAACCACAGTATATGGCACCCAGAGGAAAACTGATGGTGAAGATGAAAATCCGGAACTGCCTCCCTAAAAATACAGAGACAAATCTGGAAATTGTTTAGTTTTCTGTAAATATTCAAATGGATGTGTCCTTTGCTCTGCACACTGGAAAAGAGACAGTAAAATTTGGTATTTGAGTGGGTAGCACAAGTTCCATCTCAGCATATCAAGGAATATTACTGCGCTAGTTGTAGCCCCCTAAGTGGGGGCTGCTCTGAGATTCCAAGGATTTTTCATTTTCACTGAGGTGAGATTTACATGCCCTAAAATTAATCATTTTAAAATGAAAAAGTAAGTGGTATTTAATATAGTCACAATGTTGTACAACCACCATCTTCATCAAGTTTCAAGACCTTTTAATCATCCCAAGGGAAACTCTGTAGCCATTCAGCAGGTGCCTAACATTCCCCTCACTCACCAGCCCCTGGCAACCACGGATCTGCTTTCTATCTTTATGGATACGCCGATTCTGAATTTTTCACATAAACAGAATCCTACAATATGTGTGACCTTTTGTGTCAGGCTTCTTTCATTTAGCACAATATTTTTGAGGCTCATCTGTGTTGCAGCATGTATTGTACCAATACTTTTTTATGGCTGAGTAAGTTTCCATTGTATGCACCTATGTTACTCCATTCATCCACGGATACACATTTGAGCTGTCTGCACATTTGGTTATTGTGAATAGCGCTGCTATGAACATGGAAATATGTGTATTTGTTTGAGTACTTGCTTTCAATTCTCTTGGGTATACAAATACCTAGGAATGGACTTGTTAGGTAATTCTATGTGTAACTTTTTTCTTTTCTTTTTTTTCTTGAAAGACTGTTTTCCACAGTGCAGAACTATTTTACATTCTCACCAGCGATATACAAAGGATTCCAATTTCTCCACATACATGCCAACACTTGTTATTTTCTGTTTTGTTGATTACAGCCATCCTAGTGCATGTGAAGTAGTACCTCACTGTTGTGTAGTGTGCATTGCTCTAGTGACTAATAATGTTGAAAATCTTTCCATGTGTTCGTTGTCCATTTGTATATCTTTGGAGAAATGGCTATTCAAGTCTCAGCCATTTTTTAATTAGATCGTTTGAGTTTTTGCTATTGAGTTTTAAGAATTCTTTTTTTTGGGGGGGGCACCTGGGTGGCTCAGATGGTTAAGCGTCTGCCTTCGGCTCAGGTCATGATCTCAGGGTCCCGGGATCGAGCCCCGCATCGGGCTCCCTGCTTGGCGGGAAGCCTGCTTCTCCCTCTCCCTCTGCCTCTCTCTCTCTCTCTCTGACTCTCATGAATAAATAAATAAAACATTTAAAAAAAAAGAATTCTTTTTTTTTTTTAAGTAGGCTCCACGCTAGACTCCAAGCTTGAGATCAAGACCTGGGCTCAAATGCTTGACAAACTGAGCCACCCACGTGCCCCAAGAATTCTTGATATATTCTGAATACTAGACTCTTTTTTATTTGAAATATAGAAGGCATACATTTTATTTTCTAGTTTTTTTAATTTTGCATTTTTCTTTTTTTTATTATGTTCAGTTATCCAACATTTATCATTAGTTTTTGATATAATGTTCAATGATTCATTAGTTGTGGATAACACCCAGTGTTCATCACAACACATGCCCTCCTTAATACCCACCACCCGGTTAGCCCAACCGCCCACCCCCCCTCCCTTATATAAGGGAGGGGGGTTGTCTCCTGGAGTCCAGAGTCTCTCATGGTTTGTCTCCCTCTCTGATTTCTTCCCATTCAGTTTTCCCTCCCTTCCTCTGTGGTCCTCCATGCTATTTCTTATGTTCTACATGAGTGAAACCATGTGATAATTGTCTTTCTCTGCTTGACTTATTTCACTTAGCATAATCCCTGCCAGTTTCATCCATGTTGATGCAAATGGTAGGTATTCATCCTTTCTGATGGCTGAGTAATATTCCATTGTGAATACTTGACTCTTATCAAATACACAGTTGACCCTTGAACAGCACAGGTTTGAACTATTTGGATCCAGTAATATGCAGATTTTTTTTTTGATAAATGCAGAACAGCACTATAAATGTATTTTCTCTTTCATGATTTTTTTAATAACATTTGCTTTCCTCTCGCTTATTTTGTTGCAAGAATACATTATATGAAAAACTTGCCCAACTTTGGGGGAAAAGAAAAGGCAACCGGAAGACCATGACTTACCAGAAAATGGCCAGAGCACTGAGGCATTATGGAAGAACTGGGGAAATCACCAAAATCTGGAGAAAGCTAACTTACTAATTCAGTGAAGCCATTCTCCAAAGACTCTCTCCATCTTATTTCTTAGAAAAAGAGATCTTCTACTCACCGTATGTTCAACCTGAGCAAGGCTTTCTCAGCTTCAGTAACTGGAATGCAAATTGTAATTGTCCATATGCTGATTATCATGAGCTGAGCCACCCTGATTGCTAAATAGTCTCTTAACATTTCATGATTTCCTGGCATCAGAAATCCCTACCAATTTCAAGATTTTTCTCTTAAAGCAAATGCTGGAGAGGGAAAAACAATTAACTCCATTGTTTCTAATCTTTTATTAAACAGATTATAATCTATACAGACTTGGTGAAAAAAAAAGAATACATGATCCATATAACATGCAAAGTTGTGTTAATCGCCAGTCAATGGTAACCTATTAGTAATTAAGTTTGGGGGGAGTCCAAAGTTATATGCAGATTTTTTTACTGCATGGGGGTTAGTCCCCCTAACCCCTGCGCTGTTCAAAGGTCAACTGTATAATTTGCAAATATTCTCTTCCATTCTGTAAATTGTCTTTCACCTTTTTACCTTCTTGATAATGTAAGTTTTAAATTTTGATAAAGTCCAATTTATTTATTACTGCATTGGTCATTCTTTTGGTATCTTATCTAAGAATCAATTAGCAAATTCCAGGTTATAAAATTTAGTCCTGTATTTCTTTGTAATGACTTTATAGTTCTTGTTTCATTCACACCTGCTGTCTATTTTTGATTAATTTTCGTACTTGGGGTGAGGTAAGGGTCCAATTTCACTTGATGTTGATATCCATTTATCCCAGCAGCATATGTTAAAAGAGAATTATCTTTCTATTTTGGATGGTGTTATCGACTGAATTGAATTCCCCCAAAATTTATATGTTGAAGTCCTAACCCCTACTTTAACTGCATTTGAAGATAGGGCTTTAAAGAAGGTTAAGTAAGGATAAATAAGATCGCAAGTGTTTGGCTGTAATCCAATATGTCTGGTGTCTTTATAAGAGAAGGATAGACATCAAGGATGCATGCACACAAAGACAAGGCCACGTGAGGACACAGGGAGAAGACAGCCATCTGCAAGCCAAGAGGAATGGCCTAAGAAGAAATCAACACTCTGGCACATTGCTCATGGACATCTATCCTCCAGAATTATGACAAACAAATTTGTTTTTTAAGCACCTAGTCTGTGATATTTTGTCATGGTGGCCCTAACAGACTAAGAGAGATGGTCTTGGCATTATTGTCAAAAATCAATTGACCTTAGATGTATAGGTGTATTGTCAAAAATCAATTGACCTTAGATGTATAGGTGACGACCTTAGATGTATAGGTGAAACCATCTATTTCATTGGTTTTATATGCCTCTTCTTGGGCCAGTGGCATACCATTTGAGTTGCTGTAGCTTTTTAACAAGTTTTGAAATCAGGAAGTTCTTTTTTTCAAGATTGTTTTGCCTATTTGGAGCCCCATGCAATTTCATAGGAGTTTGAGGAATGACTTTTCCATTTCTGGAATAAAAAAAAAAGGCTATTGGGAGTTTTATGGTAAGTACATTAAATTTGTAGACTGCTTTGGGTAGTATTACCATTTCAAGAATATGAAATCTTCCAAACCATGAACAAAGGATATCTTTCTATTTCTTTAGGTCTTCATTAATTTCTTCAGCTCTTCCTGATGAATCAACCCATTTCCATTTGTCACAATATAAAATCCTTCTTTGTCCCCTGTAAGGTTCTGTTTTTTTTTTTTTTAATTTTCTTTCTATTTTGTCTGATATTAGTGCAGCCACTCCAACTCCCTTTTGGTTACTATTTGAGTGTAATATCTTTTCCCATCCTTTCAATTTCTTTTTTTTTTAAGATTTTATTTACTTATTTGAGAAATATTTATTTATTTATTTATTTATTAAGATTTTATTTATTTATTTGCATGAGCAGGGGGAGAGGGAGAAGAAGACTCCCCACTGAGCAGGGAGCCTGATGTGGGGCTCGATCCCAGAACCGTATTATAATGACCTGAGCCAAAGGCAGCTGCTTAAGTGACTGAGCCACCCAGGCACCCCTCCATCCTTTCAATTTCAATCTTTTGTGTCTTTGGATCTAAAGTTTCATGCAGAGAGCATATACTTGGATTATGGTGTAGTTTTTTTTTTTTTTTCTTTTAATCCATTATACAAATCTCTGTTTCTTACTTGTGGACTTTAACCCACTTACATGTAGAGTAATTACTGATGAGGAAGGATTTACTGGTGCCATTTTGCTATATTTTTTTTCCCTGGATTTCTTATTCTTTTTCCCCCCCCATTTCCTTCAGTTCTGCCTTGTTTTGTATTTAATTTATGAGGCATACCACTTTGGTTCTTCTCTCCTTTCTTTTTGTATATATTTATAAAATATTTTCTTAGTGGTTACCATGAAAACTACAATTAACGTACTAAATTTATAGTCATCTAGTTTGAATTAATACCAATTTCACTTCAGTAGCATACACAGACTCTGTTCCTATTATACAATTCTTCCCATCTTTATGTTATTATTGTCACAAATTATACCTTTATACATTGTATATGCATTAACATAGATGTATTATTATTCTACATATATGCATTTTAAATCATGTAGGAAACAAAAAGAGGAGTTACAAACCAAGAATTTATTTATACTATATGAGTTGTCCTGCATAAAATAGTCACTATTTGGGTATAGTAAATTCTGGACAGAAACTTAATTAACATATTCATCAAAGGGCAGAGACATCTGGTAAAAAGTAAATAATTTTTCTTAAATCAGGAAAGCAAAATTGTCCTAAGTAGAGGAATATTTATTGAGTATAGTCACCAACCACAAAAGGGTGAATATGTCACTATCTTTTTGCCTCTATAACTGAACTTAAATTAGATCATGAGCTTTCACTGCAGCTCAGTAGTGAAAAATTTAATCGTTCAAATTGAAGGTAAATTCTAGTTTGAAACTCAACCTCTTTTAGGGTAGCACTCTCCTTAGTTAGGAATTTCCTGTTTCCCCTTTCCTTCTATTTGCCCTGGAGATGATGTATTTTCCAGGGAAATTTATAAATAAGCTGGTACTTGAGGGTATATGCAACTTATTGTGTATAACTTTACACTGGATGGAACCAACTAAAAACTGGTTTTGGCTGAAATGAATAATTTTAAATGGTATTATTGGCTGACATCTATCCACTGCCCTTGGGGCTCAAACATTCATGCCCCTCTGCTTTGCAGTGCTGAGTTCATTGAAGATCACTCTGTATCCTCATTTTCCCTCATTTTGAGGTTCTCTAAGTCTCCAACACACTTTTAGCCTTTTTATGTCTTTGAAGGGTGTAAGCCACTTCTGAATGCCCCTCCACTTATCATATTGAGGACATACACTCACAACTTGCTACTCTAAACTGAGATGCCAAAGTAGCCTTGGGTCTTTTCCAGGGGCCTTTCACTACCTCTTTGTGTTTGGGTCCCACTAAAGCTATCTGAATTTCTATCAAAAACAAGTCCTAGGAAATGGGCCAGGGACATTTAATCCACAATTTGACTTCCTTGATCACATCTGCCAATTATTTTTCTTTCCCTACAGCAAATGCATGGGCTCTTTATCAGGACAGGGCAGGAAACGTTTCTCACATCCTTATAGAACCTTTTGAGTAGAATACATACAGCATAAATTCTAGATCTGTTTCTATCAATGCTGAGTTTAGTGAAAATTCAGGCTTTCATAAGTCATTTGTGTTCCTCAGTTTAAAAAATTTACTCGAAGGGGTGTCTGGGTGGCTCAGTCAATTAAGCGTCTGCTTTGGGCTCAGGGTCATAAACTCAGAGACCTGAGATCAAGCCCCGCATCGGGCTCCCTGCTCAGCGGGGAGCCTGTTTCACTCTCTCCCTCTGCCTGCTGCTCCCCCTGCTTATGCTCTCTCTCTCTGTGTCAAATAAATAAAATCCTAAAAAAAAAATTTACTCAGAAGCTCACCTGACTTTTTTATTCTCAGTTGGATTAGCCCTCCTCTGACTCAAATAACACCAATGATCCAATGGGTGAAGGATTCCAGATTATTAAAAAAAAAAAAAGGAAGAATGAAAAACCTTGGTTATTATCATAATATTGTCTCCTGCCACACCTGTAACAAAGACTTGTGACTACTTGGATGACCAGACTTGAGATAACATTTTATCAGGATATCTATGTTAGCTTATGTTTAAAGTGCCTTGTTGTGAGAAAACTGAAGCTGTGATATATTCAGTGACTTGCCTGAGAAACCAGTGCTAATTAACAACAACTCTAGGTACAGAGATGCACAATATTTTTCTGTTGCTGGAAGCTCTAGAACTGAAGCAGGAGAAACAGAAAGTGGCTTTTGGCTAGCTCAGTATCTGCGATTCACAAACATGACTGTGCATTAGAACTGACCACAGAGTGTTGAAAAACATATATGATTCTCCCGCAGCAAGCATGAAGATTCAGCATGCCTGGGGTAGGTTCCATACCTGTGTATTTAAAAATAATCTCCCCAGATAATCGTTATGTTTTATAAAAAGAAGCTTAATAAAATGTGTAATGCACATCCAATCTGCCTCAAATGTTATCTTGGGCATCCTTCCATCAGTTCTTTCCTGATTTCTTTCAGCTCCCAAAGAGCAAATGGGAGGCAGCTAAAGCAGGCATCAACTCTGATATATGCACAGCTTGAGGTAGTAGTTTTAACAGTTTTGTATGCTTCAGGATCATCCAGGATACTTGTTTAAAAATGTAATTATCAGATGCCACTTCCAAGTTGCATGAACCACTTTATGGACACTTGATAACAGGTAATTAGTAAATGGAGACATGCTAGAATTTGATCTGAAGCTGGCATTTATAATAACCTGAAAGTGAGGCTTTGGGTCCTATTCAATCCTCACCCACGTCAAACTTCTTGGCAGCTCTTGTTGTGTACATACAAAAAGAACTCAATAGATGTGGGTGCCCAAGTTGGTTTAGGTCATAAGGCTTATTTACCCAAGCATTTGTCCCTAGTAGTTGAACCTTCCTTCCTTTGGAGGCTGAAACAGTCTGTCTCCTGGTCCTGGCTTTGGAACATAGCCTGGCAGTGAGTAGGAAGTGAGCATACTTGTCTATTGGGGGATTTGGCAGGACAGAATGTAAAAACATTTCCCAAAGTATTTCTGAGCCGGCTCCTGGAAACATGAACTATCTTCCAAGCCTGCAAAATGAGCCGTGATGTTTGCTCAGTGGAGAATTTGAAAACACTGAATTTACTGATTGATAAATGCCTGTCTGGAGAACGAAGAAGGCTTTCCTAGCACAATCTGCCTCTCAGTAATTCTCAGAGTATACAGATGGCAAGGAAGTTTGGGTCTCAAAAGCTCTGGCATACCAGGATTTTGTATAGAGTTTAATTACTTTGCAGGTAAAACAGGGGACAGATGTATAACACCAGGTCCAGCAGTAGGGTGAACCTCGCTATCAGCCCAAACCATTATTTCTTGGCTTCCAGTAGGAATCTCTGTGAATACAGAGACAGGAGGCCAAAAATCTGTGTGGTGAGCTCCCCTGCTTTTACTGGCAGATGAGGCAGGTGAGAATCATTAGGAAAAATACCCCTGTCAGGGAAAATTATTGGGGCAGCCTCTTGAGACCCAGCAATCTGTGTGTGTGTGTGTGTGTGTGTGTGTGTGTGTGTGTGTGTGTGTGTATTCAGGAATCTTAGGGACTATTTTATTTTAAGTTTGGAAGTAAGAATTTTTTAAGTAAAATCTTATTTTGGAACAATTTTAGATTTACTACAAAGAGTTTCTGTATATCCCACCACCTAATTTCTCCTGGTGTTAACATCTTAAAAACCATGGTACATTTTTCAAAACTAAGAAACCAACACTGGACAAGCTTCTCCACTCAAAAGTTACTCTACCTCCCATCCATACCCTTTTCTTTGGAATCAATTCATTAAGGCTAGTCCATATTTAAGGGGAGTGGGGAGAATTTAGATCCACTTCTTGGGAAGTATTTACATAAATTACTTGGAACTATTCTGTAAGGAAAATTTGTCTTCCCCGTATTTACTCATTCATTCATTCAATCATTTGTTTCTTATATCAGTATAAATTATACATCAGCATATCACATATATATGCTTATATATATTTGATTCCTTTTAACTTAAATCTTGGATAAGTATGAGGTATATTTCAAAGTTTATTTTTTTTACATATGGACGCTAATTGTGCATGCATCATTGGTTGAAAAGACTTGCCTTCTTCTACTGGATTGTCTTCACACCTTTGTCAAAAATCTGTTGACTGGGGCGCCTGGGTGGCTCAGTTGGTTAAGCGACTGCCTTCAGCTCAGGTCATGATCCTGGAGTCCCGGGATCGAGTCCCACATCGGGCTCCCTGCTCGGCGGGGAGTCTGCTTCTCCCTCTGACCCTCTTCCCTCTCGTGCTCTCTGTCTCTCATTCTCTGTCTCTCAAATAAATAAAATATTTAAAAAAAATTTGTTGACTGTATTTATGTGGGTCTATTTCTGAGCTCTATTTTCTCTTCTGTTAATCTATGTGTCTATTATTTCACCAATATCACACTGTCTTGATTACTGTAGCATTATAGTAAATTCCTAAAATTGGGCAATGTGACTCATCTGACTTTGTTCTTCCTTTTTTCAGAATTGTTTTGGGTTATTCTAGTACCTTTTTCTTACCACATATATTCTACAATCAGGTTGTCAATATCTAGAAACAATCATGCAGTGATTTGGTTAGAATTGTGTTGATTTTAAATATCAAAACAAAGGATAATTGACTTTTTAACAGTATTGAGTCTTCCAATGCATGAACATGATGTAGCTTTCTCTTTCTTTAGAATTTCTTTGACTCTTTTGTCAGTGTTTTATAGTTTTCCACATACAGATCCAGCACATATTTTGTTAGATTTAAACCCAAGTACTTCATTTTGGAGGTGCAATTGTAAATGGTATTACCATTTAAAAAATTTTAAATTCCAACTATTCTTTGCTGGCATATAGAAATACAATTTACTTTTGTATATTGTCATGTGGCCTTGCTAAACTCACTTATTAGTTCTAGGAGTTTTGTAGTAGATTTTTTTGGATTTTCTACATAGACAATCATGTTATTTGAGAAAAAGAGAGTTTTATTATTCTTCCCAATCTGTACATCTTGTATTTATTTTTCTTGCCTTACTAATGCAGATAGTACTTCTAATAAAATGTTGAATAGTAGTGGTCACAGAAGGCAACCTTGCCTTATTCCTGATCTTAAGGTAAAGGCATTCAATCTTAGACATTTTAGTATAATGTAAGTTGTAGGGCTTTGTTTGTATATGTTTGTGTGTGGTTTTTTTTTTTTGTATATCGATACCTTCAATTAGGCTAAAGAAGCTTCCTTCTGTTAGTAGTTTTTGAGTGTTTTTAAATCATGAATGGGTGTGAAATTTGTCAAATGATTTTCTGCATCTATTAATATGACATTTTTTATTTAGTGTGCTAACATGCTGAATTATATTAGTTGGTTCTTGTATGTTGAAACAGCCTTGAATTCGTGTGATGAACCCCACTTGGTTGTGACGTATTTTCATTTTATATGTTGTTGGATTTGACTTGCTGTTATCTTCTTATAGATTTTTGCATCTATATTAATTAGAGAAATTGCCATATACTTGCATTTGATTTTAATGCCTGTGTTTGGTTTGGGTATTAAGGTAATGGTGGCTTTATAAAATGAGTTGGGAAGTGTTCTCTTCTCTTCTGTTTTCTGGCAGAGGTTGTACAGAAATGTCTTATTGCTTCCTTAAACTTTGGTGATGATTCTTCAGACTGCAGTTTTCTTTCTTGGAAGAATTTTAACGACATATTCAATTTTAAAAATATATTTGGGGGTATTCAGGTTACCTATTTCTCCTTGCGTGATTTTCTATTTTGTGTCTTTCAGGTCTATTTCATCTAATTTATTGAATTTATGGATATAGGGTTAATAGCATTCTCTTATTATCACTTTAATGACAGTGGAATCAGTAGTGCTGATATTGTTGATTTTCATTTCTTGATATTGTTGGTTTGTATTTTATCTCTCTTTTTTTGAGAATATCTTTTTCTTAATCCCCAAACCAAAGATCCCATCAAAAAGCAGAATTACAGACCAATATCCTTGATGAACATGGATGCAAAAATTCTCACCAAAATACTAGCCAATAGGATCCAACAGCACATTAAAAGGATTATTCACCACGACCAAGTGGGATTTATCCCTGGGCTGCAAGGTTGGTTCAACATATGCAAATCAATAAACGTGATACAATACATTAATAAAAGAAAGAACAAGAACCATATGATCCTCTCAACAGATGCAGAAAAAGCATTTGACAAAGTACAACACCCTTTCTTGATCAAAACTCTTCAGAGTATAGGGATAGAGGGTACATACCTCAATATCATAAAAGCCATCTATGAAAAACCCACAGCGAATATCATTCTCAATGGGGAAAAACTGAGAACTTTCCCCCTAAGGTCAGGAACACGGCAGGGATGTCCACTATCATCACTGCTATTCCAACATAGTATTAGAAGTCCTAGCCACAGCAATCAGACAACAAAAAGAAATCAAAGGCATCGAAATTGGCAAAGAAGAAGTTAAACTCTTACTCTTTGCAGATGATATGATACTGTATGTGGAAAACCCAAAAGACTCCACCCCAAAACTGCTAGAACTCATACAGGAATTCAGTAAAGTGACAGGATATAAAATCAATGCACAGAAATCAGTGGCATTCCTATACACCAACAACAAGACAGAAGAAAGAGAAATCAAGGAGTCGATCCCATTTACAATTGCACCCAAAACCCTAAGATACCTAGGAATAAATCTAACCAAAGAGGCAAAGAATCTGTACTCAGGAAACTATAAAATACTCATGAAAGAAATTGAGAAAGAAACAAAGAAATGGAAGAACGTTCCATGCTCATGGATTGGAAGAACAAATATTGTGAAGATGTCAATGCTACCTAAGAGCAATCTACACATTCAATGCAATCCCCATCAAAATACCATCCACTTTTTTCAAAGAAATGGAACACATAATCCTAAAATTTGCATGGAACCAGAAAAGACCCCAAATAGCCAGAGGAATGTTGAAAAGAAAAGCAAAGCTGGCGGCATCACAATTCCGGACTTCCAGCTCTATTACAAAGCTGTCATCATCAAGACAGTACGGTACTGGCACAAAAACAGACACATAGATCAATGGAACAGAATAGAGAGCCCAGAAATGGACCCTTGACTCTATGGTCAACTAATCTTCGACAAAGCAGGAAAGAATGTCCAGTGGAAAAAAGACAGTCTCTTCAACAAATGGTGGTGGGAAAATTGGACAGCCACATGCAGAAGAATGAAACTGGACCATTTCCTTACACCACACACAAACATAGACTCCAAATGACTGAAAAACCTAAACGTTAGACAGGAGTCCATCAAAATCTTAAAGGAGAACACAGGCAGCAACGTCTTCGACCTCAGCCGCAGCAACTTCTTCCTAGAAACATCGCCAAAGGCAAGGGAAGCAAGGACAAAAATGAACTATTGGGACCTCATCAAGATAAAAAGCTTTTGCACAGCAAAAGAAACAGTCCACAAAACCAAAAGACAACCGACAGAATGGGAGAAGATATTTGTAAATGACATATCAGATAAAGGGCTAGTATCCAAAATCTATAAAGAACTTCTTAAACTCAACACCCAAAAGACAAATGATCCAATCAAGAAATGGGCAGAAGACATGAACAGATATTTTTCCAAAGAAGACATCCAAATGGCCAACAGACACATGAAAAAGTGCTCAACATCGCTCGGCATCAGGGAAATCCAAATCAAAACCTCAATGAGATACCACCTCACACCAGTCAGAATGGCTAAAATTAACAAGTCAGGAAACGACACATGTTGGCGGGGATGCGGAGAAAGGGGAACCCTCCTACACTGTTGGTGGGAATGCAAGCTGGTGCAGCCACTCTGAAAAACAGTATGGAGGTTCCTCAAAAAGTTGAAAATAGAACTACCATACGATCCAGAAATTGCACTACTGGGTATTTACCCCAAAGATACAAATGTAGGGATCCGAAGGGGTACCTGCACCCCGATGTTTATAGCAGCAATGTCCACAATAGCCAAACTGTGGAAAGAGCCATCAAAAGGAATGAAATCTTGCCATTTGCAATAACGTGGATGGAACTGAAGGGTGTTATGCTAAGCAAAATAAGTCAATCAGAGAAGGACAGGTATCATATGACCTCACTGATATGAGGAATTCTTAATCTCTGGAAATAAACTGAGGGTTGCTGGAGTGGTTGGGGGTGGGAGGGATGGAGTGGCTGGGTGATAGACATTTGGGAGTGTATGTGTTATGGTAAGCACTGTGAATTGTGCAAGACTGTTGAATCACAGATCTGTACCTCTGAAACAAATAATACATTTTATGTTAAAAAAAGAAAAGAAGAAGATAGCAGGAGGGGAAGAATGAAGGGGGGAAATTGGAGGGGGAGATGAACCATGAGAGAAGATGGACTCTGAAAAACAAACTGAGGGTTCTACAGAGGAGGGTGGTGGGAGGATGGGTTAGCCTAGTGATGGGTATTAAAGAGAGCACATTCTGCATGGAGCACTGGGTGTTATACGCAAACAATGAATCACAGAACACTACATCAAAAACTAATGATGTAATGTATGGTGATTAACATAATATAATAATAAAAAAAAGAGAAAAAAAGAATATCTTTTTCTTTTTTTTAAGATTTTATTTATTTATTTGACACAGAGAGAGAGAGAGAGAGAGAGAGAGAGAGAGAACATAAGCAGGGGGACTGGGAGAGGGAGAAGCAGGCTTCCCACTGAGCAGGGAGCCTGATGTGGGGCTCGATCCCAGGACCCTGGGATCATGACCTGAGCAGAAGGCAGACGCTTAACCAACGGAGCCACCAAGGCACCCTTTTATCTCTTTTATTCTTATTATTCTGGCTAACTGGTTATTAATTTTGTTGGCCTTTTCAAGAAACCGGGGTTTTTTTAATCGATTTTCTCTATTTTTTATTGATTTCTGCTCTTATTACTTCCTTTCCTCTTGTTACTTTAGATTTACTGTATTTTTTTTTCCCACTAGTTGCCTAGGGTAGAGCTTACATCCTGTGTTGAAACAAGAGCTGATAACATGCTAAAATGTTAGAATTAGTGTGATCACATTCCTATTTTCTTGCAGGGCTATCCTGTGAAGATTGATCTTCCTCTAAAATTTTATTCCACACTGATGTTATTTAAGCAGTCATAGATGAGAAGACCTCCTTCTACTTGTACACAATACCACTTTACTCACTTTCGTTAAGCCTCATATGCACAAGATATTCCAATGAAAAGCAATCCATTACTGAATTATTTAGTTAATTGCTACAGACTCTGATTTTTCTAAGAGAATGTCTGGATGCTTCCTCCCTCCTTAACTCTCTCCCTTTCTTCCTCTACTTCTCATAGCTCTATCCTTCCAAAAAATTTTTCTATCGTCCTCATTCTTTGCCCCTTACCCTGGATGCCTGACTCTTGGAACAGAAGAAAGTCTCAGTGCCTATTTCCTTCATTCCCCCAAGTCATGCTATGGGTTTTGGAAAGGTTATGACCTCAGGACACCTGGGTGGTTCAGTAGGTTAAAGCGTCCAACTCTTGATGTCGGCTCAGGTCATGATGTCAGGGTCATGAGATCGAGACCCAAGTCGGGCTTTGCCCTGAGTGTGGAGCCTGCTTAAGATTCTCTCTCTCGAGGTGCCTGGGTAACTCAGTCAGTCAAGCGTCCAACTCTTGGTTTCGGCTCAGGTCATGATCTCAGGGTTGTGGGATCCAGCCCCATGTTGGGGGTCCCCGATCAGCAGGGAATCTGCTTCCCCTTTCCCTCTGCCCTTCCCCTGCTTGCACACTCTCTAAAATAAATAAAATAAAATCTTAAAAAAAGATTCTTTCTCTCTCTCTCCTGCCCCAGCCCCACTCGTGCATTCTTTCTTTCTGCAAATAAATAAAAAATCTTTAAAAAAGAAAGAAAGGAAAAGGTTATGACCTCAAGTAGCTGCTGAGTTTCAGTGATCCTCTTCTGGCTATAATTACTCCCAGCTTTGCCAGGAGGAGGACCTCACACTTCTCTGTCTCAGGATCTGTGACTCCTTGACAGGAGGATGGAAATACTAAAGGGGTGGAAGATGAGCTCTGGAGTCTTCAATGTCACTGGTGTTAAGGGGAGGAGGGTAAAGGTAGAGACTTACACTTTCAATCTGCAGCTAGCCTTCTTAAGTATTTGAAATCAAATGCATAAATGCATTCCTCATAGAAATTTGTATCCCTTCTACAAATGTAACTGTATTCTACACCTTTCTGAATAATAATGCTAGTGCTATTATATGGAAACTTTTCTCCTGCTCTAGATTATACCACACATTTTCTCCACATTAATGAACAAGGAATGGCCCCACACTCTTTTCTACTCCCCGAGCTCCTCTTTGGGCATACAAGGCATTACAGTTTTCCCTTATCTTACCACAATCTATTTTTCTCTTACGGAATTACACCTGTGAACTTTTCCTCTCCTGCCGATCCTTCTGTTATAATCAATAACGGTTCTCAACTGTTACCCATTAAATTATAAGATAAAATTTGAAAATTATAAGAAAGCACCATCTACACTTGTGTGTACATGTGTGTGTATACATATATAGTGATTTATTTACCTACTCCATTTTCGATGGACATCTAGATTCTCTTTTTTCTTCTTTGCCATTACAAATAATGCAGCAGTGATCATCACAGTACTTATATCCCTGTATATATGTGTATTTTTAAAAGGGTAAGGATAATTGCTGGGCCAAAACTATGTGTATTTAACATTTTGATTGATATTGCAAAAATTGCTCTTTAAAAATTTTCCAATCACACTCTCATAACAGTGTGTGAGTGCCTTTTTCCTTCCAGCTTCAGCAATAGATGATGGTAACAAGCTATTACGTTACTGTTTTATTTTGAATCTCCCTGATAATCAATGAGGTTGAATATATTTCATATGGCAACCTATCATTTATATTTGCTTCTTTGTGAATTTCATGTTTATAACCTTTGTCATTTTTCTATTGGATTGTTTGTCTTTTCCACTTGATTTGTAAGTATTTGTTGTATATTCCGGATATCCATCCCTGTCCATTGAATATAATAAAAATATTGTTTCCCAGTCTTCTATCTTCAAAGCTCATGAATTATTTTGTCACACAAATGTTTACTTTAATAAGGCAAATTCTGTCAATCTTTTTTTATAGATTTTAGATACTGCTTTAAAAATACATATGTGCTTATTGCATATATTCACATGAAATAAAACAGAAGGTTATGCATCAACTTGTTGACAATGGTTGCATGTGAGGACGGAAATATACACAGTTGCACAAAGAGAGACTTTTAAGTTAGCTTTGTATATAATTGTGATGCAATGCATAGATATTTTATAAAATATGATCTGTAGATTAGTTGGGGCTTAATTTTTTTTAAAGATTTACTTATTTGAGAAAGAGTGTGAGCAAGCAGGGGGAGGGGCAGAGGGAGAGGAAGAGAGAGAGAATCTTAAGCAGGCTCCATACCCAGCAAGGAGCCAGATGCGGGGCTCCGTCTCATGACCCTGAGATCATGACCTAAGCCAAAATCGAGTCAGATGCTTAACTGAGGCACCCCAGCACCCCCCGTAGATTAGTTGTATAATAAAAACCTTTAAAAGCTAGATGTAAAAATGAATCTTTCCTCTGCCCGTTTTCTTTATTCTCACTGTAATTATTTTTCCTCTCATCCCTCCATTGATACTGTTCTTGCCAATATTATAAATGATCTCCTAATTCTCAATGCAGTGGACACAGCTGTCATATTTCCTGACCTTACTCTGCATTCCTGACCTTACTCTGCAATTGACACCAGAATCCATTCCCTTCCTAAATGTTACCGAACTTGACTTTTTGTAGTACCATTTTGTTCCAGTTCTTTTCCAGTGTTTGTAATCACTATTGATTTTTCACTGTTTATTAATTTTTTTAAAGATTTTATTTATTTGAGAGAGCAAGAGAGCATGCACAAGAGAGCATGAGTTGGGGGGAGGGGCAGAGGGAGAGGGAAAAGCAGGCTCCCCTCTGAGCATGACCTGGGCCAAAGGCAGACACTTAACTGACTGAGCCACCCAGATCCCCGGACTTTTCACTGTTTATAACTGAAGAGTTGATTTCCATTGAATTCATGGGACAACCCTCTACTTATTCTTACTCTATAACTTCCCATTCAGTGACTTTGTCTACAATGATGTTATTTTTTTTTAAGTTTTTTATTTATTTGACAGAGAGATAGACAGACGAGCACAAGCAGAGGGAATGGCAGAGGGAGAGGGAGAAGCAGGCTCTGCACTGAGCAGGGAGCCCAATGTGGGACTCGATCCCAGGACCCTGGGATCATGATCTGAGCCGAAGGCAGACGTTTAACCATCTGAGCCACCCAGGCGCCCTACAATGATGTTATTTAATAGCCAGTTAAACTTGATATATCTAAATCTAAATCTCTACCACAGATATGGCTCCTGGCTCCTTGATCCATCAATCCCACTGCCAGGGCAAAAACATGTCCACCTGGATATTCTATTAAGTGCCTTAAATACACGTCCAAACCTGAGTTCATTTGTTCCGTCAAGAATCCACTATCGGGGCACCTGGGTGGCTCAGAAGGTTGAGCATCTGCCTTCAGCTCAGATCGTGGTCCCAGGATCCTGGGATCGAGCCCCGCATCGGGCTCCCTGCTCAGCGGGAAGCCTGCTTCTCCCTCTCCCACTCCCCCTGCTTGTGTTCCCTCTCTCACTGTCTCTCTCTGTCAAATAAATAAATAAAATTTAAAAAAAAAGAAAGAATCCACTATAAAACAATATCCTTTATTCTAGTTGAGGGTATTCTTTTTATCTCCTTCTTTCTATTTTGTATCAGATTCTAAATTCAGTCAATTTTCTTTCTTTCTGTCCCTCACATCCCTACTCTTCCCTCAGTCATGTGGATCTTGCCCTTAATGCAGGCCCTGACTATTTCCCCTTTGGCCCCTGTACTTTCTTACTGTGTCCACCTTATTTCATTTCTTCTTCATACTATTTCATCCTCCATACCTTCTTGCTAAGATAAAAATTTAATCATATCACTTCTTTGCTTAATATTCTCACTTTCCGGGCGCCTGGGTGGCTCAGTTGGTTAAGCGACTACCTTCGGCTCAGGTCATGATCCTGGAGTCCCGGGATCGAGTCCCACATCGGGCTCCCTGCTCAGCAGGGAGTCTGCTTCTCCCTCTGACCCTCTCCCCTCTCGTGCTATCTCTCATTCTCTCTCTCTCAAATAAATAAAATCTTAAAAAAAAAATATTCTCACTTTCCCATCATTGCCTGGATGAAAACTCAAATTTCTAGGATGGCATAATAGCCCATTTATGAGTAGATTTCCACCTCATCGCATTGCATGCTTTCTTTTGAATCCAAGGATCTGGCTTCTATTGAACTACCTAAAGTTCTACGTGTTCCTCTCTTCCATATTTTGCACATGTTCTCAAAGGATCACCATTCCTCAGCTCTTCCACAGGTGAAATCTTACTCCTCTCCCTGATCCAATTCAAGAATTCTCTTATCAATAGTGTTTACTCCTTACTGCCTCCAAACTTCAAATAAATTGATTTCTCTTCTTTCTAAACTATAACTGTACTTAGAACATATCACATTATTGTAATGATCATTTTACCTGTTACTCTAACTATGCTCTGAACACTTTGAGAGGAAGTGTGATGTCACATTTATCATGCTATTCTCAGCACAAAGCATGCCACTTGATATACAATAGGTGATAAACAAACACTTGCTGAACAAATGAAGAGATTGAACATATCTTGTTTTTGTTTCAGTGAAGATGTTTGAGTGAAGCAGAAAATAGTATATGACTTTTACATGTTGTTATGGGATGAATTCTGTCTTGCCAAATTTGTATGCTGAGGCCCTAACCTCTAGTACCTTAGAATGTGACTGTATTTGGTGACAGGCCTTTTAAAGAGGTGATTAAGTTGAAATAAGGCGGTTAGTGTGGGCCGTAATCCAATGTGACTGGGGCCCTTATAAGAAGAGGAAATTTGGACACAAAGAGATGCCAGGGATGCATGCACACCAAGGAGTGATCATGTGAGGACACAGGGAGAAGGCAGCCATTTGCAAGCCAAGGAGAAAAGCCTCAGGAGAAACCAAATCTATTGACACCTTGATCTTTGGACTTCTGGCCTCCAGAACTACGAGAAAATAAGTTTTTGTTGTTCAAGCCAACCAGACTGTAGTATTTTCTTATGGCAGCCCTAGCAAACTAATAATACATAATAATACTAATACTTACTTGTATTTTTGCCTGACTTCTTGTATTAGCTTTCTATGTCTACTATAACAAATTACCACAAACTCTGTAGCTTAAATCAATAGAAATTTATCTTCTCGCAGTTCTGGAAGCCGCAAGTCCAAAATCAGCATCCCTGAACCAAAATCAAGGTGTCCATGGAGTCATAACCTCTCCAAAGGCTCTAGAGGAAAAACTGTTTCTTGTTTCCTCTAGCTTCTGGTAGCTGTTGGAATTCCTTGGCCATTACTCCAATCTCTGCCTTCATGGTCACACTGCCTACTCTGCTGTGTAAAATGTCCCTCTGCCTCTCTCAAAAAGGACACATGGCACTGCATTTAGGCCTGTCTGGGTAATCCAAAATAATCTGCCCATCTCAAGATTCTGAATTTAATCACATCTTTAAAGTCTATTCTGTCATATAAAGTAATATGTGTAGGTTCCAAGGATTTGATCTCGGTATCTTTGGAGGCCATTACTCAGCTAACTATACTTTGTCTTATTTCTTCTTTTCTTTCTTCCTCCCTTTATTATTTTATTCTTTCCTTCCCTTCTCTTTAAATTTTTCCTTTCTCTCTCCCTCCCCTGCCTTCCTTTCTTTTTGAGCTTCTTGTCCAACTTCCTTCCCTTCCACCTTCTCTCCCTTCTGAAAATGGCAAGGCAGAAGAGGCGGAAAGGGGCAAAATGATTATTTTCCACGTTCCTCCACTAAGTGGATAACAGAGCTGTGACAAGACCTCCCAAGCCTGGTCTCTTTTTTCACTACATTTCATACACTGTCTCTAGTTGAGATTTATGTAAAACCAAAGAGAGCCAACCTGTCAGCATGACACCAAATGAAGATCCTCATTACTCTCTGTGCATTGCTCAAAGTAGTACGTCTTAAGGAATTAGTGGCATTTCACACTTTGCTGTATCTCAGGCAGAGGAAATGCTTGATTGGGATGATCATTAAAAAGGACAGCCACGAATAAGAGGAAACAGGTTTTGTTAGTAAGTGTGTGTCAAAAAGTACAATACGTATGGATTATCAACATAATGAGTGTTTTTCAAAATTGGCTACTCTGATTTTTTTAAATATTTTATTTATTTCTGAGAGAGAGAGAGTGGGAGGAAGAGTAGAGGGAGAGAAAGAAGCAGACTCCACGCTGAATGCAGAGCCCAACGCACGGCTCAATCTCAGGACCCTGAGATCATGACCTGAGCCGAAACCAAGAGTCAGGCGCTTAACCAAATGAGCTACCCAGGCGCCCCTACTCTGAATTTCAATTACTGACTTAGTCTTTGTCACACTTGAGCTATATCTTCACAGCATCCAAATCAAAATGAAAATACTAGAAAAATGTCAGTTCATATGTTCAACCATACAGTGCTGTAAATGTGCATATGCTTTTTCCCCAGCTGAATCAACCTGCCACTTTGATATAATGTAGACACATCCATAGTTCAAATTTTATCTTTGTATTGTCAAGTAAGTATTTTGGGAGGCCGAGGACTTGAATACCCTTAGGACTTTGACAGACTCTCTGTAACCTGACAGTTACTTAGCCATAGCTCTAACCCTCTAACATTTAGACTAATAATAGAGGGGCGCCTGGGTGGCTCAGTTGTTAAGCGTCTGCCTTTGGCTCAGGTCATGATCCCAGGGTCCTGGGATCCAGCCCCGCATCAGGCTCCCTGCTCAGCAGGGCCTGTTTCTCCCTCTCTCACTCCCCCTGCTTGTAATTCCCTCTCTCGCTGTCTCTCTCTCTGTCAAGTGAATAAATAAAATCTTTAGAAAAAAAAGACTAATAATAGATACCCTTATATTCCATAAATAGAGGAAATTTTCCAAGAACCAGTGAAAATCATGTATTCATTTTGCTTTTTAAGTGAATGAAATGGTAACAACTGCTGAGGGAATGGAAAGCAATGCAAACAATTGACCAACTTGATTTTCCCTCATGCATAGTCTTGTTTTTCATCAAAATTAAGTCTGACTCTGCTCAGTAACACTGAATGATCACAAGCAGACTCCCCACTGAGTGGAGCCTGATGCGGTCCTCCACAACCCTGAGATCATGACTTGAGCAGAAACCAAGAGTCAGATGCTTAACTGACTGAGCCCCCCGGGTGCCCCTAAATCTGGGAACTTTAGATGGGGGGTTTAGAACAAAAGTTATATCTAATGAAAATGCCTGTCCAGTGTCCAATGTACATCAACTTTCTCCTCCATTTTATTGGAAATCTGAAACTGCAAACGACAAAATGAGAGACAACAAAATGAATAATAAAGAAAAAGTAGGTAGTTGAAGCGAATCTGCCAACATAATCTGCCTTAGAAATTGCTCCCATAACTTGCAATAATTAGAGAACGTAGCAAAGTTGAGTCTTGGAACAGACAGAAGTCTTCAAGTCATTGGGAACCACTAGAAAGTTGAATGAGCTGTGAGTGCAGAGGTGATGGAACCACTCACAATGTTTTGCTGGGTTTTGAAGGGTCCAACATCAAGTTATCCTGAGAGGAGCTCATGTGCCACACTTCTCTACATCTGACTGGGTTTGGAAAATTACCCTTGAGTATGCACGGAGGTTCCCATTGGCCAAGCAGATATAGGGCCTGTTAGTCACACTTTAATCAAGCCTTTCCTAATGTGCATTCATGATTACTATAGGAGACAGAACTATGATCCCTTGCAGAAACTAGTACAAATCCAATTCTTTTTGAATGGTACACCTACCAGATTTAAGTCAACTTTAAGTTAAACACCTTTCCTTCCAAATAGTTTAAGAACTTCTGAAAATGACGTTTTATATGTATTATCATATTGTGTCATTGGATGCTTCATTATTTACTTTTTTATTTCCTATGATGTTAAGCAATAAAATTCACATTGAGATCACTTGACTAAATAACCTTCTAGTCTTTGTTTTTGCTTGTTTTTTTTTTTTTTTTTTGGCTTTTATCTAATCCTATAGTTTCTAATACCATAGACTTTGAAACAATTTGTTAAATCCACGGGCCATGGACTTTGATTATGGTACAGTAACCCATTCCCACCACTGACTAAAAAGGCACCCTTAAGCTACTTTGTTAAAGGCTCGCTTTCAGTTTTCTTGTTTGCTGTACTGGGGGAGGAAACTGCTATTTGGAATCCTGATTAAAGGATTGTGAAAATTTCATTATATACCTTATGTTGTTGGCCTCACAGTAAGCATTCAAAAAAGGTTAGCTATTATAATATTCAGTGTATAAAACTTACTTCTCTTCTCCCAGTGACTTGATTCTTATCATAAAACAGAGTGTCCACATCCTGACACAAGTTTCCTACCTGGATTTGTTTTATTTTTTTACCAATTGCCTCCTCTGCCTCTTTGGAAACCTATCTTGAAGACTTCCTTTATCTTATATAAAAGCTTGCAGAGAGAGAAAAGAATGTAAGCCTAACCTTTCCTCTGTAAAGTCGAATTTCTCATTTCCATTTAGAAGTAATTGTTTTCCTCCGATTATTAGTGTATTTAGCATACTACTTTATCTTGAATATTCATTCAAGAAAGAGGAGGCCAGGGTCAGTGAGTATTCTAGGCTACTTTTCTTCTTCTTTTTTATGTTTTTGAGTTTCTACTTTATGCTAAACACTGTATTAGAAGATGAAAACAAGACAAAAAATAAAACAAAATCCATAGTTCTTCCCCTTAAAGATCCTGGTTAGGAACCATACTAGAAACTCAACCTGGGTGCCTGGGTGGCTCAGTTGGTTAAGCGACTGCCTTCGGCTCAGGTCATGATCCTGGAGTCCCAGGATCGAGTCCCACATCAGGCTCCCTGCTCAGTGGGGAGTCTGCTTCTCCCTCTGACCCTCTTCCCTCTCGTGCTCTCTATCTCTCATTCTCTCTCTCTCAAATAAATAAATAAAATCTTTAAAAAAAAAAAAAAAGGAAACTCAACCTGACCAAATTTAGGCACAAAGAGGACTTTACCAGTCGCTGTGTTGGAGCCAGGCCTCGGAGACACTGGGAACAGTGGTGCCCTCTTTGCAAGTCCCTGTTTCTCTGTGGGGGGTGGAGGGGGGTGTCTCCTTTATCTCCTATAAGCCAGTTTCTTCCACAAGCTCTTCAGTCTGGCTCTGATGGCTCTTGTCCTCACAGCTTCACCACCGGAGAGGGGCTGAGGAGAACTTAAGTCCCAGAGAGGCGCTCCGACTGCCTGGCACTGAGTCTACACCCACCACTGTGTCTCGGTAGGTGCACCACTATGACTGGCAGCCTCCACCAGAATCCCTTTGTTCCACTGAAAGAGGAAAGATGATTGTACCAGCAAATTAGAGGTGATGCTTCCAGATAATGGGGGTAGAGATGGGGGCTGCTGGGGCCAATAAACAATATCTATATGGAGGTAGCTTTGGTGTTTGCCTGACTGAATTTTTCCACAGAATTTCCGGGTTTCAGTCCATGTGATCCTGGAGGAGTGACAGGTCTTCCCTAAGCCTGTCTCCTTATCTGAAAAGCGGGTATATATAATAAGTGCCTCATGCACATTGCCTGGCATTCTGTAATCACCCAGTAAGTGAATTTTCTTTTCTTTTCTTTTTTTTAAGTGAATAGATTCTTTTGGGAATTAGTTGGGAAATACTTTGTTTTTCTTAAGTAAGCTCTATGCCCAACATGGGGTTAGAACTCACGACTCCAAGGGGAGACGAACCATGAGAGACTATGGACTCTGAAAAACAAACTGAGGGTACTAAAGGGGAGGGGGGTGGGAGGATGGGTTAGCCTGGTGACAGGTATTAAAGAGGGCACGTACTGCATGGAGCACTGGGTGTTACACGCAAACAATGAATCATGGAACACTACATCAAAAACTAATGATGTAATATATGGTGATTAACATAACATAAAAAAAAAAAAAAGAACTCACGACTCCAAGTTCAAAAGTCACATGTTCTACTGACTGAGCCAGCCAGGCACCCCAATAAGTGAATTTTCTTATTCTAATTATCATGTCCTCTGCATTGGCTAAATGATCCCAATCTCTCTTTTAAATGAAGCTAATATAACTTTTCATTCTGAAAACAGAGAGCTGAATCAAATTCCCATTGGGGTTCCTGCTACCAACTTGATGACAGGAGCTGAAATAATAGTCATGATTGGGTAGTCTTATTTCCCATAAGTTAAGTTACCTCCCAAAGAAGAGTGACATTTCCAGGATCCTGTCAGGATTTGTCACCACATACACAGTCTACTGAACTCAAATTGGCAAAAACTTGTAGAGTTATCCAGTTTTACCACAAACCATTAGACCAGGTGATAGGGTAGGGTCTGGGGACATGAGAAACCTCTTAGCTATTCTCATGTTGACTTTTTTCTCATGACTCTCTTGAAACGTTGCTTAGACCAAGGGCTTGAGGGCAGTGTAAGCCTTCTCCAGAGAAGTTCTCTTAGCCTGGGAATGGGTAGCCAGGGAGCTGGGAAGGAGAGGGTAGGATTTTGCCACTGCACACATCCCATGCGAGATAACCGAAAAAAAAAATGTGTATTTCCAAAGCCCTCAGAAATTTTAATTGCTCCTGAATGTCTGCTAGGAATAGCTTTAGATATTTCTAGGCTTGTGAAGGCTGGCAGGTTCATTCATGTTTGGCAGAATGCATCTTGTGCTGCCATACACAGATTTCTAATGCCTGGGATACTCAGAAGCATGGGATCCTCGCTCTATTGATAAGGGCAGCGTACCTTTACTGCTTGCATCATCTGAAAGGGAAAGGGTGTTTTCTTTATTCTAAGTGCAAGAGACTGAACTGTGGCTTATGCTTTGAGTGTTGATAACAAGTATTTTGTAAAATAAAAACAGATTTGGAGGCAAGTCCCCAAATCCACTGGGCCTATGTTTACTTGAGGCAGAAAGGTGTGGATGGATTCTACTGTTATTCCATGGGGGTAGTTCTCAAAATCATTTTTCAGCCATATATTATTCTACTTCAAGGAGAAAGTTTAAAACAGCCTTGTTCGGAGTTAAATATGTAGTTTTCTATCTGGACATAATCATTTTCTTTGAGTGATCATTCACCTGTAAGTCCTTGGTTTTAAAATTACTGCTTGGATCCTATAGTTTTCTCCTCCTATCTTCCATCCAATACATGGCTGACTATTGCTTGTGATGTTTTCCATTTAAGCATCTATTCAGGTCATTTTGGTCAACGTATTCCCCACAGGAAGGACAAAACCATTTTATAGAATGTTGTATGCAGCATTCATTCTAATTTCCATTCATACGATTGATTGCAGATTTTTCTTATGTAACATCGGTTTGGTGCTGAAGTGAAATGTGGAGATTTACAGATCTCACTCCCCCCCCCCAAAAAATATATTATCCATTCACTCTAAAGCAATTAAAAAGATAACACTGGAGAATGTAGCAGAAGGTGGGAGAAATCTTCATTCCCCTCTCCTGCCCCCCAACCCCCACACAAATCTGACAACAGCATTTGGTTTGTTTGATCAGAGGGAGATGATCTGAAATGGTGAGCAGCACAGTGTGCAGAGGGATTTGCATGACAATACTGTGCACTAAAAAGTAAACCTCCTCATGACAGGTGTTTGACCCAGGTCATCAAGGGCTATGTAACCTGAGATACTGATTTCTGCATCCTGGAAACGTCCTCCAGGAGCTTGTGCTGAGAAAACAATGCCATGCAGGACGAATCTGCAAATGCCTTACGATTTTCAACTCTGCCCTCTCGAAGTATAATCTCCTGCAGCCAAGGGAAACCCTTCTTCTCCCTGGTAATCCTACGTGGTTTTACCAGTGAGGCTGTTACTTTACCCTTGATTTGCTACAGGTGGTTGTGAAAAGATGAGTCATTTATGAGTGCCTTGAGGAGATAAAGCTCATGACTTCAGTGCGTGGTTTACTGATCACCACACATCAGGTACGGCAGCCCCCGGTTGCAAATGTCCAGGTGACCTTACAGGGAAACAGAGACAGCCCATTTCCTTCTCAGACTTGTAGATGTGACCTTATCTTCAGCTGCCAACCACCAGGCTGTTGATGCCTGGTTAGAGTGGGAACTGCTTGCTCATAAGAAGCAACTGATAAATGATAAGTCATAAGAACATCTCTGCAAAAAACTCCCCATAAATATGATCAGCAGATAGGGCTCCCCACTGCTTTTTTTACAAAGAAATTTAACACTCTATTCCTGGGGAATAAAATGGGATCTGGGCCCATCAATTCTAGCAATTTCTGCTTTTGTGTAATCAAGCCCGCCCCCCTTTTTTTCTGAAAAGGGTATAGAAGTTTAGTGGAGTATCCCAAGCACATTTATTAGTTTCCTGCTGGCTTTTTTCTTCTTGTACTTTCTGTGCCTTCATTCCAGGAGCACTTTGAAAGTTTTCCGTACCCTTCACCCAGAGCCTCTTGTGCAGCATCACGGGGTCACGCCCTCATTTAGTTCCCAGGCAAGACCAGGCACCGAGCAGCCCTGACTTTCACGATGCCCAGCAGACGGAAGAGGACATGTGGAGGAAAACCAGCCACTGCAGTGCTAAATGGTGGGACGAAAACCCAGCATCGCTGCGTCAGCCTGAGGATGGTGAGGGTGCCTATGAGGAAGGGTGAGCATCAAGCCAGCTGATTCTTGAGCGACGGGTAAGGATTAGCCAGAAAGATGGGCCTCCAGGTGGAGGAGGAAAAGAAATCCTAACAGGGGGAATAGCACGGCCAAATACTCGGAGGTTTGCGGACTCTCAGCACTGAAAGAACTGAATACAGACCATGGATCGGAAGTAAGTGATGTGTGTGCGCATGTTCACACACATGCAGCAGTGCTGGTGGGGATGACACACTGGAAGGTGAGTCTGCGACCTTATAGGTACCTGGCTTAATACCATGTTCAAATGTTTCCAGGGCAAAGAGGATCATTTCACTGCAAACAAGGCACATGAAAACACTTCTTTCTCATGAAGAGGAGCATCGGAAAAAGTAAAAAAAACTTGAACCAAGCATGTGATTGCTTTTATACAGGCATAAATCCGGAAAAAAAATGAAGAGATGAAAGAAGCTGAGGACTGAGCTGGAGGGGCAGTTTCTAAGCCCCCCTTGTTTGGAACTTTTGCAGTATGATTTTACTACCGTTATTATTTGCAGTGCTGCACGTTTATACTGCTCTCAATGTCAACCCTAATAGTCAACTAAAAATTCAAATATAGACTGACTCCAATTTATACATTATGTCCCCAAATCCCATTTCTAAGTTTGCTGTTTGCTCCTCATGTGTTCGCCCACAGAAACAGCATTACAAAACCCACACCCATGTCCCAAGCCCATTTTCCTATTGTGTACTTGTGTACCGAGCTCCTGGGTCCCTACTGCTATGCATGTCTAGTCGGGACTAAAGCCATCTCACCTCCTGCATGACCCAAAGGCACCTCAGTCAGTGTACATACAACCACATCCTCATCTCCCGTTAGGCTCCTGACCTCACACTTGCTCCTCCCTCTCTGCCTCTACCCTGACTCACTGCACCTCCGTCACCCAGACACCTGAGTTGGGATACCTACAGTCATTCCTTCTTCATATTCCACGTTCCATCAGTCACTAAGTCCACTAATCTGCCTCCGGGCCGCTCTAACTTATTCCTTCCTCAGAACCCAACTGCCCTAACCCAGGCCTTCATCTTTCTCCCCTGAATGAGTGACTGCAATAGCCAGGCTTTCTTACACTAGGCTCAGAGTGACCTCACTAAGCCGTACTAACTTCACATCTTAAATCCTTCCAGTGGCTCCATATTACCTTCCAGCTGAGGTCCAATCCTATTAACACCATGCACAAGGCATCGCTGTGCACACCAACTTGTGTCCTACATTCCGGTTCCCTGAAATAACTGTTTGCCCCTCAGATAGGCTGGCTCTGCTAAACCTCCTCTGCGCCTTAATGCACTCCTCTCATCTTATCTCCTATCATTTCCTTGTCCTCTTTCAGAAATCAGCCCAGACATCACATCCGAAAGTCTTCATTATCTCTTTAACAATGATTAAACAGCTAGTATTAAACACATGATGTCTGGCACTGCGAGAGAACCTAGAGATACAATGAACAAGAAAACAGTCTCTGCCCTCACGAGTTTTGATGCGATAGAACTGGGCAAATAGACACTTATATACAGGTAATTAGATCAGGGAAAGAGAGACTGTATTGGAGCACTTGGGAGGACTTCATCGAAACTGGAGAGAAAGATTCTGAGAAGTGACTTCGAAGCCAAGACCTGATAACTGGTGCAAGTTATCAGTTACCGGTTATCCAAGAAGGATAACTGGAAGTGACCACCAGGTAAATGCGGAAGGGAGGAGGGAAAGTGGTGTTAGCCAAGGTCTAAAGACAGACACAGCGACATAATTTACAGGGCCTGGTGCAAAATGAAAATGTGGGGCCTTGAGGTCAAAAGAGCAGGAAAAAAAAGTGCTCTTAATGGCATTAGAATATAAAACTGTGTCTTTCCATGGTCTCTCTCAACCTGCCATCCTTCTCCTTCCTTCTCCTTCTCCTTCTTCTCTTGTTTTGCTACGTCACATTTCCTCTCATAAGGGCATCCTGGCCGTACAAGTGCAAACCCTCACAGGTGCCTGGGAGCCTGGCCTGAGGTTGAAAGCACATGTGGCCCGCTGGCTGCCTGTTCCATCTCCCACCAGTGGCCAAACCAATGCGACCTTTGAGAGTAGGGAAGTAACGTCAGGCGTCTCACTTCCCATGGGTCACAGACGAGCAACTCCAAAGGGATTTCAACCTTCACACTGAGACACAGTCAGTTCTTACTTGAATTGGGATGACTGAAAGGCCTGGCCTTTCTCAGTTGACTCTGAATGGGCCTGTGGCATGAATAGGCATTGCCAGGTCCTGTCCTAGAAGGTCATGGGCACGCTCACCTGACTCCAGCCCTGTCTGTGCCTCTGGCCAGGTCCATGCTCCACAGGGTGGAAGGCAGCACTGGTTGCTGGATGGGTACGGGGAGGGAGAGGCTGTGTGGGGCACAGAGCGCCAGGGGTAGAGATTCAGTTCTCCCACGGAAGCCAGGAGGTGACAAAAGGTGGGGATGTCTGAGGGAAGGTTTCAAGCACTAGCCCATCCCCCACTGACCCATGAGGCTTCAAATGAAAACACAAATTCAGGGTGCTCGGGTGGCTCAGTCGGTTAAGTGTCTGCCCTCAGCTCAGGTCATGATCTCAGGGTCCTGGGATTGAGTCCAGCATCCGGCTCCCTGCTTAGGGGGGAGCCTGTTTCTCCCTCTCCCTCTGCCCTTCCCCCCCCTGCTCATGCTTTCTCTCTTGCTCTGTCTTAAATAAATAAATAAAATCTTTAAAAAACAAACAAAAAACATAAGTTTATTAAGAATTTCTAGATGACTTCTGGAAAGTTGGCATAAGGAGATGAGTTTTGTGGATCCTTTCTCCAGTGAAAAACCATTAACTGATGAAAATTATACACACACACACACACACACACACACACACACACACACAGTTTTGAAGCAACCATTTAAAGTCTCCAGAAATTGTTCTAAGGACATGCATCAAATTAAAAAAAAAAAATATATATATATATATATATATATAAATCTTTTTTCCAAGAAAAACTACCAAATCTCAATCAGTAGAGTGAGTCTGTGGCATTTGAACCAAAGCCTCCTCCCTACATCCCCCTCCCAGCTCAGTGTGATGGAAGCTCCACTTTGATAGGATGCAGTCAAGAACACAGAGCTTTTACTCTTCCCAAGCCCCAGTTCAGGACAATGTTATCTCCTCGAGAGAGAGACTACCAGCATTTCTCAATCCCAACAGTTTGGAGTTGCAGAGGTTCTGTTCCATGAAAGATCAGCTGGACCTGGGGGATCTCCTTCTCCACCCAGCTCCCACTTCCAGGGCAGAGCCTCACTCACTCCAGCCTTGGCAGGCTACAATATTGGAGCTCTAATCACCATCACCCCAGGTCACTCTTTGGGTGGAGGTTCTATCCTGGAAGAAGTAAATCAAGAAGACGAGAGGATGATGTCTTAGCCTAGTACTCTGCTCATGAAACAGAGGTGTCACTCTGAGAGAAGTGGTACACATTTCGTACCCTTAGCTCTGGATCAGTAATGGTTTGGCTCAGCGGAACAGGCAGGTTGTAAGAACAGAGAGCTCTAAAGCTCTCCCCAAAGGAAATTATTTTATTTTGAACAGAATGTGGATAGTTCAACACTAAGGGCGCTACCTAAACCAAGGGAGATTTTAGTGGTAATCAATTACAAAGAAGCTGGTTGCTAAATAAGAACAGCAAGCTAAATTCTAAATCAGCTAGATGTGTATCACAGAGAATCAAGGAAGGAGATGGCTAAGAAGAGACATCATAGGGTTGGAACAAACCTCAAAAACTAGCCTCAAAAATTACCTCTGCAGGGGTGCCTGGGTGGTCAGTCGGTTAAGTGTTGGACTCTTGATTTCAGCTCAGCTCATGATCTCAGGGTCCCGAGATAGAGCCCTGAGCTGGGCTCTGCACTGGGCGTGTAGCCTGCTTAAGATTCTCTCTCTCTCCCTCTCCCTCTGCTCCCTCCCCTGCCACTTGTGCATGCCCGCTCTCTCTATGTCTTGAAAGGAAGGAAGGAAGGAAGGAAGGAAGAAAAAGAAAGAAAGAAAAAGAAAGAAAAAGAAAGAAAGAAAGAAAGAAAGAAAGAAAGAAAGAAAGAAAGAAAGAAAGAAAGAAAGAAAAGAAAAAAAGAAAGAAAGAAAGAAAAGAAAGAAAGAAAGAAATGATTACCTCTGCAAAAGAGACAGACTGTAGTGGGATCAGACTGTGGAGCAATTTATGCCTCAGGGCAATATTGAAACCAACAGCAAAATCAGCCAGTAATTAATGAAGCCAAATGGTTGCATGTAAATACAACTGAAGCAGAGAACTTAAGAGAGACCAGGAAAAGAAACAACAGTCCTGCTGAAGCCACTGTCATCCCAGGGTGAATGTGTGCATGCCCAAGGCTGCACCCTCTGAAGAATTACATCACAAGGTACATCCTGCTGGGGAAATAGACTTCACTAAAATAGTCCCACCAAGCCACTAAACAAATAAGCAAACAACAATGAGCCTGAGAGGAGGTTATTAGTATGCAGAATTGCTACATTATCTAAAATGTTAAGTATCCAAGAAAAAAAAAAAACAAGAAAATATGACCCATACATAAAAAACTCACAACAAATGTTGCAATTAATGGTAAATGACTAAATGTCTTTGCCCTAAGGATGTTGACTCACCACTTCTATTTAACATCGTATTGCCCCTATCTAGGACAATTAAGCAATAAAATGAAATAAAAGATATCCAGACTGGAAAGGAAGAAGTAAAACTATATTTCTTTGTAGATAACATGACCTTGTATATAGGAACTTACAAGGAATCCATTATAAAAAAGTACTAAAGTTAATATATGATCGGTTTTAGCCAGGTTGTAGGGTACAAGTTCAGTATACAAAATCTATTTGATTTCTCTACACTAACAACAAAAAATCTGAAAATTAAATTAAGAAAACAATTCTATATAATAGCATGTTAAAAAGGATGATACTTGGAATAAACTTCACAAAAGAATTATAAAACTGATATTCTTAAGACTGCAAAATATTGTTTTAAAAGAAATTAAAGAAGACCTGAATGAATGGAAAGACATCCCATGTTCATGAAGCAAAAGACTCAGTACTCTTAAAATGGCAGTTTTCCATAATTTGATCTATAGAGTCAATCCAATCCTTGTTAAAATCTCAATTGGCTTTTTTGCAGAAATTGACAAGCTGATAATAAAATTAATAAGGGAATTCAAGGAATGCAGAATGGCTAAAATGACCTTGAAAAAGAAAAAACAAAGTTGGAGGATTTATACTTCCCAAAAGCAAAATTTACTATAAAGCTACAGTCACAGACAGGTCCTGGCATAATTAAACATATAGAACAATGAAACAGAATTGATAATCCTGAAATAAACTTTTACATTTATGATGACAATTATGCCAAGACAATTCAACAGGAAAGAACAGTCTCTTCAACAAATGGTACTGGTTAAACTGGATATCTGCATGCAAAGCAATTAAGTTATACCTCTTTTCTTACACC
Source organism: Callorhinus ursinus (assembly GCF_003265705.2). NCBI lineage: Eukaryota > Metazoa > Chordata > Mammalia > Carnivora > Otariidae > Callorhinus > Callorhinus ursinus. Next base: position 13,371,035 of record NW_027397078.1, on the reverse strand, counting down.
ATACACAAAAATTAACTCAAAATAGGTCATACACCAAATGTTCAGAGAAAAAATTATAATAATCTTAGAAGAAAATATAAGAGTAAATCTTTATGACTTTGGGTTAAGCAAAGACTTCTTTTTTTTAAAGATTTTATTTATTTATTTAACAGAGAGAGAGCGAGAGAGCACAAGCAGGGGCAGCGGCAGGCAGAGGGAGAGGGAGAAGTAGGCTTCCCGCTGAGTGGGGAGCCTGATGCAGGGCTCGATCCCAGGACCCTGAGCCCAATGCAGACGTTTAGCCCAAGGAGCCACCCAGTTGCCCCAAGCAAAGCCTTTTTAGATATGACACTAAAAGCACAAGCAACAAAAGAAAAAAATAGATAAATCAGACTTCATCAAAATTAAAACCTTTTGTACTTCAAAGGACACCATAAAGAAAGTGAAAAGAAACCCAAGAAGGGGGGAAAATATTTGCAATTCATAATTCTGATATAGTGCTTACATCCATAATACATGAAGAACTCTTACAAATCAACAATAAAAGACAAATAATCCAGTTAGATTAGTGCAAGGACTTCCCTTTTATTGTCAATTAGAACAGCCATTAGAGAGTTTTGAAAAATGACTGACGTGATCTGTTTTATGTTCTTGAAGATGCCCTTGTCTGTCATGTGGATAATTAACTGCAGAGCAGCAAAAGTGGAAGCAGTGAGACCATTCAGGGCGCTAGTGCAGAAAACTAAGGGGATATGAAGATAGCTTGGATTTCCCGTGATAGCTGTGGAGGTGCTGAGAAGTGGTCAGATTGAAGATGCATTTGAATGTAAACCTGACATGCTGCTAGACAGTTAAGACTGAAATTTGCCTCTTAATTTTTTTAGTGTTAGTCACCTACATAATTGCTCTTTGTTAGTGTGAGTGTGTGTATTTATAAAACTTCTTTTGTAATCTTATGTTGCCAGACCTTGCTAAGTCAGACCAGCATACTACCTGTATAAAATATTTGGTAATGCCCCAGAATGCTGGATGGACTACTCTGGAAAAGAAGAAATCATTTCTAAAATAGTATCTTGCATTGTTGTAATAGAACTGAGGATTACCTAGGCAACTAGCTTTCTAAGAGTGGCTCAGAGGATTGGATTTTGGAACCACATCTGAGCTTTGTCCCGCTTGCTATGTTATCTTGGCTAAGTTATTAGTATTTCCAAACTTAAAGGCATCTTCTATAGAGAGAATGGATAAAAAATAACAACTTTTTGCAGGCTTGCTGAGAAAATCTTATTTGGCATATGTAAAAAGCCTGGGCGGGGGGGGGGGGGTGCCTGAGTGGCTCGGTCAGTTGAACATCCGACTCTTGATCTCACCTCAGGTTTTGATCTCAGGGTCGTGAGTTCAAGCCCCATGTTGGGCTCCATGCTGGGCATGGAGCCTACTTTAAATAAATAAGTAAGTAAGTAAATAAATAGCCTGGTACAAAACGGAAAGCTCACAAGCAATAACCAAAATAAGTCATTTTAATGCACTACTAGATCAAGGATGTTTGGGTTTTCAATCATCCTCTTTGTAAACAAACACATGTGTACACATTGTGACATATGACTATTCAGATTTTTTTAAATCCTATGAAATTCTGAGTCATTAAATACAATAGGATAATAGTCACTGACCTCATTGCCTCAACATTTTTTCAAAATCCATTGTTCAATTCCTCAAATTTTGAAAGAGAGGAAATTATAGAAGCAAAATTACATTCTTGCATTAAAAGAGGAAACTCCAGAGATTTTTGGCTACAAAACAGATGAAAATTATAAACTAATTTTTGAAAAAATACAATAAAAATTAAGATTTAATTTTTACTATTTTTTAATCTTTTATTTCTTTATATTAAAAATATGTAGAAAATATAAAACAAAAGTCTAAGTCAGAACCAGAAAACTCAACCAGATGATGTGGGCTAGTGAGCTGACAGAAATAGTTTTTTTGAAAAATGAAGTGGAGACTAACCTAGGAGAAATATTAGAAAACTAAGCATCATGCAAAGTGCCTTAAAATATGTAGAAGATTAAAAGAAGAAAATTTTTAAATGAAAAAGAAATTAAGAGAGAGAAAATGAATCTAGAGAATGTGGCAGATATGGAGGGTAAGAAAAAACTCCAAAATACATGTAATATGAAGAAAAAGAAAATTAAAGCAATGGAGTAGAAAAATAAGAAATATAATACAATTTTTAATCCAAGCAAGCTTTTAGTTTTAAAGAAGTACTATACTAAAAGAATATACTATATATCTGGGAAAATTGACACAAAATGCTCAACACTGAGATATATTTTACTTAAATCATTATATTTTAAAGGAAAAAGAATCATTTGGGCATCTAGGCCAAATGATCGATTCACTTACAAAGAAAAGACAATGAGATATTGTCAAAAAAAAAATTTAAACAGTTCTACTTTATGTCTGGAAAGGATGGAGTTAAGAAACTCAAAAGAAGGGTGCCTGGGTGGTTCAGTCGGTTAAGCGTCTGCCTTCTGCTCAGGTCATGATGCCAGGGTCCTGGGACAGAGCCCCTGCTCAGCAGAGAGCCTGTTTCTCCCTCTGCCTCCCCGCCCCGCTCCCCCGCTCATTCACTCTCTCTCTCTCTCTCTCGCAAAAATAAATAAAAATATTAAAAAAAACTCTAATGAAAAGAAACAGTTAACAAAGGAATTTTAATATATCTATGTGTAGCATGTTGAATAATGGCCCCCAAAATATAGGTCCAAGCCCTAACCTCTAGTACCTGTGAATGTGATCTTGTTTGGAAACAGAGTCTTTGCAAATGTAATTAAGTAAAAGATCTCAAGATGAGATAATCCTGGATTAAGATTAGGCCTTAAATCCAATAACGAATGTCCTCATAAGAGATATTATGAAGACACAGAGACACATAAAGGAGATTTTATGAAGGTGGAGGCAGAGGTTGTCATTTGTTAGAACAAGACAAGCAACTCTAGGAGCCACCAGAAGTTAGAAGAGGCAAAGAAGGATTCTCCTCTAGAGCTCTGGAGGGAGGCTGGCCCTCCTTATATCTTAATTTTGGACTTCTGGTCTCCAGAACCGTGAGAGAATACAGTTCTGTTGTTTCAATATACCCAAGTTTGTGATATTTTGTTTATGGCAGCCCTAGGAAACCAATACAGATTTTGGTACCTGGAAGTATGATGCTCTTACAACAAATACCTAAAAATGTGGAAATGGCTTTGAAACTGGGTAATGAGTGGAAGCTTTAAGAATTTTGAGATACATGATAGAAAAAACCTACATTGCCTTGAAGAGATTGTTGGTGAAAATACAGACACTGGAATTGCTTCTTATAAGGTCTCAGGAGGAAATGAGGAACATGTTATTTACTGGAAACTGGAGGAAAGGCGATCCTTGTTATAAAGTGTTACAAAATTTGGTTGAATTGTGCTCTACTGTTGTTTTCAAAGCAGAACAGGGGAAAAAAAAAAACATTTAGCTGAGAAGATTTACAAGAAAAGTGTTGAAGGCATAGCCTGGTTTCTCCTTGATACTTAGAGTAAAAATGAGAGGAATGAATTAAATTAAGGAAATAACTGTTAAGCAAAACAAATACTTGCTGATTTGGGAGGTTTTTGCAAATGAACTAAAATTAAGAAATCCACTGCTGGAAAAGCATGCACTAGATGGAGGATCCCACATTTTGCCTGGATAAACTTTTAGTGAAGAGACTAGGCAGGTGACTAGTGGATCCACTCAACCTTCTCAACAGAAGTCAGAAAAAAATATGGAGTTACCAAGGAAGGATTTGTGGAAGATCCTCTTGTCTAATGGAATAGATCCCCATAGAATACATGGGAGAACCACAGTGTTTTTTGAGAACGAATGATCAGCAAAAGCATTGCTGGCTCAGACTGAAGGGGACACAGACAGGACCAAGTGAAAGAGGGCAATCATATTTCAAAAACTGTACAGGCAGGAAACAGGCTGACAGAGCTAATCACCTACAAACATGTAATATCCTTTGAGAAAAAGGAACCATCTCCAAGAGCAGAAATGTGGGTGCAGAGGCAGAAGCCAGAGTGGTGGACCCAGAGGGCAAATCCTCCATGGGCCCAAAGGATGAACTTCAAGCCACAGAGGATTACTTCCAGGTCTTAAAACATGATGGAATTTGCCTTGTTGGGTTTCTAACTTGTTTAGAACCAGTGACCCCTTTATTGCCTCCAATTTCTCTGTATGGCAAGGGGCATGTTTAATCAATAACTGCTCTCCCATTATTTGGGAAGCAGACAACCTGTTTTCTAGTTTCACAGGTCCACAAATGGAGGGGAATTTTCCCTAGAATGGATCATACCCAGAGTCTCATCCATAGCTGATTTAGATGATTTAAGAGATGATATTTGGTACCTATTGAGCTGATGGTATTTAGATGAGATTTGGGATTTGGACTTGATGTTATAATAAATGGGTTGAGATTTGGTGCGGGGGGTGTTGGGGGGAGTGTATTTTGCACATGGGACAGAAATAAAGTCTGTGGGCCTGAAGGTGGACTGCAGTGATTGAATAGTGGCCTGCAAAAGATATTTCTAAGTCATAACTTCTGGTGCTTAGGAATGCGACCTTATTTAAAAAGAGGGTCTCTGCAGATTTATTAAATTAAAGATCTCAAAATCTATAACTTAATTTAGGATGGGCCCTAAATTCAATGATAAGTGTTCTTCTAAGAGGCAAACAAGGATGTGAGGGCAATCTGGCTGTGACATCTGTCACCCCATTGATCACCAGTGTTGATTCAGCTCATCTGGCTGGCATGTGTCCCCTTCCTCCCTCACCACTCCATAAGCATCCCTCCTGAAGCTATGCACTCATTCAAAGAGGAAGTCCTTCTGCAACAAAGAAAGACTGTTCTTCAGTCAAAGGTATATGAGTAGCTGCGCTCCCAAGTTAGAACCTCCAATCAAATTCTCAAGGTCCATTTTTTAGGAGAACATAGAAAGCTTCCAAGACTCCAGACACATCCAAATGAGGTGCAGCATGTAGCAGTCTGCTTTTCTTTTCTTTTTTTTTTTTTTTTTTTAAGGAGACAAACAAGAAGACACAAAGACACACATGAAAAAAGCCACGTGAAGACAGAGGCACAGATTGTCATTATGCTACCACAAGTCAAGGAACATGATGAGCCACCAGAAGCTAAAAGGGGCAAGGGAAGATTCTTCCCTGGAGCCTTTGGGAGGAGTGTAGCCCTGTCGACATCTTGATTTCAGACTTCTGGATTCCAGAAGTATGAGAGGATAGATTTGTTGTTTTAAGCCCCTAATTTCTGGTAATTTGTTATTGCAGCCCTAGGAAACTAACTTAGCAAGTGAACATATATTCAAAAATAAAAGCTCAGAGGATATTATTTTCACAAGCCCTTCCTGAAGAATCAAATAAAGAAATAAGTTCAGACAATTAAAATGACTGAAGCAGTGTTAACATAAGCATTAATTACATTTTAACCTATAAACATAAATAAAAATGAAGGTTATAAGGAAAAGATGATAGTACATAATGACGATACTTTCTGACACTATAGGTAGAATAAATACACAAAATAGTAAAGAAATGAGGAGAGTGGAAATAAAATAGAGTAAGTTCCCAGGTTGCCTTATGACTATGAACTGTGAATAAAAATACATTACTTCATATTAAATGATGGATAGCCGATAATTTTAGCTAATTTCAATATTGCTCATAATGCAAAACTAAAAGACAGTAACTAAAAATTGGATGGAATAAAGATATTATAAAAAAGTAGTAGTTTAATGATACCAATTAGAGCAAAAGATGTAAACTTTCCCATACACCAAAAGAATCCAAAATGTGTGTGTGAGAGAGACAGAGAGACACACAAAAAGAAACAGAGAACGAAACAAATGGCATCATGCAAAACCATATATATACATGTGCATATAAATATACAATTTTCAGAATGTCAAATAGGTTTAATGTCCTACTTAAAGGAGAAAAAATAAGATTTGCTTACAAAATAAAACATAACACTGTGATGTATAAAGAAAAGACAGCTAATTTTTTTTTTAAATGTAGGCATGGATAAACATGTAAATGCAAAAAAAGAAAGTAAAGGTTCTAAACCTAATAACCGAAAAAGTAGATGTCAAACAAAACACTAAAACAGAGATAAGAATACTTTATAATGCTAAAGGTGACATTCTCAATGAATATAAAAGAGGTATTAATATTTATGCATCTAATAATTTAGCAAAATCAAATTCATTTTAAAAATCTGAAAATGCCAGGAGAAATAGAGTGAAACTGAGTATCACTAGGAGCTTTTAGCATACCTTTCCAAAAGTAGATCAAGTAAACCAAAAAATGTTATGCCTATAGAAGAGTTCAACAACAGGGCGCCTGGGTGGCTCAGTTGTTAAGCATCTGCCTTCAGCTCAGATCATGATCTCAGGGTCCTGGGATCGAGCCCCACATCGGGCTCCCTGCTCGTCAGGAAGCCTGCTTCTCCCTCTCCCACTTCCCCTGCTTGTGTTCTCTCTCTCGCCATCTCTCTCTCTGTCAAATAAATAAATAAAATCTTTAAAAAAAAAAAAAGAAGAGTTCAACAACATAATAAATCAGGTATATCTTATTGATATAAATATTAAACTCTGAGAATCACAAAATCATATTTTCAACAGCACACAAAAAATTTATGAAAATTAACCATGGTTTACTTAAGACACACACATACATACACACACACACACACTCCATTCACATAAGTCATAAACAGCTTTCTCAATCCATAATATGATAAAACCAGAAAATTTCACCAGCATATCTACCCTAAAAGAGTGTGCAAAACAAGTTTTCTAAAAAAAAGAAAATGAGCAAAGAAGAAACCCTGGAGCATCAGGAAGTTTAAAAATAGATGATAAGCCAAAATATGAGTAAAAACAATAAATCTTCCTTCACCTCTTGAGTTTTCTAAATTATGAATGACCGTGGAATCAAAAGTTTTAACACAATGTGGCATGTAGGTGGTTCAGTCGGTAAGCATCTGACTCTTGATTTCGGCTCAGGTCATGTTCTCAGAGTTATGAGATCAAGCCCCACATCGGGCTCCACGCTCAGTGGGGAGTCTGCTGGAGATTTTCTCTCTCCCACCCCCTCTACCCCTTTCTCCACTTGTGTGTGCACTCTCTCTCTCCCTCAAATAAATAACTAAATTTAAAAAAAAAGTTATAACAGTTTCATGTGGTTCTAAGTGCATGTAGAGGAATACTTGATAATCATGTTATAAATGGGGGAGCATAAAGGGATGAAAAGGGAGGTAAGATTTCTATATTACACTCAAACTGGTAAAACAATAACACCAGTAGACTGTGGTAAGTAATACATATGTAATATGACTCTTAGAGCAACAACTAAAGTAACCAAAGATAAAGACTCAGAATCACCATTAACAAGTCAAAGTGGAAATCAAATAAATAATCAAGTAAACTACAGGAAAACAGGAAAACAGAGAAATGGAAAATGAAACGATCAAAGAAAAAATTTAAAAATAAAATGGTACATTTAAGTCCTCACATATAAATAATTGCATTAAATGTAAATGATGTAAATATGCCAATTAAAGGAAATAAACTGGCATGGTGTATTAAAAAATATGACCCAATTATAGACTACAAGAAACTCACTTCAAATATAAAACAGATACAGTCAGGTTGAAACTAAAAGGGTGGGAAAAGGTATCTCATGCAAACACGACTAAAAGAAGCAAGGACTGATTTTATTAGTATTAGATTAATATTAAATGACATTTCAGAGATAAGAAAATTATCAGAGAAAGAGAGGTACATTAAATAATGATAAAAGAATCAATCTACTAAGAAAAAATTATCTTAAATGTGTATGTACCAAGCAACAGCGCTTCAAAAATGTGTAGTAAATGCTGATAAAACTGAAAGGAGAAATAGACAAATACACAATTATAGCCTGAGATTTCAACATCCCTTCTTAATCACTGATTGAACAACTAGACAGAGTATCATCAAATCTATAGAACTTAACAATGCCATCAAACAACAGAAAGTAATCAACATTTATAGAATACATCATCTAACTAGGAGAGAATATATATTTAAGTGTCCATGAAACATATACCAAGATAGACCACATCATGGGCCATAAAATGAAGGTCAACAATTTTAAAAGAAGTGAAGTCATACAGAAAGTATTCTGTGGCCTGGGTGGAATTAAAATAGAAATAACTAAAAGATAACAGGAAAATCTCCAAATACTTGGAAACTAAGTAGCATGCTTCTAAACAATCAATGGTCAAAGAAGAAATTCCAAAAGTTAAAAAATAGAGAACTGATGATTATCAGAGTGGAGGGGGCTGGGAGGATGGGTGAAATAGGTGATGGGAATTTAGGAGTGCACTTGTCATGATGAGCACCAGGTGATGTATAGAAGTGCTGAATTACTGTATTGTACACCTGAAACTAATATAACACCGTATGCTAACTGGAATTAAAATAAAAACTTAAAAAAAATAAAATAAAAATAAAATACAATATATCAAAGTTTGTGGGACACAACTAAAAGAGGGATGAGACAGAAATTGATAGTACAAAATGCATACATTAGGGCCGAGAACAATAATCGTAAATTCCCACTTAAAGAATGTAAAAAAGGAAGAACAAAATAAACCCAAAGCAAGCAGAAGGTAGGAAATAATTAAGAGAAGAAATCAATGAAATTGAAAACAGAAAAATGGTAGAGAATATGAATGAAATGAAGTACTGGTTCTTTGAAAAGATCAATATAATTGATAAATCTCTAGAAAAAATGATGCACAAAAAGAGAAGACACACAAATTAGCAATATCAAGAATGAAACATGGGCGGGCACCTGGGTGGCTCAGTTGGTTGAGCGACTGCCTTCGGCTCAGGTCATGATCCTGGAGTCCCGGGATCGAGTCCCGCATCGGGCTCCCTGCTCGACAGGGAGTCTGCTTCTCTCTCTGACCCTCCCCCCTCTCGTGTGCTCTCTCTCTCATTCTCTCTCTCTCAAATAAATAAAATCTTTAAAAAAAAAAAAAGAATGAAACATGGGCTCTCACTGAAGACCTACAGGCATCTGAAAGATAACAATGGGATAGGTGAACAATCTTACACACATAATTTTGGTGACTTAGATGAAATTAACCAATTCCTCAATATGAGGTTTGTCCCCTGGAGACCATGTGACTTTGGAAGATGCCATGGACGTATGTTAGGAGGAATTCTGCACATAAATTGCATTAGCAGCAGTATTAATCCCCATTTCCCTAATCAGCTTACTGAAAATTATCTCTGATATCATCTCTACATTTCACTATCTTCTCCTCAAGGGACTTTACAGGCCAGTTATGAAAGCAATAGACATATTTAAATCAAAAGAAAAGTACATAAATTTAAGGTAGTATAGCCTTAAATGGGAAAGAAAGAAAGAAAGAGAGAGGGAGGAAGGAAGGAAGGAAGGGAAAAAAGCAGTAATACTATGCGTGTATCCTTGAATAACAAAATGCAGCACATAGTTTCAGAAAACAGAGAAAGGCACTCTGCAAAGAATTAGAGTCACCTGACTGGCATGAGGACATGCATTGCTTAGCAACCCATTGTGATTTGCATTAAGTCAGCAGGTTCTTTGATACCAAAGCACAAACAGATGTCTATAGTTTTCCTTGAAACATGCATTTGTTTGTTTGGCTTCCAAAGCTTGTACTCAGTTCTTTTAACCTTCATGTTGCCCTCCTGATCTTGCCCAAAATGATATGCCATTTTGACAAAACATATATATATACCATCTGTTTTCAACAAATACTACACATCTGAGCTTTCTCTGAGGACACTGAATGTTACTATTACTATTCCCATGCCTCTATTTTAATTTTCCTTTTCTCATAGCCTCCTCTTCCCAAACAATATTTGCCTCACTTATAAACCACAGCAGGGGTACTGGTTTTTCTTGATCATTGACACTGGTGCCTCTCGGTTTTTATATTAAGAGGTCATCTACAGACCATTTGCTAAGGAAGACAAACTACAGCTTGAAAGAAAACACTCAAGTGCTTTCATCATTTAAAGTGAAGTCACATCTTCTTACTTTCTTTTGAGAGAACCACCATTTGTTCTTCTCTGTTGGGTCAAAATATAGGACAGTCAGATATATCCCTAAGTGGACAACTTATCAAAGTCCTCTTCAGAAAACAGCCATTATGTCCCTGCCCCTTAGCACGCCCTCCAAAGCCCGTGGCCAACTTAGCAATGTCCCTTTCCTGCTCTCTTTTCATACTGCTGTCTCATGAAGGCTGTGGAAAAATTCAAAGGGTAAAAAAGGCTCTTAGAATTCCTAGCACACTCTGTGCTACTCTCTCCAGATGTTTGTTCTCTTAAATCACCTTTACATTCTAAATTCTGCAGCATGAAAGCCACTGGGACCCCACCGTGACAGTACTGGCCGGCCAGCCAGTGGAGTGACAGCAGGGCTCGGAGCTGGCCTTTGTGACACGCAGTGTTCAAGGCTGTCAAGCCTGAGCTCAGTCTCTCCATCCACCCACGCAGACACACTGAAAGATTAGAAAGTAAATCTTCACTTGTCAAGTTCAATAGAAGGGTATTTCTCAGGTATCTAGTTTCAGATACAAGGTTCTTAAGTATCTAGTTGTAGTTTTTTCAAGCTGTGAAATTCAGTCTTAGTCATAAACACATCTTATTTCACTAGAAGCCTGGCAGAAATCCCAGCTATAAATGAGCAAATGAAAGCCATAAAGATGAACGCACATTTAGTAGAAAGGGATGATTATGTTTATGTGAAACTAAAGACGTTTTCTTATTTTTTATGAATATTTAAATAATTTTAATAGCTTATTAAATTTCTTTTTACTTAGGTCATTGATAATGGTAAGAAGAAAATGCCTCAAACAAGAACAAATGAGAATTCTTTCTTACCCATAGGGTTTTCACTTCTATTATTTAAAAATATTGAAGGCATACTGGCATTCAAGCATACTGGGATTTACTACCGGAACTCAGGGGACAATTGCCACTCTTTAGCTACAGTCTGAGTTACAAAGATCTGGCATAAGAATGAAATACAACTTGACAACTCTGTAGTGAAAATGGGCCTGTCTTAATGTCCAACTGCTTCGGTTTGAGCTCCCTTGCAGAACTCATATCCCTTAAAAAGTACAGTTGTCAGCAGTCTATGTATCATTTTTTAAATTCATCTGTCCTGGTCCTGGATTTACTGATCTTTGACCACAAATGCATTGCTTTCAGGGCCTCTTCATCTAATCCCTAAAGTTGAAGAATGTGCCCAGAAGAGCACAGAAACAAAACAAACGGGAAAAACCAAAATAAGAGAAAATCCCAGGCTAAAGAATCACCATCTGTCTTCCCAGTCTTACTTGTCTCTGTGGCTCCATCATTTCTGATAGCACACGACCTGTCCCATATTCCAAACTCTGCAATCTGGTGCTGCTTTTTAAAAGTATCAGCCTTTGGCTTGCCCATTTTGTCAACAGTCAGGTTAACTAGTTTTTTTCCCAAGTCTTAGGGATCACAGTCCGTCATTGCCTGATCTGATATTCAGTACCTTAAGAAATTTGTTTCATATATTTTGGCCAGTTTGCTTGTTTGCTTGTTTGTTTTTTGGAGAAAGAGAGAGAGCGTGTGAGCCAGGGCGAGAGGCAGAGGGGGAGAGAGAATCCTAAGCAGGCTCCACACCCAGTGCAGAGCCTGATGCAAAGTTCAATCTCAAGACCCTGAGATCATGACCTGAGTCGAAATCAAGAATCCAATGCTTAACTGACTGAGCCACCCAGGTGCCCCTGGCCAGGGTTTTTAGTTTATTCATGTAGGAGGGTAAATCCAGCCCATTTATAGATCTTAGAGGTGGAAGTCTTTTGCCATTTTTTATTATCATCCTTTACTCATCTCATCAAGAGCAAAATGCACCTAACCAATCCTCTTTAATGTTCTGTGGTGATCACCCCTCCTTTCTGCAGCCCTTTAGCTCTGCCTTGGATTTGCCAGAAGAGTAACTAGATTCCTCTGACCTGCTCTCACACCTTTGACCTTATGCTGTTACTCCATGAGGTTGGACTTTACCTCTCCCAATGGAAAACATAGAAAACATTAATAAATGAGAGCTTGGTCTTTAAAATGTTCATTGTTTTAAGAATTTCCCATTTGACAATGAAATCCAGGGCTGCACTGTTACTAGCTATGAAATATATTTGGATTTTCAACTTTACCTCAATTCACACTGTCAACAATCATAGATAATTTGGCTTTGCTTCTGAAGATGTTGCCTGCAGAATATTAATTCTTGGATGACTTAGCTTAAAGATTAATTATACGAGAGCCTCAGGCAATATCCCCATTCTCCTAAAACAGATTATAATAAACACAGACATGTATGTCCTGTGTTCCCAAGCTTCAAGAATTATACTAGACCTCAAAAAAGGATGGTAATGGAGAAAATAATACCGTGATTTCATATAGTTTCTCGGCTAGGACTATAAATTCTCATCTTACAGTCCTAAGACTAACCATCGTGTTTCTATTTCCTGACTTTTATCATTAATTTTAAGCTGTTTAATTATAAAATTAATGATCACTGTAGAAAATTTGGAAAATCCAGAAAATTACAAAGAAGAAATAAAAAACCTGGATAGTTTCATACTTTAAAGTTAACTTCAATTATTGTTGGTGGATTTCCTGCAAATATTTTGTATCTTTTTGTTTTGTTTTTACTATAATATCATGGCCATCTTTCCATAACCTTAAAAAATTCTAGAAAAAATTTGGAGATGGTTGTATGTTTCAATGTATGCACACAATAATTTATTCAACCTTACCACTAACTTAGGCATTTGTTTTTTGCTTGTTTTCACATTTCTACCATTTTTTAGTATTATAATGTGATGCATCTCCTTGAACATAATCCTCTAACTCACAGTAAATACATGATTTTTTTTTGTGCATTTGTTTTTAAACTTCTAGCACCCTTGTCTTGGCTTGACAACATTTCATCCAACTCTCCTGCAAACAGTGATGAGTCAGTGGGTGTTCTTGTGATCTAAGTAGGTCAACCCAGTATCTTTTGTGGTCCTAGAGATGCTAAGAGAATAGGGGGAAAAGGCTCTTTTACCTCTGGAGTTGCTAAAGCAGAGAGGATGCGAATCTGTAGCTGCTCAGGACCATATTTTCTCCCTCAAGGGAAACGCACCTGAAGAATGAAGTCAAGTAAAACCAGCAGAGAGGAAAGACAGATGCGAGTCCTGCAAAGGGCTGGAATATACTGCTCCTTACTGCCTGATCTTGGGTCCTCAGTGCTGCAACTCTTCCTTCAATGTGCGACCTTCTCCAGTATTCTTTCAAGCTCTAGCAACAGGCTGTTTCCACTTTTTAAAGTTGTTTTGGCTTGGTATCTATCACTTATAACTGAAAAATTTTTTTTAACATTTCTGATTCCCTTTTGGTAACTGATCTCTAGAAGTAAATTTTCTGACTCAAAAAATAAGAATGTTTTAAGATTCATGACGCATATTTTCAAATCGCATTCCATAATACTAGTAATTTGCACTCCACTGGTAATGAATTAGGGTTTGCTACAGATAGGTTTCTGAAAAATCTCCAAATGATGATCCATCTTTGGGTTTGAGATTGTTTATAATTCTGTGTCTTTATTTCCCCAGTACTTAGGGAGCAGCTACAATGTGTTGGAAATTGTCTGTGATCTAGAGTACAAAGCCGAAGGAGATACTGGGCCTCTCTTAATGGAGGTCATGTCCAGCAGGGGAAGCATATGGGATGCCCATATAAATATATCAGGATGTGATCGGTGATATGATGATATCATGAATAAAGGACTCTGGAAATACAGAAGAGGAAGCAATGGTCTGAGATCAGTAGGAAAGGCTTCAAAAAGCAGGTTAAAATTGACCTTAAGTAAAATTTCAACCACTATAGAAATGGGAAATGTAGAAGGAACTACAGGGGATAAACTGTAGAAGCATGAAATGCACTAGTCGATTATAGATGAATAATTTAGTGCATAAGGACTGATGTCAGGAGATCACACTCAGGTTGGAGTCTGGCATTGAGGGGCAATGAAAGTGAAGCTCTAGGGTTGGTTTTTTATGCTACAGACACGGAATCTATGAATGATGGCTGGAAGTGAAAGGTTTGAAGTACAAATGCAACAATATCATATTTGTATTTTAGCAAATATAATGTAGCAACCATATGGAGAAGATGTTGAAGACGACAATATCACAAAGAGGAAGACCATCACAATTGCTCAGGGCAATGATGACAAGAATCTAAAATATTATTTTAAGTGTTAGGGGAAAATGGAGGGAGTAATATGTTCAGTATTACCTCTGTATTGATTTGTTGTTTATTTATTTATGATTAATTTATTTGAACATTCATCTACACACCTCTTTTTTGTCTAGACTATGCTATGTTTAGATAGACTGAATATCATAACATCAAGCTAGGGCAAAGGGGTAAGAAATCAGAGTAGTCATTAGTAAACCACGATGGGCTGGTTGGACGTCCAGCTGAAATCTGGCTTGCAGGAGTTTTCTGGTACTTCAGAACCGTCAGGGGTGGGTATAAAAAACAGACTTGGAAGGAGGGATGGAAAGAGCTCAGTAGCCCATTAGGCTCTCCTAGCCTTCCCTTGGTACTGAGTTAAGGGAGATGAGTCATGGTTACCAGGAGAAATTACATAAAGGAAACTTAAGCCTGTGTCCAGTCACAAGCAAAGAAAAATGTGGGCATCTAGGGGAAAGAGTAAAAGACCTCACACTGGAGGTCAGCGTGGATACTCAGGCTCACCCTGCCATACCAAGTCCTGGGCATCTGCAGCTATCCTGCCCTGAGGGAATCTGGCCATCATGGCTTTTATGCGTGTTCTAGCCCATAAAGTGATGTAGCTACACAGGGGATGGAACTCAGCAATGCATCCATTCCAGGGGCCTTAGAAGTGGAAAACAAGCAAATACTGAGTATATGGTTAATTTCTTGCCCAGTCTTGGGTACAAGATAAAGGACCCAGATTTAAGGCAGATTTCTCCAAGAGATTATAATAAGAGCCTATGGGCAAGAGCCTTCAAAGCCAGTGTACCTCAGGGAGAGTAGATGGAAACATAAACATTCCCAAGTTATTTTGCTTTTCCTCAGTGTACTTGACCATGTCTCTCCACTGGAGGTAGAAATTAATCATACCTCTCACGTTCCCACATGCAGAGGTGCATACTCTTCTCTGCTGAAATCACTGCTGCAAGGTTATAGTTGCCCAAACTAGTAGGGTTAAATATGACAGTCAATCCCTGAAAGTCAATGATAAGTTGAAAATAAACTGTTTATTTACCTGCCTGTCTTCTGTGCAATAACTCGGTGTTCAAAGAACTGACTTTCCACTTATATCTCTTTCCTTGAGAGTATGTCACAAAAGAATTAGTCACGGTCACTCTGTGCAATTACTTATGAAGGCAGTGTCTCACCAAAACAATGGAAAATGAGCATAAAAATGATGGATGTGGAACTGCAAGAAAGGGAGATGGGAAATTTACTCCTCGGTTAGATGTGCTTAGGAAGTGGACTTGCTGCTTTGTCCCTGACCCATATGGCCAGGAAAGAAGAGAACCAGAGACAGAGGAACGCAGTGGGAAGAGAGTGTGCAGTTGTACGTTAACCTGCGCTCTCGCCATCAGTCGTAGCAAGGTTATATGAGGCTCTACTGGGCTCAGTGAACACTGTGGATGGTAGGTGATCTTTCATCATTTTGTTCACATATCTTACCTCAGAGAAAAACCAGAGCAACAGAAGACCCCAGCTGTAGGGAACTGCTGGTACTGGGAGCTGATGGGTGGTGACTGATGCAGGGACGAGTTTCTGTCAGACCTTTCATATCTCAGAGATTTGTGCATTGGAGAGGCCCTACACGTCCCTTCCAAGAATCCCCTGAACAAACACATAACTCAAAAAAAGGGGGCCACAAAGAGGTCATTGAGGTCCAGTTGGAGTCAGCAAGAAAATCGAAAGTACAAAATGAACTACAAATATAGACAAGTTGGACATGGAACCCCTTGCCCTCCTCTACCACTGTCCACCTCAACCCCAATATACTACAAGAGCTAGAATCTGGAAGGGGAGGCTGCCAGGGGAAAATGTAATGGGTTACAAGACTGATGGTTTTATATTGCATTAGCCTTCTTTAATAAACAATAATGACCACCAATGGGACGGGAATGTCCCAAAATATCATTAAAGAAGAGAAAGGGGAATTCAAGAGAGTATCTCTAGGAGCAGAGATTGAAAGGGTAATTTGAAAAAGAACAAAAGCCTTTTTTCTGTGTATAATTCCAATGTGTTGAGCCTCCCCAATAAACCAGCTACATATTCCAGTCACAGGATACAACTGCATAATCAACATGTTTCCACATCCACTAACTGGTTTATCCTTTCATCGCACCTATGACTTATTTAAGAAGGACATCATGACATCCAGTTTTCAGATGAAGTAACAAGCTTACAGGCACTAAGTTGAGTTGATGAAAGTCAGAGAGCAGGGAAAGGATGGCGCTTGGACCCAAATTAACTCCAAGTCTATGGCTTATCTGACAGTGTCAATATGCCCAGATACCCAAAAGTCCCTATAATTTTAAATCAAAAGGGACCTTGATTAGCTCTCACCTGAGCAATCTCAACAGAACAGATGAAGGCAGGGGCTCTCCCTGGCCCATCTATCCCACTGCAGCATCAGCTCTGTATCTAGGACAGACAATTCTCTTCTCAGAGCAGAACCAAGCCACAGAGATTATTTGGCACTCAACCTAGAAACCTGGCCATGCACTTCATAAAATTGGCTGGTCACTTTGAATAGAAAGAGAAAAGGGTAAGAAAACATTCTTAAATTATCCTCTAAATAGAGACACTCCATAGGGCCTTTTCCAGAGTTGTTTTTAGGTGAGTGAGCTTTAGAGAGTGAGCTGGTGATTCTGTGGAGACCGTAGAGTGAGACAGACAGAAATCAAAGGATCTATCTGATCTCTGTTTTTCCTGGCTCTGCCAAGTATATGACTTTAAGAGTTGCTTCCCTTCCCGCCCCCAACCCGCACAAAAAAAGAGTTGCTTTTCCCCCATGAATCTTGGTTTCTTGATTTGTGAAACAAATGCAATAATATATCCCTTGCCTATCACACAACATGGTGGTTGTGAAAAGAAAAAAAAAGAAATATTCTATTAACTGACATAGAATATATATGTATATATATAGTGAACTGTAAAAACTCATATAAATATATTTCTACAGATCTTTCTGCTGTATTCATCCTTTTTCAGAAATCTCTTTTAAACAGTGCTATTTGGGAGAATGGGCATATGCTTACTGTCCCGTTTCCTTTTCCTGGGCACATTGGGAAACTACATTTCCCAGCTTCCTTTGCACTTAGGTTATGGTCAGGAAAATATGTTCTGGGCAATAACAGGTGGGTAGAAGTACTGTGCTCCACATCCAAGCTCAGGTATAAGAAAAATCTCATTCTTTATCTACTTGGATGCACTAGATGCCCCAGGATATGCTGAGGAGCTCTAGGAGACGCCGGCATTATAAGATGGAAATCATCATGGTCCTGGTCCTTGAATACTACTATCAGCCTACAAGTTGAGCTTAAAATAAATTTTCAGTTTGACTAAGCTATTGAGATTGTGGGTGGTTGGTTGCAACATCTACTGCTAATTACCTGGGTAATGCACTATTTGACAAGCTCACTACTCATTTTTCATCACCTGTCATTTGGTAGTACTTATGCATCAAATCAACTACTAAAATACCATAGTAGTCTAGCACCCAAGGATGAAGTTCCTGCCTTCTCCTCCATAGGAGTCCATTGTTGGGTATATCTGCTACTGTGGGGTATAAGCACTTGGATTAAAATTCAGAAGTTTACTCAAGTGATAAATTATTGAACACTACATCTGAAACTAGGTCTGTACTATATGTTGGTTAATTGAATTTAAATTAAAAAAAAATCAGAAGTTTAAGGAAAATATTACATCATCAAAACTAAAATGTGCTATCACTACTAATTTCCCAGGATTTGCTAAAATGATTTTAATTGGCTATATATTTTTTCTTTCTTAAATCAACACAATATGCACAAAGCTCCATGTGCTGTTAATTTCTACTTAATTTCCCTTAACCATACCCTCTAGCTAAGTATGTAAATCTAAGAATATATGATAATTTGAGGTATCATGAACACAATGGAATATCAGTATCAATTGTTTCCATTCTTTTAAAGGAAGAAAAAGCTTAAATATGTTTGTTGAAATGCTAGAAAGTTAAGTTACATGACCCCTGTTATTTTTGCTTGATATGTCTCCCTGGGAAAAGCATGTTTTGGTAAAGTTGTTGGCAAGCTCCTTTTGAAACATACCATTTGATGTCAGAGGGCCTCAAATGTTGTTCTGGGTTTAAACAACACCTAATGAGAAAATAAACAAAAATGCATGCTTATTTTTAAAAAGAAATTTTCTGGGAAAACAAAATTTACTTCTTGATTTTGCAGACCTAGTTATTCCTTTGGTTCTCCACTTCATTTCCTCATACACTGATTATCTCATCTCATTGCGTATTTCCAATGTGCTGAGCCTCCCCAATTTTCAGTCATTCTGTGGGTTAATAGGTCTCACTCTTAATTTCATTTTTCCACAATCTCTTAATTTACATTTAATTTTATTAAAGTTTATTGAATTTCTAAAAGGATTCCATTTTGTAACTGTCTATGTCTATATCATCCTTTTTCAAAGTGGCAGAATGAGGGATAATTTACATATAATTTTATTTTTCAACAATTTTGTGATGCTCAACCTCAATAAATAGTGGAACATTTTTTAAAAGATAAAAAGAGGAGGTCACCAGTAAAGTAGAAAGAGTGACCTACATCAACAACGTTCCTGGGCAAGGACCCAAAAATTCTAGGGGCATTCCATCTAATGAAATAATACTAGCCTAATCAAACAGATCCATCTATGACAAGAAAATACTGTTTAGTACCGAGTTAACAGCTAGTCAATTAATCACATCAATTCTCAGTGTGAGAAAAAATAACTTGGCAGGAAGAGTTGAGTTAGAGGGACACACAAGTTATGTAAGAGGTCACCTTCCAATAAGGCCACCTTTCCTCTGCTCTGTCTACATTCAAGGGGGGTGAGGAGAAGGTAGGGACAGGTACAAAATATTCTGATATAGAATATTCACTGTAAACCAGCTTAGGAGTGGTTTACAAACTGTCAACAGGAAAAACAAAAGCTGAAAAAAAGAATAAATTGTTTCTTCCACCTTTTCTATGCAGAGGTTTTCAGTATAGAAAATACTTACATCAAATTGATTGTGTGGTTTCTTACCAAATGAAGAAAAATGTCAGTTATAAATTTTGGTTTTATATAGTTTTCAAATATGGGGGCACAGTTCCCCCAAATAAAAGCATTCCATTTGTAAAATCTTGAGAGTAAGAGTTGAAGAAATATGATAGCTTCCATGGTCAGGGACCACCATGAATAACTGATAAAAAGCAAATGTCATTTCTTATCCTGGTGACTTACCAAGGGACAGCTGTGGGAGAAATCTGTCTACTCTGAGTGTCAGCACTAAGAGGACTAAAAGGACACACCACCGGTGGAGATTTTACAAACGAGAGCAAAATTAACTAAAAGTCAGTTGGCTTTGTATTATATATGATGGACAATTATTAATATTATCTGGGATAAAATACTCCTATCCTAAGAAATCTTCTGTTGGTTGATATGAGTCCTAAACTCTTTCTGGGGTCATTGTTGAGTTTTAGTACTGTAGATGGAATCTTCAAATAAGCACATTTTTTTTTTATTATTTATCCTATATAAACACTGGAAGTTAATTTGGAAAACCCATTATACAAAAAATCCTAACACATAGTACTCAGCTACATGTATTCTTAGAGAAAGTTCCGAATATCTTCAGTAGTGGTAACATTTAAAGGATAGATTCAAATGGAACAATGCTATAAGTGATTAATCAGTTAAAAAAAGAACTTAAGTTACATTAATCCTGAGACTTTTTGTGACTAATTAAAATTTTCATTTGTGTTTAAAATTTAAAATAGTGAGGGTGTTCATAGAAGCATTATTCACAACAGCCAAAAGGTGGAAACAACCCAAATGTCTATTGATGGATGAATGAATAAGCAAAATGCGATTTATATATACAATGGAATATTATTCATCTTTAAAAAGGAAGAAGGAAACTCTTACACATGCTACAATATGGATGAGCCCAGAAGACATTATACTAAGTGAACTGAGTCAGACACAAAAAGACAAATATTGTATGATTCCACTTACATGAAGTACGTAGAGCAGTCAAATTCATGGAAATAGAAATTAAAATGGTAGTTGCCAGAGGCTGGCAGGAGAGAGAAATGGGGAGCTATTGTTTAATGGGTACAGAGTTTGGGTTTGGGGAGATGGAAAAGCTCTAGAAAGACATGAAGGTTATGGTTACAAAACAATGTGAATGGACTTAATGCTTGCTTGTTCATGACCTGGCCCCTAAACACAGAAGACAAGGAGAGCCAGAAGATACAGGTAGACCACTCTGGACTGGTGGGAGGAAGAGTTAATCAGCAAGGTAACTTACACATAAGGCTTGTTTTGGGCACCACAAGATGAGTAGATCTCTGCACCCACCAGAATCTTAAACTTTATTTAGAGGCCTTAACAGGGTTGAGTCATGTACACAATCCAGATGGCCGCACCAACACCTTACTCCCTCAAGGCTATGTCCTTGAGACAGCTCCTAGTGTGGGAGTGGTGGGCAGGATGGACATTCCAAGGACAGGGGAGGGGGTGAGAAGCCTCTGATTGCCTGGGTCCAGCTCGTGGGCCAACCAATGATCACGTGCTCTTGATGACCTCCTCTAACAATGCTACTGAACTGTGCACTAAAAAATGTTTCAGGGGCACCTGCATGGCTCAGACGGTTAAGCATTTGCCTTGGGCTCAGGTCATGATCCCAGGGTCCTGGGATCCATCCCTACATCAGGCTCCCTGCTGAGCAGGGAGCGTGCTTCTCCCTCTGCCTGTCACTTCCCCTGCAGTGCTCTCTGTCAAATAAAAAAAAATCTTAAAAAAAAAAAAGTTTCAAAGGAGGGGCACCTGAGTGGCTCAGTCGGCTAAGTGCCTTCGGCTCAGGTCATGATCCCAGGGTCCGTCCTGGGAATGAGCCCCACGTCGGGCTCCCTGCTCAGTGGGGAGCCTGCTTCCTCCTCTCCCTCTGCTTGCCGTTCCCCCTGCTTGTGCTCTCTCTCTCTCTGTGTGTCAAATAAATAAATAAAATCTTTAGAAAAGTGTTTAAAAGGATACATTTTATGTGGTGTATACTTTACCACAATAAAATCAAGACATCAGATCTTTTACAAGCTGGCAAGATATATATTATGTTTAAAATTTATCGCAGCATGATTTTGGGGGGTCAACATGACCGGTATTTGCTACCAATCTTCATTAAATATCAAATAATAAATAAACTCCCTCCACAGTTTGTTCTAACAGTTACTTATGACCAACCACTTGCTCATTCTTTAAGGCAGATTCGGTTACTCCAGGAGACATGACCACAGCTGCCCCCACAACCTACCTTCTGCTCCTTTGCCTTTCCTCATAACAAGCTGAGTCAGGACAGTGTCATTTCTGTCTTCCTTTCCCTTGATGCCCTTCCAGGTTACACATAGCTATTTTGCTCGCTTTCCAGCTCCCCGGTAATTTTTTCCCCTTTTAGTGAAGTGAAAAGTAGGTTTTCTTTTGGAAAAAAAATCTTGGCGACACTGGTTTTATAAGTTTGATGGTTCTTACAAATAATTTTTTGTCTAGAAAAAAAATGGCTCCCTAAACATGTGCACAATATATATATTTAAAAGTATCAATCTCTTTAAATTTTCACTTTTTTCGGCCCTTCTCTAACAACACCATCTTTTCCTTTGGGAAGCCATACCTGCCATCTATATGGATGAGACACACAAGGGTTGTAAGACCATCTTTTGCAGGGAGGATGGGAGGATAGATGAAATGGGCAAAGGTGATTAAGGGGTACAAACTTCCAGTTATAAAATAAATAAGTCACAGGGTTAAAAAAGTACAGCATAGGGAATACAGTCAAAATCCTGTAATAACTTCTCATGGTGACAGATGGTAATTACACTTATTGTGGTGAGCACTAAGCAGTGTATAGAATTGTTGAATCGGGGCACCTGGGTGGCTCAGTCGGTTTCGGTTAAGGGTCCGACTCTTGGTTTTGGCTCAGGTCATGAACTCAAGGTTGTGGGATGGAGCCCTTAGTAGGGCTCCACGCTCAGTGGGAAGTCTGTTTCTCTCCTTCTCCCTTTGCTCCTACCCCAGCTCACTCTCTCTCTCAAATAAATAAATCTCTAAAAAATAAAAAGAATTGTTGAATCACTATGTTGTACACCTGAAACTAACATTATATTATATGTCAGCTATACTTCAATAAAAAATTAAAAATTAAATTTCCAATAAAAAATAAATTAAATGGATGGATGAATGGATAGATGGAAAGATATGTGATAAAGCAAATATAGCAAAATGTCAATTGTAGAATCCAGGTGGTGGGTATATAGGAGTTCACCACCCACTCCTTTCAACTCTTCTGCGTATTTGATATTTTCATAATAAAATGCTGGGAGGGGGCACCTGGGTAGCTCAGCTGGTTAATTGTCTGCTCAGGTCATGATCTCAGAGTAGTCCTGGGATCCAGCCCCAAGTCGGGCTCCCTGCTCAGCGGGGAGTCTGTCTCTCCCTCTGCCCCTCCCCCCTCATTCTCTCCTCTCTCTCTCTCTCATTCTCTCTCTGTCAAATTAATTAATTAATTAATCTTCAAAATAAAATAAAATAAAATGCTGGGGAAAAATGTTTAAAAACTCAATACATCCTGTGGCTCCATTTATGCTTCCTTGTGTTGGTGTACCATAAATCAGGATCCTAATTAATGAACGAGTCTCCCCTCACCTGACTGCCAAGCTGGCTGCAGCCCAGGTAATAAGAACACTCTGGATGACCTGCTCCCTCACTGATGTCTCCTTCCTTCTAAGCCTGAGACCCAATCATTTTGCTTCTTGGCTTTTCCGAGAATGTAACTACTTCAGTGAGGAATGCTTCCTCTCTCCCCTCATTCTCACTATCTTCTTGTAGGATTTTACAGGACTCTACACACTAAATCATCCTACAAGGATGTAAGATCATTTCTTTTTATGGTCTTTTGTATACTGTGACATTTATAAAAATACAAACTGGAATTTGTTCTAGTAGTTAGGACCACCATAAAAGAGCAGATAGCCTGTGTTTACTAAAATGATGGGCTTACTGAAGAGGTTTTACACCAATTTGCAAGAGACAAAAGGATGCTTTTATTTTGATTTGTTTTCTTGTTGTTAAGTAAAATGAGAAATGACTCACAAAATATTCATGGTCATTGCACTTTTAAGAAAAGGGTAGTCTGTTAGCAATATTTCATGGGTATATGAATAAGCAAAGACAATTTATAAAGAAAAGTATGTACTATGTAATAATAATTACTGTTATCATTCACACTGTCCTGTCACATAACTCTCAACTTTAGAGTTTATGTATATTTTTAGATAAATTTTTAAACTCCTCTAACAAAGATAGTCTTCATTCTGTTTTTTTATCCAAGACACCTAGCAAAGGTGTGTGTATATTTACATACAAGTATATATACTAAATATATCATATATATCATATACATATATATCTTATAATAAATACCTTCCATGTATACATATCTTGTATATGCATACATCTCATATATCTTATAATTAATATTTTCATACTCGATGGGATTCTCATTTTAACAGACTAAATTAATATTTTAATTCATTTAGTATGTTTTTTCTTTTCTTTAAGTAGGCTCTATGCCCAGCTTCGAGCCCAATGTGTGGCTTGAACTCATGACCCTGAGATCAATACCTAAACTGAGATCAAGAGTCAGACACTTAACTGAGCCACCCAGGCACCCCAATTTAGTATGATAAATACTAGATTAATATACTAATATACAAATATAATATATTATAATACAATAATATATATAGTTAAATTGATATACTAAATTAATATTTTCATAATTGTGATTCCCCTGTGTACTTACATAAATGCATGTATACTAAATATATCATATATATCAACTATGTATCTACTATATATTTACTCTATATCATGTATACATACTAAATATATCACATCTGTATATATCTTATAGTAGATACCTTACATGTATGCATATCAGGTATAGTTTATATTATAAAATACATATGTGTATTGTTCTATCTCACATAACTTATAATTAATATTTTCATACTTGGTGTGATTCTTATTTAATAGACAGGTTTTTTTTGTTTGTTTTTTTTTTTTACTGGGAAGGGAAAGCCAAATAAAAAGATTTAAAATCCTTTTCTTTTTTAAGATTTTATTTATTTGAGAGACAGAGAGAGAGAGAGAGCAGGAGCGGGTGAGGGGCAGAGGGAGAAGCAAACTCCCTGCTGAGACGGGAGCCCAACGGCGCTGGGCTCGATCCCAGGACCCTGGGATCATGACCTGAGCCAAAGGCAGACGCTTAACCGACTGAGCCACCCAGGCACCCCAAAAAGATTTAAAATCTTAGAGACCCACGTTAGACTTTGAAACGTTAATGATACTACGAATTCCTAAGCGGTGTGCTAACGAAACCCGACGAAACGGGTGAGAGCAGAACAGCAGACTGGAGTTGGCAGAAGAGCCCCCCAGTGTGGGCCAGTCCGGTGATATAAGGACACTAGAGCAGGTGCCCTGATGTCTTGTGAAAATTCTCCCCGGGGCAGGGTGCAAATCCCTCCCTTTCCATATTCTGAAGCCATAAATGGGGCGCACCGACCGTAACTGCAGACTTGCCCAGTATTCCTTCACCACGCGGCTGACCCAGACCCTGAAGCCGTGCCATGGGGTGCTCTTCGGCCCGGACAGGCATGATTTGCTCGGATGTGCAAAAGTGCAGGGGCGAAGCCCGGAAGGCTCCCGCACGAATTCCGCAGGCAGGGCTCTAACTAGGTTGCTTGTTGGACCTGCCAACCGAAATCAGCCCGTGAGACGTGCAAGCAGCTGTCCCGCGAGAGCCTGGGACGCTGGCTTCACCGCCGCCCTTATCAAGCGTGACTGGGTTTTAATGCCGTGGAAGTTAATTCCGGAGGGAAAGATGGGACTGTGGCAACTTGTCTGTTTCCAAGATTAGGCTTCGAGACCCGACCGAAAGGCTCGAGCTGGGCCGAGTCCCCCGAGGCTCTGTGCCACCGCCTGTGGAGAGCGGCCCTGGCCCGCTGTGTGCGCGTTTGCACATTCTCGGTTGTGGTTGTCAACCTGTCATCCTCAGCTGTAATTACCTCTTTTCCGGCTTATTCTCTAATCAGCATCACAGGCTACGTAAATCTACTCGCTCGTGCACATCCTCCACCGACCTCTTGGTGATTCCAACACCCAGGATGCTCAACACCCTCAGAGCGCCAGACTGCATTCTCAGTGCTTTTGAAGCGGGTTCTCCTGGTTGCCTTTCCCTTCCCTCCTTCCTTCTCATTTCCATGGCTTCATCTATGCAAATAGGGTCCGCCTAAGGCCTAAAACTGCATTGCACGGTACACATTCTGGCCCCTTCAGGATCAAAAGTGAATTATTTTTGCCTTAATTTCCCCCTTTGGTAAGAGGTAGGAGGATTCCTACAATGAAATCTTGCCATTTGCAATGACATGGATGGAGCTAGGGAGTATAATGCTAAGTGAAGTAAGTCAGAGAAGGACAAACGCCATAGGACTTCACTCATGTGGAATTTAAAAAACAAACAAAAAAATGAGCAAAGGAAACAAAAAAGAGAGACAAACCAAGAAAAATAAACTCTTAACCATAGAGAACAAACAGATGGTTACCAGAGGGGAGGTGGGTGGGGGGATGGGTGAAATTAGTGATGGGGATTATGGAGGGCACTTGTCCTGATGAGCACGGGGTGATGTACACAAGTGTTGAATCACTAGATGGTACACCTGAAACTAATATAATACTGTAAGTTAACTATACTGGAATTAAAATAAAAACTTAATTAAAAAAAGAATAGTAGAGGGGAAAAAAGAGGTAGGAGGATTATTATAGGGAAGCCAGGCAGGACAATAAACCAAATTCCTCCACATTCCACATTTTCCTAAACAGATTACTAAATGCATATTGCTAATCACATCATTTTGTGTACCTAAAACAAACAAATAGTGAGAGTGAGAAAGAGAGAGAATCAAGATGTTATCCACTGCTAATTACAGATTAGAGGATTAAGTTGGAAAGAATCTCACTGCAGGAAAATGGCAAAGGAAAAAAAAATCAAGGAGCCTAATATTGTTATTCAACAGAGACAACAAATAAAGAAAACAGAGTTTAAGCCTTTCTTCAAAGGATTATAGAAGCAATCTGATGGAATCCAATTAGCTAGTCTTTTTTTTTTTTTTAAACAATCAAAAGTTCAAACTCTACCATCAGTACATTTCTAACAAAAGAACTCAGGGAATGATGGCAGAATCTCCCCAACAAAGACAGAAAAGAAAAAGGGCTCAATAATTTTATAGCAATGGGTTCCTTACCATGAAATTCTCCATTGCAGTCCCAGTTGTGCTACCTTTTGCAGACTATCCTCTGTTCCCTCATAATATCATAAGCTTTACACCTGAGCCATCTAGACAGGGGCACTTTCCCAATATGATTCTGAAACCTTATTCGTCATGCTAAATTAATCTTAACCTACAAAGTAGAATACATGTTCTTGTGCCTCAGAAATGTATTTGTTCATTTTCAGGTGTTTCGAGGAATAAATCATATCACCGCATAATGCAACATAACAATTCCATGGCTCATTGTGCTCATTATACTGACTGAACTTGTCCGCCAAGAGAGAGGTATTGAAAGTTAACAGCTTCAAATCTCCAAACCCAATGAATTGATATTTTCTATCAAACAAACATGGTGTGGCCTAGAGAAATGACAAGGAAAAAACGGGGGTCTTTTGCTGAAAATAAATAGCATTTACATTTCTGTAAGTCTCCATCATTAAGAAATAAAATGATTCTTCTTGTAATTTAAACTAACAATTTTAAGTGGGAGAGTAGAAAATAAAATTTTCTTACCATTTTTGAAATTATATTGGCATACCTCATCATTTACTTGATTCCTATAACATACAATGTAGCTACCCCGTCTAAAACTTCCACTGTCCTTCAAAAAATATAGAAATATAGCTAATTATGAATATTTATGAAAATGAGGATAATACTTCTTTAGAAAACTTATGTTGAACTGAGTTTTGTGGCAAAACAAGCAGAGTCAACTAAAAGCTTAATGTGATGTTATCTTGTCTGTTAATGCAGACAAATCTGCCCCTAATAAGAGCCAGAGGTTTACCACTAAATGCAATTACAGAAAAAAGTTGATTATAATGTAAATGATATAATTTTAGCTCATACAGGAAGCACAGGTAGTTGAAATCTTTAGATCATTTCCATACTTTATTTTAGATACTCATTTCTCCCCTTTTCCAAAATAAATATTGTACCATATCAATGGTGGTGTAACTTTTGACATAAAACAAATGGTAAAAAAGCCACTTGGGTTTAATTCTTAGAATTGGCAAGCCATTCAATCATTTATTCCAAAACTATCATGGAGCATCATCTATATGCCACATGGGGTTAGAACTGTAAGACATTCACAACTGGAGCCCTAACGGAGGTTACAGCTTAGTGGTTTTGAGTTTGCACTATTTCTCTATTTTTTCCAAGTCCGACAGTCATCCTAATCTCCTTTGACTAACAGCTGCCTCCATACTAAAGGTGTGACCTGTGGCTGTGGTACAGAATTTTCCCTTTGAGAGGAGATCTCAGGGGGTGGGGAGCGAACCTGCCAGTGTTGCCAGCATCTCTATCCCCAGAAACAGTGATGGAGCAGATCAACCTGGGCAACTTGGAATCAAAATACCATAGTTTGGGCTTCATTTTCTCTTTAAGTTGGTTGGCATATCAAGAGGAGATGCCAACCTTCTAAGAATAACCAAAATTCCTGTTATCTTCCTTCATTCCCTCTCCTTCTATGCCAGCTAGGTAATGGCTTCCTCCCAGAGGACTCCGCGGCATGGCTGAGTAAGAACATGCGTCAGAGGTGAGAAGACAGAAGTACCATTTTCTGTTCGTGCTATCTTGGGCATGTTATGTAGCATTTTGTTTGATTTTTACAGCTTTAATGAGGCATAATTGACATAAAGTAAACTGCATGTTTTTATTTTTTTTAAGACTTATTTATTTTAGAGAGAGAGAGACAGAGAGCAAGCCGGGGGGGGGGGAAGGGAGGAGCAAAGGGAGAGAGAGACCCAAGCAGACTCCCCTGCTGAGCGCAGAGCCCCACATGGGGCTCAATCTTACAACTCTGAGATCACCACCTGAGCGGGAACCAAGAGTAAGACGCTTAACCAACTGCACCACCCAGGCACCCCCAACTGCAGGTTTTAAAACTAACAGATTGAGAAGTCTTAGCACATCTGTCTACCCATAAAGCCATTATCACAGTCCAGATAATGAACACATCAATAATCTCAAAAATGTTTCCTCATGCATGCTAAGCTCCAGGTTCTTCATCTGTAAAACCAGTATGAACATAGCAACCACATAATGTTGTAGTAAAAATTTACAAAATACAGCAAAAAGCACACTATGTAGCAGGACGTAAGACTATTAGATGATTACACACACTTCGCATTTAGTGAATCTCCATGAATAAACAAGTTCTGACTGTATCGACCACTTAATGTTCCTTTTTCTTTTCCCCCAATGATTCAAATATACTCTCAGCATTATAAGCCAGAAGTAAAAGACCATGAGAGTTTAATCATAAGTTTGCTCAAGCTTGTTGGAGAGGAGAGAGCTGGATATTTTAAACTATCCAAGGAGTGGGTGGTATCTACGAACACAAACCCTAGCGCTGGCTGACAGCTGAGCAAAAGTCTGTGCGTGAGCATGGAAGGGAGGAGTGCACCAAGGGCGCTAACGGCACCACCTGAAGGGAGTCTGACTTTTCATCAACAGCTGACACCACGGGATAGACATTTGCAAAATTTGGTCAGCAAAGAAACCACAATCTGATGGAATGCAAAGTGCAGTGGGATACAGAATGCCTCGGATGAAGCTATGCTTACCTGAGTTGAGTCTAAGGTCTACTTCTGGAAAGACAGTTTACACATTTTGCTTTTTTGTAAGCATCTCTTATAATTGTAAAGAAAAGGCATATGAGTATGTCCAGTGGCAATCATGCTCATTCATGAGCTGTGTGACTGCTCTTGAGTTACTTTTTAAAGTTCTTGAAAGGATATCTGCTCTGGGCCCCTGGGCGGCACAGTTGGTTAAACAACCAACTCTTGGTGTTGGCTCACGTTGAAATCTCAGGGTTGTAAGATTGAGCCCCACATGGAGCTCCCCGCTCAGCGGGGAGTCTGCTTGGGTTTTTCTCTCTCTCTTCCTCTTCCTCTACCCCTCCCACTCATGCTGTCTCTCCCTCTCTCTCTCTCTCTCTAAAATGAAGTCTTAAGAAAAAAAAAAGAAAGGCTATCTGCTCATGTTTGGTTTTCCTAGGTTTTTTAAAGGTATTATTGTTGGGGCGCCTGGGTAGCTCAGTCGGTTAAGTCTGCCTTCAGCTCAGGTCATGATCCCGGAATCCTGGGATTGAGCCCCGAGTCGGGCTCCCCTGCTTCTCCCTCTGCCTGCCACTCCCCCTGCTTGTGCTCGCTCTCGCTAATAAATAAAATATTTAAATAAATAAAAATAAAGGTATTATTGTTGATCTCAATTTCTATGTCCATTGAGTGACATGTCCTACTTACAGTGTTATCCTAAGATTAGAGTTGTCCAGGGAGCTTGTTAAATGCAGATTCCTGGGCCCTGTCCCCGACATACTGGGAGTGGTGACAAGGAATTGCCACTTTTAACAAACTTACTGAGTAAATACTGTAAACGTAAGTGTTGAGACTATGTTATATTCATTTTTAATGTTTTCCAAAATTAAAGCTTATAGCAATTCAATGTGGTACATTTAAAACTGATTTTAAGAGGAGAAACTAAAATTCAGCAAGACTGGGGAATTTGGCAAAATCAGACAGCTCCAAAGTGCAGACTGGTTCCCAAATATGTGATTTATCCAGCATGTTTCAATGCGTCTGAATTTTGTGAAAGGTTAAGCTCTTTGCATGCCTATTAGTTTTCACCCTCATGGAAGCTATCATACATCAGTCAAGTCGAATAGCAGTAGCTCTGCTTTATGTATTAAAGCTGAGAAAAATATTGGCTGCCTGATAACAACAGCTGTGTCCTGGGCAAAACAGATGTGGTTGGTAATTCTATGTATGGGGCAAAAGGACCAGAGGAAGAAGTCATCCAGAAGAACATAAAGAGAGCCATTTGGACAATCTTCTTCATTCTGACACTTTGTTAGGCATCCACGGATGTTAGGAAAACTCTAAGTGCTCTGTTTGTGAAGGCTGAAGTAACCTGCATGTGGGTTTCACGACAGCATTATTTAGTGGACTCGAATTTTATAAGGAGATATTTGCTTCTGTAAGTCGGAGACCCATGATTATCCCTTGTTGCCGCTGAGTCCTTCCCTTCCTCAGAGGCCGGGGCACTGCTGCCCACATTGCCGTTTCACGTGAGAAACCTCATGCAGTGGTTCCCCCCGTGATACCAGCTGCGGCTCTGGGAACAGCAAGACTCCGGCTTCAGCTACTGAACTGGAAAATCCTTGCTGTCCTTGTTGAATTGCCCCTAAGTGAAGGCTCATTTTCCCCTCAGGATCTTGAATACCATCATGGGAGAGAGCTCTTGTTTAAGACGTCTGTCCTCATTGATGACACGCAGCTGCTACAGGGGAAAACCTCCAAGATCCAGCATGCCGAGAAATAAGCAGCACATCAGACAAAAACTGACTTGGCGATGATGAAAACCCTCAGGGAAAATGTATGTCTGCTGCGAAGGAGTCCCACCAGATATCATTAAATTGCACAACACAAATCTCATTTTATGAGTTTGGCAATGGGAAGTCTACTCTAACATTGCATTAGATTACAGTATCTCCTGAATGTTGAATACAGCTTCAAACAACCAGGATACAGGAATTCAATATAGAGAGGGGACAGAGGAGGGTCCTCAAGAGAAAAATAGATATCAGAGATAATGTTTTAAATTTTGAAGGTTTAAACTATTGTTACTATATTGACGCCCATACCTCTGTTTTGTGGCTGTGATACAATTTCATCTTACGTGTTTCACTGCAGACTTTGAACAATGATTTACGGATCACAAATGTTCTCTTCCAAACACCCAGTGTTGGTTTTACCAATTATTGCTCATCTTCAGTAAGTCATTCGATCTCTTTGAACCTTAGCTTCTGTGGTATATTGTATTTGCAGAAGATGGCTGCAACAACACCCCATATCCCACAAGCCCTTCTAGAACACTGCACTCCCTTTTCAAAACGCCGACTCTAATCCCCCTCCTATTTAATCTGGGTGGGTTTATGACTCACTCGGAATGAACAGAATGTGTTGGAAGCAATGCTGCCTGACTTTGAAGGCTCGATCATGAAAGGCAATGCTCCTTTTGCCTTTTTCACTAGGACACTAGCTCTTGAATCCTTAGGCCGGCCTGTAAAACGTCCAATTACCCAGAGGCTCTCATGCTGTAAGGATGCCAAGTCATGAGGGAGGCCGGGTATAGATGTTTTTTTTTTTTTCCCCTGTTGGCAGCTTTAGTTTTCAAGTCCAGCCAGCCCACATGAATGAGCCTCACATAATAGGAGCCCCTGCCATCACTTCACCCTCAGCCTCCAAGGCTCCCAGTTGAGTCTCCAAATATTACAGAAAAGAAACAAATATTCCCTATTGTGCTTTTTCCAAATTTCTGACCCACATAATCTGTGGGCATAATAAAATGATTCTTTTATAACACTAAACTTGTAGTATTTGTTGTGTTATGTTTGTAACTGGATACAGTTATAACTGGGATGGTCTTCATGTAATAAGAAAGTTAAATGAGTTTACGCATGGAAAAACTTCCTAAGTTGTAAAGGGCATCTGTCATATATGAAGATCATTCTCTTTCTCCTACCTTGTAACTCAAGGCTTACAGGTATCACAGGTACCTACTCCAAAACAATTTCCACATTCAAAGATCATTTTTTCGGGGCGCCTGGGTGGCTCAGTTGGTTAAGCGACTGCCTTCAGCTCAGGTCATGATCCTGGAGTCCCAGGATCAAGCCCCACATCGGGCTCCCTGCTCAGCGGGGAGTCTGCTTCTCCCTCTGACCCTCCCCCCTCTCGTGTTCTCTCTCTCATTCTCTCTCTCTCTCAAATAAATAAATAAAATCTTTAAAAAAAAAGACCATTTTTTCCTTCATCTTATAGAAACCTGAACTCCTTGGAAGAGCTTGTCATCAATCCAAAATAGTAATTTCTGCCTAATTATCAAATCTTATATAAATATACATTCTTACGTACATACATATATGTATATATGATATACATATCTACACACATACACATACACAAAGACATCTGCACGCACATGCAACTGTCATGTTTTTCACTGAGAAATTTATGTGATTAGGAAATATATTTACTAGAGAAACATTTTTGCAAGTAGAGGTAGTCAGTAATAATCATATATATAGATTGAACATGAAAAAAAAAATCAGGCATTTTTGTTTGGATAGCTTCTAAAGACTTTTTATTTATTTATTATTTGAGAGAGAGAGAATGAGATAGAGAGAACATGAGAGGGGGGAGGGTCTGAGGGAGAAGCGGACTCACCGCTGAGCGGGGGAGCCCAATGCGGGACTCGATCCTGGGACTCCAGGATCATGACCCGAGCCGAAGGCAGTCGCCCAACCAACTGAGCCACTCAGGTGCCCTGGATAGCTTCTAAAGAAAAAGAACTTAAATTGATTTCAGTTCTGCTAACATTT
This sequence comes from Callorhinus ursinus, assembly GCF_003265705.2. NCBI lineage: Eukaryota > Metazoa > Chordata > Mammalia > Carnivora > Otariidae > Callorhinus > Callorhinus ursinus. The sequence continues at coordinate 13,337,856 of NW_027397078.1, read as the reverse complement.
TTTTTCACTAAAACTACCAAACATTTTTATAATATTATGCAAAATTATATTCCTCCTAAGATGCATCCTTTCAAGCAATTTCATTGCTTCTCTGGCCTTGTAAAAGCCCCAAAGGCATATAAGGCCTCAGAAATGACTAGAATGCAAGTTCTTGAACAGCTTCAGGATCCCTCTTCAGTTTTTGTCCATGATTTAATTTTCTTTCTGAGTTAGTCTCATTCTTTCCTCTCCCTAAAGATGAAACTTTTCCACATACAGAAACCTGAGCATAATTATATCCAAGAAGTATGTCTTATAGCACTAGTCACTACATGTCCAAAAGTCCTGAGGAAGTTCATGATGGTGATGGTGGATGGCTAAGCAAGCATAATATGGGTCCAACAAACAAGATACTAAAATGACATGGAGGAAGGGGAAACAACCTATAACAACAAAAACCAGAACTTGATATTTTACATAATGCAAGCTAGTCTTCCTCTCTGCATTATTTTTTAAATATGAATATTTTAATTATTTTAATACATTTTCCTTATCACATAAGAAAATTAAGAGCTTTACAAAGTATCTAAGGTAGGGTCGCTGGGTGGCTCAGTCGGTTAAGTGTCCAACTCTTGATTTTGTCTCAGGTCATGATTTCAGTGTCATGACATCGAGCCCCGAGTTGGGCTCTGCCCTGGGCACAGAGCCTGCTTAAGATTTTCTCTCTCTCTCTGCCCCTCCCCCACCCCATGTGCACGTGCATGCGTGCACACTCTCTCAAAAAAAGTTTAATTAAAAAAATTTTTAAAAAGAAATATCTAAGGTATTCAGAATTTGGTTTTTTTATAAGGCTATCCCTGGCAGGACTTGCTGTAATCATTTACTATTAATCTACCCAAGGGGAGGTACTTTTCTCACTGTCCATCAAGTTGATGAGAAAATATTTGAACAGCTAGGCAGTCATTTTCTACCACTTCAAGTGTATGAAATTTAGTCCAAGCTCTGAGTAGATTAAAAATAATAGTTATAGGAAAAGAAAGAACATTTTTTTTCCATATGTAGATTACCATTTTCTTAAAGGCACCACTATCGTTCCTTGCATTTTAAGTCACTTGGGTTCAGAATGGTATGGACATGTCACCCATCATAGACCTACATGAAGGTTATTTGAAAATAACATGTATTTTATTGCCAAACCTTTACAGGCACACCGTTAGAAACAGTCTTCCTTATATTCTTTGAGTTTATTTTTCTGTGTTATTCAGCTCTGCCAATTCTGCCAGTGGGCTCTGGTCCATGTGCATTTTTAACTGCATCCCATCTTAGTGCTAATCTATATGATATTCTGCCTCCTCTGTAAAACCTACTCACAACCTTGGCCTCATTATTAATGATCATGATTCTCCTGTACTTTTAGTTTAAGTTGAAATGCCAGGCATTTAACATATTAACATAACAAGATCAAAGACAGCTCAACTAGTTGTAGGTTGTTTTTGCTATCGGTTGCAAAGTATAGCATTTTTAACAACACTTGCATGTTAGGTCTGCCTTGACAATAAGTAGGCAGTTGTTCTCCTGGGCCCACAGCAAAACTTGTCACAATTTTCACTTTATGTTTTTATGATGTGCAGTAAAAGGGTTGGTCTGACTAGTGAAATACAACGGAGAGATGGGTAATAGGATCCAAAAAATGAAAAGGAGGCAGAGCTAAATATTATCTTTAGTTCTTTGGGTGGACATTGATCACATTCTCACCTAGAATCTTTCCATCCAAATTTGCAAGAACACCTGATTACCCAAAGAAGTAATTTTAGATAGACACAACTTCAAGATTTAAAATAGAAACATCCTGAAGGCCCCCCTTTTTTCCACTTACTTCATTGCTTGCAGTCATTATTCTGCATCTATTACAACCATTTCACAGATGCTATAGAAACCTGGTATTAGTGTACTTCCATTTCTCCCTTTATGGCCATTGTGCTATTGCTTGCATGCCTTTTATTCTTACACACATAATAAAGCCTACAATATATTGTTATTCTTGTTTAAAAGTGAGATTCTATAGCCAAGCTTGGTGGAAACACAGAACAGCCCTCAATCTCAAGACTTCATCTTTGTCCCACCAATGCACCATTCTGTGGATATTCCAAACTTTCATAGGAAATGTCCTCAGATTCCAAATGCAGTTGAAGGGGGGGGAAAGGAAGAGAAGGACCACTGGATTTAAGGATTTGTGCTCTTCCATCCCGGAGTTAGGCAGGGACAACACCATGGGTGTGTTCAGATTGTGAAATTCTTGGCACTGGGCATTTATAATTTGTGAACATTTTTGTATGTGTTCCATAGTTCTACAAAAAGTTTCAAATTCTCAAAAGCTATATTTGGAAAAAGTTCAAAGAGAAAGGAGATTTTTGTTTTTATCAACTGAGGTGTCAGACTTAGCAATTTATGATGACGTATGTTAACAACCTGCAAATTAACTTGTTGCATGGATTTGTTTAATGGCAAATTCATTTCACAAAAAGAAAAAAGAGTTTCATATCAGATTACAACACCAAATTGGTTAGGGGTGTTCCCATTCTGACGGAATGAAGGATCACATGATAAAGCAAATGGGAATTTGGGAATCAGATACCAAGAGAACCTAAATTAACTGGGACAGGGAGAAACTTTGAAGATACAATGCAGTGAGAACCAAAGTCAATGAAACTCAGTAGAAGGAAAGCTAAAAAGATAAAAAAAAAAAAAAGGCAGATACCCTCTTTCAATATAAACTTTAAGGCCCTTTATAGTTGTTGTGTGTGGGAAAGTGAAAGACTTTAGTGGTGAGAAACATGTGTCTTACTCACTGACTTGCAAGGCAGAATGTAATCTAGATGAGTTGCAGAGAGGATATTTGCATTTTAATCACTTTGGACCGGGGAGTCATTTGAGTAGATAATCTGTGTCATAATACCTATAACTTATTGAGCTTATTATATACAAGGTGTCGGGCTAAGCATCATCTCATTTAATCTTGCCAATGCTTCTGCAAGAAAAGAAATACTATTTCCATACTGCAGATGAAGAACGTGCATAGATGAAGCAGAGGCAGCCCAATGAAAAAAGCAATGGGTAATTGATCCTAGTACTGAAATAAGAAAAAGGAGAGAGGAAGGAATAGAAGCCAGAGGCCAGAAACTGAGAGTCAAGAACTGAGAGACAGAAAAGACAATGTCCCCTGCATACCACAGTTGGTGTTGGCCTGCCAACCCTCTGGGCCGTGTTAGTGCATGCACATTCCCCATGGCCCACCCTGTGGGACCAGATGAGGGAGAAAAAAACCTGAGGTACAGAAAGAAGAGCTGTCACAACCATAGGACAAAACCATGGTGTGAAACACACTTCCTCCTTCTCCCTTCTTATTTCAGAGTCCCAGGCTCAGGGGAGTCACATAGGTAAATGGCCCCCAATTTGATAGCATTTTTAATATCACCAGTCACCACAAGTGCTGAATGTGCATGTTTAAATTATTGTTAAAAATATTATATCAAAATAGTCACAAAATCAGTTGATTATGTTATCAGTGCTTTCTACTATGTAACTCAAAAAAGCACAGCAAACTGGTTGAAAGAAGACCATTTGGAAAAATGATTTCCTTAAAGCTCTTAAATTCCTTTTTCATTTAACATGCTTTCATTTCTGTAAGAGAATGGTTATGACAAGGTTTTCTATTATTTCTATTACGGGACACTGGGAAATATAATGAAGGCATATATTTAAAATGATAAATTATATGCCATTTTTTTATAGCTCTTGCTTTTGGATATTTAAAACTAAATGAGCATTTCCAAGTTAAATTCTGCATTGGTCAATTAAAAGTGAAACATTTCTTTACTTTTCTTTAAGGCATAGTCAGGGCTCGTGGCACCCTTTTGGTTGTCATGTGTGAGAAAGTGAAAGACATTAGTTGTGAGAAACACATGTCTATATTCGCTGACTAGAAAAGCAGAATACAATCTGGATGAGTTGCAGAGAGAAGATAAGGCAAGGCCATAGACATGTATTAGCTCTCTGCACCACACTCTTAGCAGTTTTGTTTTGATTTGATGGTTTTGAAATTCAGAAGTTAAACATTTTAGAACTTCAGCCAGACTAAATAATGTAATAGATAAAAATAATGTTAATGGATTTTCAGTCCTCAGAGATATTTCAAAGAAGTTACTGGTCTTTCATTTAACAAAAGCTAAACCCTAAAATCCCAATAATGCTTTATATGTAGTTCTATGTATTTTTTAAAATGGCACTACATAAATTAACCTGTTTCATTGTTCCAGCGTCAGCATAACGTAGGCATTGGTCAGCCTGGTTTGACAGAGGAGGGAATTCAAATTCCAAAGTATATTGTGATTTACCAGCATCTCCACGGTTAATCTCCAAAGAACTGGAACAAGAACCGAGGGTTGCGTCCTGCAGAATTCTGTGCTGTTTTGTCTACCCTTCTGCCTCCCTTGAAACAATGTTGGAGGCATCAAAACAATCTGAATTGAGAAAAGTTTGGTAATTGTTTTAAGTCTATAATTACCATGATGTAAATGGCCATTGTGAGATCTTATTGCACACCGACCTCTGGCTGGGTACTCTGCATGCTTTGCTTCATATCCTCTTCACCATCTCTGGAGAAAGGACTCTGATTATCATCTCTAATCTACAGATAGGAGGATGTTTTAGGCAGTTGATGAGTGGGCCATCTGTGAATGTCTCTGGCTTCAGTCATCTCTGAGGAAACTGTGAGCATGAAATATCAATCACATGTAAATAAATTCATCATTTTACAGGTTTACTTGTGTACAGACAAATCTTGGAGGTTCTTGTGTGAGGGCACATAAACTAAATCCACTGTCATCCTTCACTCTGGGAAGGAAGTGTCAAGGTGCTATTTTCAAATGTCAACATTGTGGTCTACCACACTGAAGGTGGGTACCTATGCGTGGTCAGTTAGGAGCTCTTCTTCAGCTTTAAGGGAAATAGAGCCTGACATTTGCATACTCACAAATCCCTGCACATCCCTGGGTTAATGCTCCTGAGGAACTAGGTAGATAGAAAGTTAACAGAGGTTAACTGGCAAGGAAAAATTATGAAAGTCTGAACAAATCTCTTAGCCTCAGGACAGTATCCCCCATGAGTTGAAAACAAGACTAATTTATTATAGTCTTATCACAGAGACATGGTAGGGGCCCTTGAGCATCAATTAGAAGAAAGTGTTATTAGTTTTATTTACCCAGAGTGATTTTATCCTATTAACAATGGAGCTTATGGAATGAACATTCCATTTATGTGGTGTTCACTGTTATTAGAAAAGCTCCTGGTTCATCAATTCTTACATGAGGATGGAAGCTCAGCTAGAATCTTTAATGTATGGTGGCTTTTAGAACACCAAATGGCAACAGAATGAGTTTAGCCTGTAGTGTTATATGCCACCATTACTATGCAAGGGAGACATTTCCAAGATGGATACCTGACTGGTAACAAGTTAATACCTTAATACCTCAAGCAGGATTAATAACCCCACTGGCAACAACTCCCCTTTGCTGTACATTCGACATAAATTTTACTTTTAACAAATACCATTTGAATGTTTTGGATTTCCTGTTTGCTTTGGAATGGCAGGACCCACTTTGACTTTAGAAATTATCATTTGCTTCCTCTGAATGTCATTGATCACAGTTATCACCTAGTCAGATCAAAACATGGCATTAGGGGCTGTCAAATTCAGCGGGGAATAAAGTAATGCCTATTAGTAAGGCTTAAAAATGATTTTTAAAAGTTTACCTCCTGAAGATTTATTTTCCAAGCCTGCCTTAATTTTTCAACTGATATCCTTTGGGTTAAAGTACTACTTTCTAGAAGGCTTTGTGAGAATGAATATATGGTAGAGCAGATAACATAGAGCTTGGCATACAGCAGGGGCCCAATAAACGTTTGCTGAATAAAATGTTCATTAAATGGCATCCCTCTTAAGCATATTAGTTCGGGTTAAGTCCAGAGTTCAAGATCATATACATACACCCCTATGTTTATAGCAGCATTATTTACCATAGCCAAAATATGGAAGCAGCATAAGTGTCCACCTATAGATGAATGGATAAAGAAGATGTGGTATATATGCACAATGGACTATTATTCAGCCATAAAAAAGAATGAAATCTTGCCATTTGCAATGACATGGATGGTGCTAGAGAGTATCATGCTAAGCGAAATCAGTCAGTCAGAGAAAGACAAATACCATGTGATCTCGCTCATATGTGGAATTTAAGAAACAAATGAGCAAAGGGCGGGGCGGGGGGGGAGCAAGAGACAGACAAACCAAGAAACAGACTCTTAACTATAGAGAACAAACTGATGGTTACCAGAGGGAAAGGGGGTGGGAAGGATGGTTAAACAGGTGATGGGGATTAAAGCGTGCCCTTGTGATGAGCACTGGGTAATGTCTGGAAGTGCTGAATCACTATATTGTACATCTGAAACTAATATAAGGCTGTATGTTAACTATACTGGAATTTAAAAAAAAAAAAGGATCACAAAGAAAAATCCAATGAGAATGGGATGCAAGGCAGAGAGATGTCAGTAAACTGGGGCAGGATAGAAAGCAGGAAGTATGTGAGCACTCAGGGTTGCAAGCATCTACTAGAACTAAGCTTAAAAAAATGGAGGAACCCACGGGGCGCCTGGGTGGCTCAGTCGGTTAAGCGGCTGCCTTCAGCTCAGGTCATGATCCTGGGGTCCTGGGATCGAGCCCCGCGTCGGGCTCCCTGCTCAGCAGAGAGCCTGCTTCTCCCTCTCTGCCTGCCTCTCTGCTTACTTGTGCTCTCTCTCTCTCTCTGTCAAATAAATAAAATAAAATCTTTAAAAAAAAAATGGAGGAACCTTGACTGACTTTCTCCTCAAAGGTAGGTGGTGCTAGGAACAGTGTGTGGCAATCTGTAAGGTGTTTAGTAAATATTTTTGGAGTAACAGAAGGCAAAATTCATGCACATCAGAGTTTCACACATGTGTGCACAGTGATACTGATGTTGCAATATAGGTGATTATTGAAGAGAATGAGAATTAAAAAAATGAGCCAAAGACTCGGCAGGAAAGAAGGTTCTTTCTGTAAAGGAAAACCAGGAAGGACAGAAATGGGTCAAATAGTCTCTAAGTGAAAAAGAAAACAAAAGGTGAGTAGTGAGAAAAGGCAATTAAGAGTTTCCTTTTTCTCCTGAGGTTTCAGGTGTTCATCCTATGAGAAGTATTTGCCAGCCATGATGTGGAACACTCTCTCATTTAGTCCTAGCAACAATTATGAATTCATGTCTACTCGCATCAGCATTTCAGAGATGAAAAAACCAAAGCACTGCAGTCACATAGCTAATAAGGACCAGAGCTGGGATGCTAGCTTTCAGAGGCTGAACACAGAGCAGAGGACAATACTTGTGTGTCTAAATAAGTTCTGGGCATGGTGATTCTGCATCCAGTGCAAGTATGCAATATAGACCCTTGAGCTTCAGGTGATGCTTTGGCTCTGAGGCATACAGACACTCTATGTAATTAGCACCAACAATGCAGGGAGGCAAAGGGCTTTGAAAAGATGGTCATGGGGAGTGTTTTAGCTTTCATATATTAGCACTGTCTTCCCATTGGTTATATATTTTCTGATAATTAAACATTTCAAATGTACCTCTAGAAGTGCTCATTGGGGGTGGTGATATCTGTGGCATGGCGAGGGGACAACATGAGGAAAAAGAAGGAAATCCAAAGAGAGACACAAACATTTCTTGGAAGCCCCTAGCTCATACTTTATTTCATTTAATCTTCAAAGATAAAAACCAAAAAGAAAGATAAAGCCCAAAACTTATAAAATAATAATTATTAGCATCAATGAGGGTTGAGATTTATTTTGTCTCATAAAAGTTAAGGTTTTCCCAAGGTCAAATAGCTAGTCAATGGCAAAACCAGAATTTGCCTTCTGAGAAATAAGTATCAGAATAAACAACAATGAGTTTGTGCTGGGTTGGGCGATTATGAATTTTCTAAGTTTTCTATTACGTGGTTAACTAACTTTCAAAACGAAAAGGAGAAAAGAAAGTATCAGCTATAGGTCTAAATAGAACCATTAGTACTGGCGACAGCCACATCATAACAAGTTACCAGATTTGTTCCCAGCTAAAACTAGGGAGAAGGGATCATCACTCCACAGGAAATGAGTTTGTGAGCAGCTGCTCTCTGTTACCATGGCAACCCACAGAGCCTGACTTCCTGAAATGCAGCACCAAATCAAATCTACCAAATCCATGCTGGAGAAACATCTTCTCTCGCTCAAATGTCCTTGTAAGAAAATCACAGTCAACAGCCTGTTCTCCCTGGAAGACATGTGCCTCAAACCTCTGATGAAGCTGAGGACAACGAAAAGCATGAGGTGAGACATGCTTTTGATTGAGTGAGCTGGTCGATTGTGGGACTGTGGACCCCTGAACATTATCTTGGCCCAGCCCTGACCAGTTGTGTGACCTTGAACAAGTCACCTGACTTCTCTGAACCTTGGTTTCCTTCCCTGTTACCTGTGGCTCAGTTGTTATGAGAACTCCGGGCCACATGTATGCAAAGTGCTTAGCTCTGTGCCAGGTCCCTAATGACTGCTTAATAAATATGGCTGGTGAATAATTACAGACTTTTATCATTTCTTCCATTCCTCTGATAAACATGTATTGATTGCCAACTCTGTGCCAGGCACTGTTCTAAACACTGGGAATACAGCAGGAAATAAAACAGATAAAAATTATGACGCTTACATGCTGGTAGGGATACACACAAATTAGATTTTAAAATAATATTTGTAGTATATTAAGGGGTGCCTGGGTGGCTCAGTCGGTTGAGCATCTGACTCTTGATCTCAGCTCAGGTCTTGATCTCAGGGTTGTGAGTTCAAGCCCCGTGTTGGAGGTGCAGAGCCTACTTTAAAAAAATAAAAAAGAAAAAAATATGTAGTATATTAAGTAGTGATAAATGCTAAAGAGAAAAAAATTAAAGAGGGAGTATTAAGTGTCAGTATGGAGAGTTGGGTGGCCAGGGAAGGTTTCACTAAGATGGGACTTTTGGTCAAGACATGAAGGAAGCAATGACAGAGCCATGCAGGTATCCAGCAGAACCTTTCATGTAAAGTAAACAGCAAAAGCAAAGGTCCTCAGTTGGGGGCTTGCCCCCCACATTTGAAAAATAGCAAAGAAACTACCTTGTTGAAATCAGACTGAAGGGGACAGGGAAGAAGTGGAGAGCTCTGTTCAGGGACCAGAGAGGAGCTTGGACCAGGCTGGTGAAGGTGGACATGCTGAGCAGTGCTCAAATGCTAGATATTTTCTGAAGGGTATGCTAATGGAACAGCATAATCAAGAGACACTTAAAGGCCAAGGCTCTATGCTAGTTTGAATCCACTACAAGGCTGGAAATAATGACCCACTCATGGTAGGCACTTCAGAAATACTTAACATTCTCAGAGTCGGAAGATACCTTAAAGCTCGCTAATTAAGACATGTTGTTAACAGTTCTTGATTTTTCTTATAACCACTCTCTGGCTTTAACCAAATTATACTCAATAAATGCCACAGGAAAGCACTACTTCTCAGGGCAATTGATTCTATAAATAGTTCTTACCATGCATGTAACACGTCTCTCTGTAGCATTAAAAAATAAATACAAATATGATGTGGTCCTTTAACCTTTTCAACTTCCAAGGCTTTTTTTTTTTTTTTTGTATTTCTAGTCTGATACCAAACATAGTCTCTATCACACCAATTACTATGATCTACCTATAGAAGGAAACTTTAAAGCTTCATTCAAAGCACTGATACAACTAATGAGGGAAGCACTGAGAACAGAGGCCTATGGAAATGCCTCCACGGTGGATTTTTATCACAGCAATGCAAATTCATTTGTCAGCATGGATTTAGTCAAGATAAATCAACCCTACATTTAGCCAATAGTTTTCCTATTTTCCCCCACTAGGAGGGTTAACAGGACTAATAGTTTTCAGAAATCCATATATATTATGTATTCTTCATCTTACTAGTTATTCTTAAACAAATAAATTTGAGGGGCGCCTGGGTGGCTCAGTCGTTAAGCGTCTGCCTTTGGCTCAGGTCATGATCCCGGGGTCCTGGGATCGAGCCCCGCATCGGGCTCCCTGCCCAGCGGGAAGCCTGCTTCTCCCTCTCCCACTCCCCCTGCTTGTGTTCCCTCTCTTGCTGTGTCTCTCTCTGTCAAATAAATAAATAAAATCTTTAAAAAAAAACAAATAAATTTGACTTCTCATAATTTATTTAGTAAACATATGTTGGATTCTAGCGATTAGAGCTAAAAAACTTTTTAGTGAAATATTCTTGCATTAGAGTAATGGGAAAGCAATTTTTCCAACTTTTACAAAGTTATAATCTACATACACTCAAATTCACCCTTTTTAGTGTATAGTTCTGTAAGTTTTGACAAACATACACAGTTGTGTAACCAAAAGCAGAATAAGGTATAGACCAGTTCCATCAAACCCAAAATTCTCTCAAACTCTTTTATATCCAAACTTTCCCAACACCCCACCTTTCTTTTGAATTAATCAATTTTTTAATGATTCCATTTTACCTCCATTACTGGTTCATTGTTTATATTCTTATTTTTTAGTGATTATCTTAGAGTTTACAATATACACCTGTTATTAATTAGAGTCTACCTTCAAATAATAGTTTATGGCTTCAAGTGCACTATACATGTCTTATAAACAATATATTTTCAACTATATCCTTTATGCTATAGTTGTCATTCAACACTTACATAAGCTCTAAACACAATTCATTGCCTCTATTTTTGCTTTAGAAAATCATTTATCTGTTAGAGAAATCAAAATAATAATCAATTAGTTTATATTTAACTTTCATTTATTCCATTTGCAGCACTCCTCATGTCTTTGTTTCTCTTCCTATCCAAGTTTCTGTCGGCGTCATATTCCTTCTTCCTGAAGAGCTTCTTTTAACGTATTGGGTTTTTTTTTAAGATTTTATTTATTTATTTGTCAGACACAGAGAGCACAAGCAGGGGGAGCTGCAGGCAGAGGGAGCTGTAGGCAGAGGGAGAAGCAGGCTCCCTGCTGAGCAAATAGCCGGATGCGGGACTCGATCCCAGGGTTTTGGGATCATGACCTGAGCCAAGGCAGATGCTTAACCGACTGAGCTACCCAGGTGCCCCTGTTCTATTATTTTTGATGTTATTGTGAATGGGACAGCTTTCTTTATTTCTTTTTCATATGTTTCATTATTAGTATATAGAAATGCAACTGATTTCTGCATGTTGATTTCATATCTTGCAACTTTACTGAAGTCATTGATTAGTTCCAACAGTTTTTTTGGTTGTCTTTGGGATTTTCTATATACAAAATCATATCATCTTCAAAGAGTGACAATTTTACTCCTTCCTTTCTGATTTGGATGTCTTTTATTTCTTTGTCTGGCCTAATTGCTCTGGTTAGGACTTCCAGTACTATCTTCAATAAAAGTGGTGACAGTAGCCGCTCTTGTCTTGCTCCTGATCTTAGAGGAAAAGCCTTCAGCTTTTCTCCATTGAGTATCATGTTAGCCGTGGGTTTGTCATATATGGCTTTTATTATGCTGAGGTACGTTCCTTCTTCATACAATCTGTCAAGGATTTTTATCATAAAAATATGTGGTATTTTGTCAAATGCTTTTTCTGTATCTATTGTGATGATCATTTGAGTTTTATGTTTCATTCTATTAATGTGATGTATTACATTTACTGATTTGCGCATGTTGAACTAGTTCTCTATACGAGGCATAAATCCCTTGATCATGGTGTATAATCATGTTGATGTGTTCTCTTTTTTAAAGATTTTATTTATTTATTTGAGAGAGAGAGAGACAGAGAGAGAGAGAGTGCAAGCAGGGGTTGGGAGAAGGACAAGCAGACTCTACACTGAGCATGGACCATGACATGGGGCTCGATCTTACCACCCTAAGATCATGACATGAGCTTAAATCAAGAGTTGGACACTTAACCGACTGAGCCAGTCAGGCACCTGCACTGTAATGTGTTCCTTTTTTGTTTTTTTTTAAGATTTTATTTATTTATTTGACAGAGAGAGACACAACGGGAGAGGGAACACAAGCAGGGGGAGTGGAAGAGGGAGAAGCAGGCTTCCCGCTGAGCAGGGAGCCCAATGCAGGGCTCGACCCCAGGACCGCGGGATCATGACCTGAGCTGAAGGCAGATGCTTAATGACGGAGCCACCCAGGCGCCCCCCTGTAATGTGTTCTTGAATGAAGTTTGCTAATACGGTGTTGAGAATTTTTGCATCTATATTCATCAGGGATATTGGTCTATAGTTTTCTTGTAGGGTCCTTATCTGGCTTTGGTATCAGGATAATGGTGGCCATGTAGAACACATTTGGTATCAGGATAATGCTGGCCTTGTAGAATACATCTTGTGTGTTCCTTCTTCAATTTTTTGGAAGATTTTGAGATGGATTGGTGTGATTTTTCTTTAAATGTTCACCAGTGAAGCCATCTGGTCCTGGTCTTTTCTGTGTTGGGAGGTTTTTGATTACTGATTCAGTCTCTGCTTGTTATTGGTCTGTCCAGCTTTTCTTTCTTCCTGATTCAGTCTTGATGGGTTGTATGTTTCTAAGAATTCATATCTTTTAGGTTATCCAATTTGTTGACATATAATTGTTTATAGTCTGCTATGATTCTTTGTACTTGAGAAGTTATCTTTGTAATATCTCCTCTGTCATTTCTGATATTATTTATTTGAATATTTTTTCTTTTTTTCTTATTTAGTCTACCTAAAGGTTTGTCAATTTTATCTTTTCAAAAAACCATCTCCTAGTTTTGTTGGTCTTTTCTGTTATTTTTATGGTGTCTATTTCATTTCTTTCCATTCTGATCTTTGTTACCTTGTTCCTTCTGCTAACTTTGGGCTTAGCTGGCTCCTCTTTTTCTAGTTCTTTGAGGTATAAGGTTAAGTTGCTTATTTGAGTTTTTTCTATTTTTCTGAATATATGTGTTTATCACTATAAACTTCCCTCTCAGAACTGCCTTTGCAGCATCCCATAGGTTTTGGTGTGTTCTGTTTTCATTTGTATTTGTTTTGAGATTTTTTTTTATTCCCCTTTTTCTTCTTTGACCCACTGGTTGTTCAGGAATGTGTTGTTTAGTTTCCACATACTTGTAAATTTTCTAGTTTTCCTCTTGTTGTTGATTTCTGGTTCCACAGTATTGTAGTCAGAAAAAATACTTGGTATGATTTCTGTCTTCTTTAATTTGCTAAGACTTGTTTTGGGGGCCTATCATATGATCTATCCTGGAAAATGTTTCATGTTCACTTGAGAAGAATGTGTATTCTGCTGCTCTTAGATGGAGTGTTCTAGAAATATCTGTTAGGTCTATTTAGTCTAATGTATGGTTCAAGTCCAACATTACCTTGTTGATTTTCTGTCTGGATGATCTATCCATTGATGAAAGGGTACTGAAGTCCCCTACTATTATTGTACTGTTATGTATTCCTCCCTTTAGATATGTTAGTATTTGCTTAACATATTTAGGTGCATATATATGTTATGTATATTATATAATATAATAAGTCTTATATATTAAAATAATTCCCATCCTCTTGAGTGTGGATGAGACCTGTGAATATGATGGGATATGACTCCTGTTATTAGGTTACACTCTATGGAGAGAGAAAAGATATTTTATAAATGTAATCAAGTCCTTAATAAGTTGATTTTAAATTAATAAATAAGGAGATTACTCTGGGTTGGCCTGACTTAATCATGTAAGACCATTTAAATAGGATCTATAGATCAGATACAGAAGAAGCTAGAGAAATTAAAAGTAGCGGACATTCTGTACTGTTGGCCTTGAAGAAGCAAACTACCATTTTGTAGAAAGGGTCACAGGGCAGGGAATGGTAGCTGGCCTCTGAGAGCTGAGGATCTCAGTCCAACCACCACACAGAACTAAATTCTGCCAACAACTGTTGAGCTTGGAAGAGGACTCTGAGCCTCAGATGAAATCATAAGTCATAACTCAGGATGGTATACTGATTTCAGCCTGGTGAGACCCTGAAAAGGGAACACAATTAACCTGACCCACGGGAAACTGTGATATAACATATTTATGTTGTTTTCAGACTCTAAGTTTGTGGTAACTTGTTATGTAAAGCAATATAAAACCAATGTACACTCCCAGACTGATTTAATTAATATGGAATGAAGCATGGGAATTGTGTTTATTAAAAGTTCCCATGTTATTCTAGTGTGCAGCCAAGGTCAAGATCACTGGCCTAGAATTTCTTTTACACACTTCCTTTTGAATCATGGAGAAGAAGAGTTATTTTTCTCATTATCATGTCCCTTGCAGCTTAAATTTTTAAATAAACTCTACCTTATGGTACAACTGCTATCACTGTGGTTTATCATTTGAAACAGCAGTTTCAATGTCTCTTCAATTTCTGACAGATAGAATGATACTTAAGGGCATCAGTCTTATTTTAAGAAAAAATGTAATAGGTACATTCATGTGTCAGTAATTCTTTTCCAGTATTGAGAGAGAGAGAGAGAGAATGTCAAAAGAGATCTCAGCTAAGTCACCCAGATGGTTTTCCATAAGGATTTTCTTCATGCCTGTATAATAGAAAAAAATTTCATAGGGCTCTTTTACACATAGAATGGCAACATCAATGCTAACTGCTTATGAAACACCTTTTAAAAAACTTCTTTCCAACATTCAAATAAACTAAGTGTGGATAGATTTTTTGCATTAAAATGTAAAACTCTATAGGACATGATTGATCCTAAATTTCAAATTTGTTCTTCTGACAGTCCCCATGGAGATTTATCAACAAAATGTCTTACTTCTCCATGACCATCAGAGTTCTTAAAATTACATCCTGACTAGGCTATAACATCACTCCTCCAAATAACATAGAACAGTGGTTCTCAGAGTTTGTTCCTGTGATCAGCAACATCAGCATCACCTACAAACTTGCTAGAAATACAAAATCTGCAACTCTAGCTTTGACCTACTGAATCAGAAACTCTGGGGTTGGGGAAGGCCACAGTGTGAGTGTGTCATAACAAGGACTCCAGGTGATTCTGATGCATGTAAAAGCCTGAGAAAAAAAATAACACAGAAGACAAAGACATTGACATATATTTATACCCTCACCACAGAAAACTTTTTGCCTTGATTAGGCTATAAATAAAATTTTGGAAATTGTTCTCTCTACTGCTATTCCTAAACCAGGATTCAATAGACTTGTAAAGAAAACCCCTAAAGGAGCCAGGACCACAAAACCATTGCATGATGCTTTTAATATTCTTTGACTTCTGTTATTTTCTTTGCTTCTTGTTTGTTTTACAAGTAGCCAAGGTCACACATCATGCTTTTTCTTTATCTCAACTTATAATAATGTCAGCCTTGATACAAATATCTGCATGAAATTCTAAAGAAATCTACCAAGGTAAAAAAGAAGACAGACTCCCAACAGCCTGCTGTCTTCTGGGAGTTCACTGGTTCTCTGTCAACAACACTCTTAATTTCATATTCCAAATTTCTTACTCTTCCTTGTCCCTGAAAGAAATTTCAAGGGAAGCTTAATGCTTAAATCTGGTGAGTAATTTCCCATCTTCATGCTACTCAGGTTTCTATTTTTTTTTTCTTTTGTTTCATGCATCTCACATCGCCTCATTTCTCTTTGTGATTTTCCTTACGATTGACCTCCTGTTCCTTTTCATGACAAGAAGTCTCCCTCACCTTCCCAGGATTCCCTCTTATAGACAGTCTACTGAATACATGTGCAGAATCATTAAATGTCCCTACCTCAGCCCAAGTTTCTTAGAAAACAGAGCCTGTAGCAAAGATTAATACTAACATTTTACTGGTGGGGTGTTTGGAGAACATGTGAAATTCCAGGGGAGAGTTAAGTCATAACAACTGAAGCAAGAAAAAAAAACAAAAACAAATACAATATAGAACATTATCAAACTGGCCACAGCTTCATAAGAAAGTGTGGCCATTTGGGGCGCCTGGGTAGCTCAGTCGGTTGAGTGTCCAACTCTTGGTTTTGGCTCAGGTCATGATCTCAGGGTCATGAGACAGAGCCCCACATTGGGCTCCGTGCTCAGAGGGGAGTCCATTTGAAGATTCTTTCCCTCTCCCTCTGCCCCTCTCCTCCTCGCACACATGTGCTCTCTCTCTCTCTCTCTCTAAAATAAATAATCTCTGGGGTGCCTGGGTGGCTCAGTTGTTAAACATCTGCCTTCGACTCAGGTCATGATCCCAGGGTCCTGGAGCCCGCTTCTCCCTCTCCCACTACCCCTGCTTGTGTTCCCTCTCTCGCTGTCTCTCTCTGTGTGTCAAATAAATAAATAAAATCTTTAAAAAAATAAAATAATCCTAAAAAAGAAAGAAAGAAAGAAAATATAGCCATTAGATCAATCACATGGACCATCCTCTGAGAGGCTGTATGGAGCCATTGCACCTCGGAAAATATGTGGGAAGAAGAAAAGGAGAGGGATTTGTCTAAGAAAATCCTTCTGCTTTACTATATCACCCTGGTTACTGAGCTTCTCCAGGAAACCACTAGGTCAGTTAAATTCCCCATTCATGATTGCAAGACATCATCTAAAGCCAGAAGGAGTGGAAGTAGCAATAGCTTCTATGGGTTGTAGGACTGGGGTTTCTGAGCTGTGGCAGCTTCTTCTCTGAGCCATGTGGAAGCCTTTTGTTACCCTGGGAGGCTAAGACAGACAGCAGTGTAAGGACATGTCTTCATAATAGTGATGGATGAGGATCTCCATTAGTAGGTGGTCAAGTCTTCAGGTGGTGGGGGTAAGAGAGTGGCCTATAATGCCAAGAGGATCTGAGGAGATGCATAAACTGGGTCAACCAATTTAACACCTCCAGTACACACCCTGAGACTGGAAGCGAAAATCCAATCTTTGTCACTTGTAATCTCCTTGACAGTTAAAAAGACTTTTATGACTATTGGTGTACCTGGTCCTGAGGCCGTAATAGACACTCATCTTCTTCACCAGCATTCTGGATTACTGTCACCCTCTGCAAGTACTTAGTCTCATTTGGGTTGCTTGCCTGGTAGGGTGAGCCAAAAATTCATCCCAAGGGTTAAACCCTTAGTAGTCCTGCCCTCGCTGAGCTGGTGTTGCTAAAATTTCCAATTTATATTAACCTCTTCATGTGGAAACATCAAGAGATGCCTTAGGGACACTTGCGAATGTGAGATATACTTCTCTCAATTCCCATTGTTCCATAGCACCCTTGCTCCTCATAGTGTTTCCCCTCCGGAAACCATGGCCTCTAACTAATCAGAGCCTAAAATTGTGAGTCAGGAATCATAAATTGCACAACTGGATCAGTCAGATGTTGAGATGGACCTATCCTCTATTCCACTTTTATTTCTAAACTGCTGTGTTCTAGCTATTAGGGATACAATACCATATAATGATATGTATGTTCAGGCATATACTGCCCAGTATGGTACTGCTCTCCACCTGTCTGGTGACTCAGAAGCCTGCCAATTTTGAGTGACACCCAAAGCAAGAGAAGGCTCTGACTAGATGCAGAGTGTAATACAAGCTAGCCTACCATTTTGGAAATACAACTTAGCATATTCATCTGTGCTGAAGGTTCCAGCATGTCAAGGATACTCTCTGTAGAATCTCTGGAAGGCCTTGATAGGAGAATCACACAGTGAACCCCAATTTCTAGGGAAAAGCCATCCTCTATACCTGTGCTATCCAATACGGAAACCACAGGTCACCCATGGACACTTAAATTTAAATAAATTAAAATTAAAAAACTAAAAATTCAACTCCTCAGTCTCACTACCCACATTTTGAATACTCAATAGCCACATGCGACTAATGGCTACCATATTGAGTGGTGTAGACAGAGAGTATTTCCATTATTACAGAAAGTTCTATTGGACAGCCCTGCTCTACGCCATAAAAAATTATCCTCCTTTAAGAAAGATGTTACTGATATGCTGAAAAATTGACCACTGACGATGGACATCAAGTCACCATGCAATGAGAGTGCTTATCATGAACTTGGTGTTTTCAAATCCACTGGATTGTAAATTGGGGCTGGGTAAAAAACAGTGGGAGGCTTTTCAGTAGGTTCAGAGAAAAAAATGTTTAAGAGACAAAAAGCTTACAGATAAAAAAATATAGAATACTAACAATAGAAAGGATCCTTGAGAACTCCTTAGTTAATTTTATATGTAACTTGCAGAGCTCTTCATAGTCTACAAAAATTAAGAGGGAAAGAAAATTCATGCACAAAGCCAACTAATATTCTAATGTGACTAACTTAAGGTCATCCCCTAGTCCTTCTATTAAAGCACTGGGCTGCATTTAAAAGTACAGAATGTGCATCAGAATCTAGATAGCTCCATTTCACAAAACTGGTTACCGGGAGGACAGCATTCATGATTCAATTTAACAAACTCTCCAGTACCTCTAAGAATGTTACCAAGAAAGTTTCTAATGAGGTAACAAAGCATAAAATTTGTATCAAAACTATGTTTTCAAGTTTACTGGAACTGTACAAAGTAGTTTCTTTTCGTTATTTTTACTTTTTTGGTATCAAAGGTATTTCTAGTACACACAATTGTTTGTGCTTTCTTCCTCTTTCTTGATTAAATTACCTCACAGATTATTTTTCCCCATCACTAAATTTTACAAAGAACCAAAATTTGATTAATTTCATCTCCCGTTTCTGTTCTCATTAATTTTGTTCTTATATTAGTTCCCTACTGGTGCTTTCTTGTGATTTACTTTGTAATACCTTATCTAACCTTTTGATTTGGAAATTAATTTATTTTATTCTTTTATTTTTATTGATGTAAATGTTTAGGGCTTTGGAATTTCCTCTGATCACTGCTTTTTTTTTTTAAATGAGATATAACATTTTGTAAGTTTAAGGTATACAACATGTTGATTTGATACACTTATATATTATAAAATGATTACCACTGTAGAGTTAGCTAACACCTCCATCACCTCACATAATTACCATTTCTTTTTTGTGTTGGGAGAATTTAAGATCTACTCTTAGCAACTTGCAGGTATAGAATAGAGTATTATTAACTATAATTATCATGTTGTATGTTAGATTGCCAAAATGTATTCATCTTATAACTGGAAGTTCATATTCTTTGACCAGCCTCTCCCCATTTCCCCCACTTCTCAGCCCCTAGTAACCACCATTCTATTACCCGTTTCTTCAAACAGCTTTTTTAAAGATTTCACATATAAGTGGTATCATACAGTATTTGTCTTTCTTTATCTGACTTATTTAGCTTAATGCCCTCAAGGTCCATCCACATTGTCACAAACAGCAGGATTTCCATCTTTCTCATGGTTGAATTTCATATATATATAATCACATTTTCTTTATCCATTCATACGTGGATGGACATGTAAGTTGTTTACATGTCTTAGGTATTGTGAATAATGCTGCAACGAAAATAGGAATGCAGATATCTCTTCAAAACAGTGATTTCAATTCCTCTGGATATGTACCCAAAAGCAGGACTGCTGGATCATATGATAGTTCTATTTTTAACTTGTTAACTTCCATGCTGTTTTCTATAGTAGCCGCGCCAGTTTGCATTGCCACCCACAATGCACGAGGAAGGGGTCCCTTTTCTCCACATCCTTGACAACACGTTATCTTTTGTGTTTTTGATGATAGCCATTCTAACAGTACCTGCTAGACATGTGAATATCTTCTTTAGAAAAATACCTATTCAGTTCCTCTGCCCATTTTTTAATTGATTTGTTTTTTTTTTTCCTTTCTCTCTCTCTCTCTTTTTTTTTCTATTAAGTTATATGGGTCCTTTATATACTGTGGATATTAACCCCTTGTCAGGTATATGATTTGCAAATATTTTCTTCTACTCCATAGGTTGCCTTTTCGGGGCGCCTGGGTGGCTCAGTCGGTTAAGCGTCTGCCTTCAGCTCAGGTCATGATCTCGGGGTCCTGGGACCGAGCCCCACGCATTAGGCTCCCTGCTCAGTGGGGAGTCTGCCTCTCTTTCTCTGCCCCTCACCCTGCTTGTGTGCACTCTCTCTCTCTCTCTCTCAAACAAATAAAATATTTTTAAAAAAGGTTGCCTTTTCATTTTGTTGGCTGTTTCTTTTGTTATGTAGAAGCTTTTCAGTACGATTTTTTGGGGGGGGCTATGACACTAAAAGCACAAGCAACAAAAGCAAAAGTTAATATGTAGAACTACTATGTATTTTTTTATATGCAACTATCATTACTGATGACACTATAAATCATTTTTTTTAGAAATTCTGTAATTTCTCTTTGTATATTCCCTTTAATCCAAAAGCTTTTCAATAGCATATGTTTTCCAACTGAGGTAAACCTTCCTTGCTTTGTTTTTTTCAATTGTTTTGCTTTATGGTTTCTATTTTGATTTCTGTTTGCTGGTACTGGAATCAGAGAATTTTTATTTATTTATTTTTTAAAGATTTTTTTTTATTTTTTTGACAGAGAGAGGCACAGCGAGAGAGGGAACACAAGCAGAGGGAATGGGAGAGGGAGAGAAAGCAGGCTTCCCGCTCAGCAGGGAGCCCGATGCGGGGCTCGATCCCAGGACACTGGGATCGTGACCTGAGCCGAAGGCAGACACTTAATGACTGAGCCACCCAGGCACCCCGAGAATATTGTTTTAATAGCTTTACTTCATAGAATTGATCGTTACTTTCTTGTACTGTACTAGACATTCTGTATTTGTGAATGTAATGAAGAAAATGATAGGGACGCCTGGGTGGCTCAGTTGGTTAGGCGTCCACCTTCGGCTCAGGTCATGGTCTTAGGGTTCTGGGATCGAGTTCTGCATCAGGCTCCTTGCTCCGTGGGGAGCCTGCTTCTCCCTCTGCCTGCCGTTCCCCCTGCTTGTCCTCCCTCTGACAAATAAAATCTTAAAAAAAATGTATAGTGTCTATTATTAGGGTGTACAGTTCAATATATAACCAAAATATCTACCTTACTAATTATGTTGTTTATGTGCTTATATGCTTACTTTTTCTCCTACTTCACATTTTTTGTATGAAGAGTGATATATTAAGATCTTCTGTTAAAACTGTATTTATATCCATTTTTCCATGCACCTCCTGTACATCTGTTTTATATAAGCACTTACTGTTATTTAGTGCATAGATATTCATAATTGGTATAGCATTATTATTAAATAAAACTTTTAGCATTATAGTGTCCTTTTTTAAAGTTAATTCGTTTTTTATTTAAATTCTCCTGTATCTGTGACCAAGATAACAATTTTTGCTTTTATATTGTCTCCATTTACCTAGCAAAACTTGGTTCATCTCTTTATTTTTAATGCTTCTGAATCACTGCGTTTTAGGCGTGTCTCTTGGATCTTTCTTTAGGCACTAACTGGAAAATATTTTCCTTTTTAGTCAATTTAAACTCATTACATGTATTGATATGATGCATGTGGTGGGTCTGAATTCTATCATATCTTTTGCTTTCATTATTGTGTTTTATGTTATATACTGCTTCTTCTATTCGGTGTTTCTTATTGGCTCATTTCAAACAACATTGCTTTTGGCATTTAAAAAAGTTAGTATTTCTTTTGGTATTAAGGAAGGATTTTTACTAATAAAAGTAAATACCATCATATTAATACATTTTTAAATGCCCTTAATCCCTCTTTTTTATTAAATGTTTACTAATATTTCAATTTTAAATCGTTTGACTCCTGCCTTTTAACCTACAACAGTCAATCTTATTCTGTTTCCCCTTTTTCTATCCTGTCTACTCCCATATTTCAGTTGAATTTCTTTTCTATTTTTAAAAACACATGTTTAAATACTATCTTCTACACAGCTACTAACCTTTTAGTCCTTAGATCTACAATTAAATATATGTGATTCTCACCATATGTCTTTTGCAAAAGTTTCCTCAGTCATGTCTTGGTTGGCTGAATTTTATCCTCTAGTATATTCTTTATTAAGAGCCTTTGAGTACAAAATTCTCTGTGTTCCTACATATTCAGAATTAACTTCTTACAGGATTTTTACTCAACAGAAAGCTTGACTCTATGTAAAATTCTTAGCTTGTATTTTCATTACTTAAGCTTTTGAAAATGTCATTTCACTATTGCCTTCATTTGTATGTTATTTGTGAGAATTTTGACACCAAGCAAATTGTCTTTTCTTTGAAACTTTCTTCATTTTCTGCCTGAAGGCCCAAGGAATTTTTTATTTATCTTTAAAACTGAAGAGTTGTATTAGGATATTTCTCTTGACTTGATCATTCCAGTTCAATTTTACCCATTTTACTACACTCAGACTTTTTTTTTTTTTTTTTTTTTGCGGGGGTGGGGTGGGGTGGGAAGGAGATTGGGATTGTTATCTTAAGTACTAGTTCCATTCTACTGTATTGGATTTCTTCTTAGGAACCCAATTATAATATTTTAGAGCTTCTATTTCTGTACCTCATTTCTATCATTTTCACTCTGATACTTTTTTTTTTAAAGATTTTATTTATTTATTTGAGAGAGAGAGAATGAGAGATAGAGAGCACGAGAGGGAGGAGGGTCAGAGGGAGAAGCAGACTCTCTGCCAAGCAGGGAGCCCGATGTGGGACTCGATCCTGGAACTCCAGGATCATGACCTGAGCCGAAGGCAGTCGCTTAACCAACTGAGCCACCCAGGCGCCCTTCACGCTGATACTCTTTACTTGTTTCTTCCTTCTAATTTATTTTACTGGATTTTTTCCTGGCTTATTTCAATACCTTTTATTTGATTTTCATTTAAACCTATTATTCCTCAGGTAATTTAATATTCCTATCTAATGTAATTTTATCTTTTACTTCTATATCTTTCTTTAGTTCAAACAACTCTTGTTTTATCCTTGTTTTTCTTTTTCTGTAACTAGATTTTGTATTTCTGACTCAAGATCTCCTAATGTTTGCATAGGATACTTAATTCAATTTAGAGAGCCAGGCTACAGTTTTCTTAAACTTCATGAGTTTCTATTTTGGGGGAGCAGGGGTTTTTATCAGTGGAAATGCCTTGTGTTAAATTTTCTGTTTCTTACTATATTTTTGATGTGTGATTTTTTTCCCATTTCTATTCATTTCATGGACACAATGATTTTAGACTGTCCTTTTTGTGCAGTTATTTTTTTTTATGAATGACATTGTTAGGTCAGTTGATTTGTCTTGTTTCCCTTTTTTTTCTGCAGGATTTTAAACTTTCTGCTGTTATTGCCTACTTGCCCTTCATGAAGACATCTTCAAGGGCCAGCACTTTCTCTATGTATCTCTTCTTTTCCAAAGCAATGCTTCTCTGAAGCTTCTACTTCTAATGCTGCTTGAATTCAAACCCCTTCCCTGTAGCCAATTCTGTAGAGCACCAAATCCCCATCCATGTTTGGTACTTTGTCATTTGGTGTTAAATTTTCTCTTTTGGGGGGTGATTTTATCTATGCTTTGCTTTCTGATTTTTCCATAGAGTTCCTTAAATATCCCTCTCCCTAATCTCCTTACCACAGCCTTGCAGTGATTAGTAATGGAAACTCTGTTGGAAGTTGTTTTATTATTCGACCTAGAGGTAATTCATAATGCATGGTATTCTTTGTCTTCTAACAGTGATGAAGGTATGCATTATGTAAAGTCTTATTTGTTCTCCCTGGTGATGTTATATATCTATTTGGGTTTTTTGTGTGTGTGTGTGGAGAATATGTGGGGAGAATCAACACCATACGACTGTCATCTGAATACTTTTCTATTGACTCACAAAAACCTGATTTCAAAACCAAACTCTTGGGTGCCTGGGTGGCTCAGATGGTTAAGCGTCTGCCTTCAGCTCAGGTCATGATCCCAGGGTCCTGGGATCGAGTCCCACATCAGGCTCCCTGCTCCTTGGGAGCCTGCTTCTCCCTCTGCCTCTCTCTCTCTCTCTGTCTCTCATGAATAAATAAATAAAATCTTTAAAAAAAAAAACAAAACTCTTTATACTCCAAATCTGCTCCTCATACAATATACACCATTTCCATAAATGGATCTCTATTCTTCAAGTTATTCAGGCCAAAAAGATATAGAGAAATTTTTTATCACTTTTCTCTCAAAACTAACCTGTAAAATCAAACTCACAGAATATATACCAAATCCAACTACACTATTTTTTTGGCCAAATCCACTATATCACCTCAATCCAAGCCACCATCATGTCTTATCCAAATGTTAGCAGTAGCTTAAAACTCCCATTTTCTGCTCTTGCTCCCCCCAAGTATGGTTACCAAATAGTTGTCAAATAGGGCCTTATTAAATATTCATTAGAACTTAGAATAAATAACTCAGAATAAAATTTAAATCACCTGCTCTGCTCAATACAGATCCATTCCCTATTAATCTCCCATAGTTTTTGACCACCCTCTCCCTTGCCCATGTGCTCCAGCCATACAGGTCTTAGTACTATACATATAATGGAATGTTTTCCAGCCTTTAAAAAGAAGGAAATTCTGTAATATGCAACAACATGATGGACCTTGAGGACATTATGCTAAGTGAAATAGGCCTGATACAAAAAGATAATACTGCATAATTCTACTCACATGAGTTATCTAAGATAGTCAAATTCACAAAATCAAAAATAGGAATGGTGGTTACCAGGGGCTGGGGCAGGAGGAAATGTAGAGTTATTAATCAATAAGCATAAAGTTTAAGTTAAATAAGATAAATCAGCTATAGAAATGTACCCTAAAGCTTTGTTAGGAGGATAGGTCTCACATTAAATGTTCTTACAACAATCAAATAAAAATTAAAAAATAGAAGATGCATATTACTAAAATCAAGAATGAAACAAGGGAAATCAGTATGGACCCTGCTAACACCAAAACAGAGTAAGAGAATACCACGAACCCTACACACATAATTTTGACAATTTAGATGGAGGAGACCAATTACTCAAAATGTATAAACTACCATACCACACTCGATCTTAAAATAGGTAATTTGAATAGCTCTATAATTACTCTGGAAATTCAATTTTTAATTTTAAAAACTCCCTCAAAAAAACCTTTCAGATATGGATGGTTTCACTGGAGAACTCGACCAAATGTTTAAAGAAAAATTAATAACAATTACACCTCTGTTTTAAGCCAGTATTACCCTAATATCAAAAATAGATGAAGAACAAAAAAGGAAAAATATGGACCAGTATTCAACATAAACAGAGACAAAAAAGATTATTAGCAAAATATTAAGCAAATAGAATTTGGCAATATATAAAAAATAATTTTAGAGCATGGACAATTTGTGTTTATTCCAGAAATGCAAGGCTGTATTAATATTCAAAAATCAATCAATATAATCCATCATATTAACAGGGAAAAGAAGAAAAATCACATGATTTTTGTGATGCAGAAAAAAAAAGTGATAACATTCAACACCCATTTAGACTAAAAATTCTTAGAAAACTAGGAATAGAGGGGAACTTCCTCAACTTGATAAAGAGTACCTACAAAATCAATTACAGCTAACAGAACTACTGATTTCACTTAGGGCATGAGGTAATCAAGACAATTTGTGAACAGGTTTGAGAACTGTGTACCCTAGAACTGTGATTCTAGCAAATATAGAATTTTTGATGCAAGAGAAACTATTGGGGGAATTATTAAATCTGATTCATTTTCACAGGCTACACTGAAGATACAATTCAAAAATTTCAAAATTAATATAGTTCAGCAAAATTATCTCCAGTGTCACTTCCCAATCCTTTTAAAGTCTTTCCCAGAATTAAATTCCATAAGCTTTATAAATGATAAGAGAGGGGCACCTGGGTGGCTGAGTCAGTTAAGTGTCTGACTTGGTTTTGGCTCAGGTTGTAATCTCAGGGTTGTGGATTCAAGCCCTGTGTCAGGCTCCACAATGGGAGTGGAGCCTGCTTAAAATCTCTCTCTCTCTCTCCCCGTCTCTCCCTCTTCCCCTCCCCCCACCTTCTCTCTCACCCTTTCTAAAAAAAAAAAATTTATAAATGATAAGAGAGGTAGCATTCTTTTCATAACACACTTAACTGTTCTCCGTTTTTAAAGCAATGCTACAATAAAATTCATGTTTTTAGTAGCCAAATTATTAGTGAAACTGTTGTAAAAATGTGTGTGAATTTTTTTAAGTCTTCAAATTGCAGAGAAATTATGTATAATTTCTGTATATGTATAATAAATGTATAAATACATTTATTAGATACCAAATTTCCATCTGTTTTATCTTAGGTGAGCTTTCTAATATCACTACTAAGATTCATTTCTTGTGGGGGGGGGGGAACTCTTTTTCTCAAAGTTCTAACCCTGGTGGAAAATCAAATTACAAAGACAATAACGACAATGTTGGGAACGTTTCTCATCTGGGAGACCCAGTCGGGGGGAAAAACCATCCTACTAGCTACTGGCAGGTAACTCAAAGCAGTGGACCGTGATATAGAATAATAACCTTCTACTATGCACTAAGCATGTGGCTGAGTAATTGCCACACACTGGAAATTCCCAGTGACTCTGAGATGTCAGAGATAAACTTAACAAGCAGCGAATGTCCTAAATAGGTATGTATCTGCTGTACAGTATAGAAATGCCAATACATTTCGCACAAGATTGTAACTGACCTTCATTTCCAGTCTGTGTGGTATTTGCCACAGAGAAATCCAACTGGCACATTTAATGGTCTTGCAGAAGATAGGCTTTCAAAGATTTCTGTCATGACATCTAGATAGTTCTGGGTGGGAAATGGGAGTTTTTGGGCTCTCAACTCACTTTTGTTTGTGCCCGATAGCCAATGCTGATAAAGGACTTGTATTTAAAATACGCAAATAACACTTGAAACAACAGTAAGGAAACAACCCAATTAATTATTTAATGCAATTATAAATGGTATTTTTATTTTAATGTAGGATTGTTCATTACTGTTATAAAGAAATGCAATTGATGTTTATATATTGCTTTTGTACTTTGTCTACTGGCCAAACTCACTTAATAGTTTTAGTAGCTTTTTTATACATTACTTAGGATTTTCTACATAGATGATTAATGTCATCTGCAAATAAAGAAGTTTTACTTCTTTTTCGGTCTGAATGCTTCTTACTTCTTTTTCTTGCCCCACTGCACTGGCTAAAAAGCTATAGTACAATGCTGATTATAAGTGGTGAAGGTGGAGATCCTTGCCTTGTTAGCTGTAGCTTTTTTTGGAGATGATCCTTATGGGATTGAAAAAGTTCCCTTCGGTTTTACTCATCACCAGCTACTATAACAAAGTATCATAAACTGGGTGGCTTATAAACAACAGAAATTTATTTCTCACAGTTCTGGAGGCTGGAGTCTGAGATCCGAGTGACAGCATGAGGTGCTAGTGAGACTCCTTCCAGGCTGCAGACTGCTTGCTGTGTCCTCACATAAAACAAAGAAAGTTAGGGGCGCTTGGGTAGCTCAGTCGGTTAAGCGTCTGCCTTCGGCTCACGTTCACAATCCCGGGGTCCTGGGATCGAGCCCTGCATGGGCCCCACATCAGGCTCCCTGCTCACTATGGAGCCTGCTTCTCCCTCTCCCTCCTCCTGCTTGTGCTCTCTCTCTACTCTGTCAAATAAACTCTTAAAAAAAAAAAAAAAAACAAGGAAGGCAAAAGAACTCTCTGGGGTCCCTTTTATGAGGACAGTAATCCCATTCATGAGGGTTCCACATTCATGACCTAATCACTTCCCAATGGTCCCACTTCCTAACACCATCACATTGAGGATTAGGATTTCAACATATGAATTTTGGGGGACACATTCAGTCCATTGCACCTTCCATTTCTAGTTTTCTGTGAGTTTTCATCAGGAATTGATGTTGGATTTTTTTCAAATGCTTTTTCTTCATCTACTGAGATGATAATATGTTCACTTTTATTTTTAGTCTATTAATATGGTCAACTACATTGACTAATTCTTAAAGTTTGAATCTGCCTTGCAGTCCTGGGATGAACACCAAATTGTTGTGCTGTATTACCATTTTTAGATATTGGTGGATTTGATTTTCAAAATTTTGAGTGATACTGGCTTGTGGTTTTCTTTATCTGCAATGTCTTTGTCTGGTTTTGGTTATGAATAATGTTGGCCTCATAAAATGACTTATGACATAGTCACTTGTCTTCTATTTTTTTCGAAGAACTCATATAGAATTGGTACAGTTTCTTCCTGAGACATCTGCTGAAATTCACCACTGAAGTCATTTGCTCCTGCAAT
This sequence comes from Callorhinus ursinus, assembly GCF_003265705.2. Classification (NCBI taxonomy): domain Eukaryota; kingdom Metazoa; phylum Chordata; class Mammalia; order Carnivora; family Otariidae; genus Callorhinus; species Callorhinus ursinus. Next base: position 13,309,534 of record NW_027397078.1, on the reverse strand, counting down.
TCAATTTGTGAGAAGGACTTTCTTTACCTACAAATTCTATTTCATAGAGTGCTATTCGATAGGTGTATTTCTTGAGCTGCCTTTGATAGTTTGTGTCTTTCAGGGAATTTGCCCATTGTCTATTAAGGTTGTCAAATTCACTGGCATATAAAGTCAGAGAAAGACAAATACCTATGATTTCACTCATATGTGGAACTTAAGAAACAAAACAAAGGAACGAAGAAAAAAAAGAGACAAACCGAAAAAGAGACTCTTTAACTACAGAGACCAACGGGGAGGTAGGTGGGAAAATGGATGAACTAGGTGAAGGGGATTAAGAGTACACTTATCATGATGAGCACTGAGTAATGTAAAGAATTGCCGAATCACTACATTGTACACCTGAAACTAATACAACACTGTATGTTACCTATACTGGAATTAAAATTAAAAAATAAAATAAAATAAAATGGTAAAAAACTTTCATACTTATTAAAAAATTTATTGATATAAGGTTGTTCTTAATATTCATGTATTACTATTTTGATAATTATTGAATAGACAGTGATGTTAGCTACCTAATTCCTGACATTAGCAATTTATGCCTTCACTTGTCTTTTTTTTTTTTGATCACTCTGGCTGAAGACATCAATTTTATTCATCTCAAAGAATCAGCTTTTACTTTCACCGATTTTCTCTGTATATTTTCTATTACATGTTTAATTTCTTTGCACTATGATCCTAGGGATTTCCCTTCTTCTAATTACTTTGAGATGATTTGTTACTTATTTTCTAATTTTTAAGTTGGAAGATGAGTCATTGATTTGAGACCTTTATTCTCTCAAAAGCTAGGCATTTAACATTATAAACTTCCCTCTAACTACTGCTTTAGCTTCTTGGATGTGTGGGCTTATAATTTTCATCAAATTTACAAAAATTTAGGGGCACCTGGCTGGCTCAGTCAGTACAGCATGCGACTGTTGATCTCAGGGTCATGAGTTCAAGCCTCATGTTAGACACAGAGATTACTTTTTAAAAATTTACAAAAATTAAACTTCTTAAAGATATTCCACTACTCACTGATGATCTGTTAAGTTTTTTCCAGTCTTTCTTTTTTCTCCTGTATTCTGGGATACTTTCCACTGTTACGTCATCAGGTTCACTAATAGTTTCTTCTGCAATGTCTAAGGTGTTATTTATTCTCATCTAGTGTATTTTGCATCTTATACATAGTCATCTTTATGTCTAGATGTTCAATTGGGGTCTAATATAATCTTCGATGTCTCCACTTAAGATGTTCAATCTTTCCTCTGGCTTCTTGGCTATATGGAATGCAATTATAATAATTGTTATAGGGCCACCTGGGTGGCTCAGTTAAGCGTCCCACTCTTGGTTTGGCTGAGGTCATGATCTCACGGGTCATGGGATCAAGTCCCACATCCCACTCCGTGCTCAGCAGGGAGTCTGCTTGAGATTCTCTCCCTCTGTCCCTTCCCCGACGCATGCACGCACATGCATACGCTCTCTCTCTCTCAAATAAATAAATTTGCAACGATGTGGGTGGAACTAGAGGGTATTATGCTAAGTGAAATAAGTCTGTCAGAGAAAGACAAATACTATATGATTTCACTCATATGTGGAATTTAAGAAACAAAACAGATGAACAAAGGGGGAAGGGAAGGAAAAATAAAATAAGATGAAAATTGAGAGGGAGGCAAACCATAAGAGATGCTGAACTCTAGGAAACAAACTGAGGGTTGCTGGAGGGGTGGTGGGTGGGGGGAAGGGATAAATGGGTGATGGGCATTAAGGAGGGCACTTGATGTAATGAGTACCGGGTGTTATATGCAACTGATGAATCACTAAACTCTACCTCTGAAACTAACAAAAAAAAAAAACCTTAGGCCTTGATTTTAAGGTTTGTTGAAATGGAGCAGATGATTGTTTAGTCTCTGGCTAATTTTTAACCACAACTGGGATTAAAATACTTTTCAATACTCTATTCTATGCCCCCTGAGTTATGAGGTTTTCCACTGTAGCTGATGCAAATGGAAATTCTTGTTAGTCATTTGTGAGCCCCAGGGATTGCTACCCCTAATAACTTTAGGTAATTCTCTCTCTAGCCTTAAGGAGTTACCTCACATGTGTTTGCTAATCAGTATTCACCTGATTATTTAATGGGGACTCTCAGCAGATCTCCAGAAATCTCACTCTGTACAACACTCTCCTCTCTGGTACTCTATCCTATGAACTCCAGCTGATTTGGCCTCCTTTGTCTTCCAGCTATGTCTCTTTAATTCAGAGTTATGATGGCCTCCACATTACTTCCTGAGTATGCCTTTCCCAAAAATTGTAGCATGATTTATCCACTTAGTTGGTTAAATTTATTGCCCCAAGGGTTTGTAAGCCTACCATTTCTTCTCTCTAATGTTGGTTCAGAGAACAGATTTCATGGGAAAACAACCACATAATGTGTCCAAACCAAGCGACCCACTATTATTGCCCAATGACAAGAACAAGACAGGAAAGTCTGGGGCTATGCCATTACCACTCTTCAATTTAATTTCCTTCACTGATACCCATCCAAAGTTGGAAAGCTGCATTATTTATGCTGTACATTTCTAGAATGGAAAGAGGTGATGTTCTCTGGCTAGTTTGGGCTCTCTGACTAAGAGCATAGAAGATCAAAAAGTGGTAACAAAGCCATATGGTTAATGGACATTAGAAACCTAATGGGATTTTCCATTCAGTAAGTGGGATTTACTCAACATCCTTCATCAACGCACTAGCTGCTGAGGTTCACAAGAACCCCATGGAGAACATTCTGTCAAAGCTGACACTTTGGAGAGTATGACTTCAAACAGATGGGATTGGTGCTGGGCTCATATGTTGGTTATTACATTTCCTGGTTTTAACTATATCACTGAACATATTAGGTGAATGGGCTAAAGCTGTACAGAGACTAGAGAAAACAAACGGGAAACTACTTTAGCAAGTTCCAGGCAACATATTTAACTATCAACTGGGATTTCAGTAAGATCCTCAAGTTAGTTCTTATTTACAGGTGTGCAAGTTTAGTAAATAGGTATTACATTCATCACTGCTGATAAGAACAAGACACCTTCATTGCATGTGATCTTATTTCATGTGGCACAGCATTTGTAGGCACAAGAGGAGCACTGCCCAGATAGAGGGCACTGGTTAACAGTCCACGCCAGGTCCTGGCACAAAAACTCACGATAGGAGAAAACACACTTGGAACTAAACAGTGTGGACAGAACACTGCTTATATTTGTTTCAGCAAAATTCTGAATTCTAGAAATGAGCAAATTATGAAAGATTCATAAAGTTATTTCTAAACTTGTATCCTTAAGTAGAATGGGATGTTTAGCTAAGTGAGACGATCCATCAGAATAACTCATTTCAACTTATCAAAAAAATTTTTTAAATGAACTTGGCTTCTCTGTTCGTTTCATGTACTGCTGCTTTGATATTTTTGGAGACAGTTCCGTTAGGAGCTAGCAAAATATTCTAGCATAATGTTCTAGAGCAAAAAAAACCCTTTTTAAATTTTGGTTCTATCATTTACTAACTATATGACTTTGGGTCTCAATTCCTTTATCTGCAGTATGGGGATAAAAGTAGTACCACCCTTATGAGCTTCTTCAAAGGATTAAATGGTGGCTATAAACTGGCATTATTTTAACTCCGACTGATACATTCATCACTCCCCCTCATTGAATTGCAGTGCATACAGAATTACTCAAATTATTTTATTTTTCTTGAACCTTTGATTTACTAGTGAATTCCATGTATTCTTCATACATTATATAATTCCCATAAGTATTTGTATCATAATTTTTTCAGTCTTCCAAACAGATGTATTTGACAATTAAGGAGATCAATTTAATCAATGGAATATTTTTTTAAGATTTTATTTATTTATTTGACAGAGAGAGAGCACAAGCAGGGGGAGCAGCAGACAAAGGGAGAGGGAGAAGCAGGCTCCCCACTGAGCAGGGAGCCCGATGCGGGGCTCGATCCCAGGACCTTGGGATCAGGACCTGAGCAGAAGGCAGACACTTAACCGACTGAGCAACCGGGAATACCTGGAAACTCTTTAAAAATATATCTACTGAGCATTGAGAGACATTATAAACACAGGAGATAAGGATAGACAAGTGAGGTGTTATGTGTCAGCCCAATGATCTTAGAATGTACTGGGAAAGATGGAAATAGATGAGATAAATAGAAGCACAGGGAAGGAAGGCTAGCTCCCTTGGGGTAAGGACATTTAGATAACTTTTCACAGAGAAGGTGAGGTTTGAGCTGAGTGTAGATGTCCTAGGTCATTAGGAAGACAAAGATAAATATTTCTGGCAGAGGGAAGAGAATTTACAACATCATGGCATTGTATAAAGGCATGGAAGTTTGAAAGAACTAAAAGTAGAGTAGAGCTTATAGAACAAAAAATATGTGAGGGTGTCTGAGAGAGCTGAGGCAGAAGTAGGGACAAATCACAATATTTTAAGTACAAATGAAAAACATTCACCTTTATCAATCATCCTCAGTATAAACAACGATTCATGACATTCGGCTGAGTATTCAATGGCAGAAACCTGAAAGTACATGAAGAACACAGACCAAGCCCCTATTATGTGCCAATTTCAGGACTAAGGAGTTTTAACATATAATCATATTTAAGCCGGAAAATATTTGACGAATTCCATTCTCATCCACACTGTCACAGGTCAAGTCCTATGCAAAGGTTCTGGGAGAAACACTGGAAATGGAGAGCTGGGCCCGCTGGCTGTCGCTCCTGTTGTCACTGATGCTGGGTGAGCTGTGTAAGAATATCAGGTCTCCTGGGCCGCCTGGGTGGCTCACTCTTGATTTTGGCTCAGGTCATGATCTCGGGGTCGTGAGATCGAGCCCTGTAGTGGGTTCCATGCTGAGCGTGGAACCTGTTTAAGATTCTCCCTTTCCCCCCTCTCTGCCCCTCTCCCTGATCACACTCTCGAAATTAATTAATTTCTTTTTCGAAAAAGAAGATAATGAAATTGAAAATTAGAGAAAAGGGGAGGTTACAATTAAATTTATAGGAGACATGCCTTTCACAGATAGGGGAGGTCAATGCATTTAACCTGAGGAGTTTAATAAACCCTCCATGGCTGAGATTTTACCTGGTGAAAACAGAGTCAGCAAATAATCTTCATAAAATGGTCAAATGTCCACTGTTGCTTAGGACAACATGAATATCAACAGGGCTACATTATAGGTCCACAAGTGAAACAGAAGCTAAACTCACGAGGTGGTAAGTGATTCAAGAGTCTTGACCTTTGACTCAGTAATTGCTAGGGGCTCCCACGTATCCTCTTAGTCCCTGTACAATCAAACCCAAGGCAAATATATATATTTATACTTCTTAATAAATATATATATTTATACATATATTTATACTATACTATATTATGTAGTACGTATATATCCTATTTTTCCATAGAAATTATTGACATGATTTTATAGTTATCATGTAATTAGAATAAGAAAATCATCAGCAATTACCAAGTCAGTGTTTTCAGGGCAAATTTAATAGTGACATGGGTATGCAGGGGCTGGGATTACATGTTCACTGTTTGGTGCACACACTGTCCATGCAGTCTGCCTTCTTCCAGCTTAGGAGGTGCCTAAATAAATCTTTGAACTTTCAGGAATCTTTGTCTCTCTTACCCTGGTCTGGTCTCAGTTTTGCTGGGGAAAAATGACTTCATTAGACCCTGTTACACAAAAATCCACTTAAAGGATTTTCTGAATATTAAAGAGATATACTTTTTTTCATTGTAAATCATTTTTCCTTTGTCTTTTCTGTTCCTTAGCTTTTTTTTTCCTAGTTCAAAATGGAAATGGAAATGTCTAAAATACCTGGAGGATAAAAAATGGGCATCGTTCTGCTCAGTGAGTTTTAATGTTTATTGAGGTTTTCTGCCTTGGTTTCTGCTTTCCTGACAAACTCAAGTATAGTCTCTTTGTCTTGTGCAGAAAAAATATTATGAATAAAATATAGCTGGTGTAAATAGATTTTTAAAGGAATTTGATGACTCATTCTTTACCTGGTATTCATTTTTAAACCAGCAAACCAATCATGCAAACTTTCATCAATTGATATGTTCTGTCTGAATCAAATGTGTCTATTATGCTTCTAATACAAAGAAAAAACTGTAGGACTTTCTTTCCAACAATGGTGAAAAGTCCTGATAATAAAGGTTATTTCTGGGCGCCTGGGTGGCTCAGTCAGTTAAGCGTCTGCCTTCGGCTCAGGTCATGATCACAGAATCCTGGGATCCAGCCCCATATAGGGCTCCCTGCTCAGTGGAGAGCCTGCTTCTCCCTCTCCCTCTGCCTGCTGCTCCCCCTGCTGGTGCTCTCTCTCTCTGTGTGTCAAATAAATAAATAAAATCTGAAAAGAAAAAAAAAGGCTATTTCTACATGATAGAAGAGCTTCCAATTGTCTTCTAAAGAAGGTTCAGCAATCTATGGCCCATGGACCGAATCCAGTACACTGCCTATTTTTGTAAATAAAGGTTTACTGGCACACATCCATGCTCGTTTGTTTGCATATTGTCTATGGCTGTTTGCATGCTACCAGAGTATACACGAGTAGTTGCAAGAGAGACCATATGGCTTACAAAGCTTAAAATATCACTATTTTTATCATTGTCCTACATATAGAATTACACTTAAGGAAAATCACCAGTATATATGTATCTAGTGTCTTTAATTATAATTGAGAATATAATTTATAATAGCTGAGTAATATTCTAATTTGTGGATCCACCATGACTTTTTTTTTTTTTAGTATTTTATTTATTTATTTGAAAGAGAGAGATAGTGAGAGAGAGCATGAGCAGGGAGGAGAGGGAGAAGCAGACTCCCGCTGAGCAGGGAGCCCGACCTGGGGCTCGATCCTAGGACCCTGGGATCATGACCTGAGCTGAAGGCAGATGCTTAAATGACTGAGCCACCCAGGTGCCCCCCACCACGACTTTTAAAGGTCTCAATTTTTTCCAATGATTTTGTTATTGAAAGTGATGAGAGGCGAATATTCTTGAACCTAAATATTTGTTCTCTTCAATTACATTCTTTAACATTCTTTAAGTTGAAAAACATTCTTTAAGTTAACTTTATTGAGGTATAATTTACTCAGAATAAAATGTACCCATTAACATTCTACGGTTCATCAGTTCAATGAGTTTTGACTCTTCTTTATTGCTGTGTAATTTACATAAAATAAAATGCACCCATTTTAAAACTATAATTTGGTGAGTTCTGCCAAATATACTTATGTATATTTGGTTACTTATGTAACCACGGCGCCAATCAAGATACTGAACATTTCTCCAGAAAATTATCTCATGTCCTCTTTGTTATCAATCCTCCAATTCATACTCCTCCCTGAGCAACTGCTCATCTAATTTCTAATGCTATAAATTATCTGTGTCCATACTAAAACTAAATATAGAATATAGTCTGTTGTGTCTTGCTTCTTTTACTTGACATAATGGATTTGAGATTTATCTATTTTGTTGCTTATATTAGTTTATTGTTTTTGTTGCTGTCTAGTATCCCATTGGATAAATACACCACAGGTTGTTAAACGATTGCCCTGTTGATGAACATTTGGGGTGTTTCCCGTCATTAATTTTTATGAATAAAAGCACTAAGAATAGGAATGGACAAGTCTTTTGTGGACATATGTTTTCATTTCTCATGGGTAAATACCTATGAGTGAAATTGCTTGTTCATATAGTAGGTATAAATTTAACTTGATAAGAAACTTCCAAACTGATTATAAAGGTGATGTATCAATTTGCACTACAACCAGCAGTGTATGAAAATTTCAGTTGTCTCACATTCTGGACAAAATGTGGCATTGTCAGTTTTTTTTTTTTAATTTCAGCAATTCTAGAGGGTAGAATTTCATTTTGATTTTATTTTGTATTTCCTTGACAGTTCAAGATGTCAAGGACATTTTAATGTGCTTTTTGGCCATTCTGTTTTGAGTCACTTTTCAAATCTTTTGCTCACTTTTTGTTGGCTTGTTTGTTGTCCTATTATTGAGTTGTAACAATTTTCCTATATCCTAGAGAGCAGCTCTTTGTCAAAAACATGTATTACATATATTATCTCCCATCTATAGTTTGCTCAATAATTTAATTTTGTTAAAGATTCATTTACCATTTTTTTTTCTTTTGTGGTTTGTGCTTTCTATGTTCTTTAAAACATATTTTCCTAAGTCAAGATCCTGAATGTTTTCCTCTCTCTTCTCTTACAGGTATTTTAATTGTGACTTTTACTTTTTCTTGTTTGTTCATGAGCCTTTATAAATTATTTTTGTGTAAGGTATGAAGTTGGAGTTAAGGTTCATTTTTTTTTTCCCATGGAGATATCCAGGTATTCCAAAACTATGTATATAAAGGACTTTCTTTCTCCATTGAGTTATATTAACAACACTGGAAAATCAATTGACTTATGTGTAGGTTTATTTCTAGGTGTTCTATTATCTTCCATTTATCTGTATGTCTATCCTTACATCAGTAAAACGCTGTCTGGAATATTGTAGCTTTCTAGTAAATTTTGAATCAAGTAGTGTTAAATACTTCAACTTCGTTCTTTTTTCAAAATATCCTAGATATTCAGGGCCCTTTGCAATTTCATATAAATTTAAAATCAGCTTGTCAATTTCTGCACCCAACAATGAATCCCCCATTGGGATATTGAGCCTATAGAACAAATTGGGAAAAAATAGACCTCTTCAATTTATTGCCTCTTCTACTCATGAAAATGTTGTAATTCTCCATTAAATTTTTTCAGCAATGTTTTGTAGTATTCTGCATAAAGTAGGTTTACCACTAAGGCAATTAAAAGAATTTTGTAGAAATCGAACTGGGGGCTTGAAAAGTAAAGTTACAAGTCTTGGATAACCAGTGGAAGGGACATGATACCTCACAACAATCACTGCATATTAAAAAAAAAAAAAATTAAGTGTCGCAATAAAGGCCTAACAGGTTAGAGAGCATGCCTTTGGTTTGGAACTAATTCCCTTTTGTGACCGTTTTCATCAACAAATGGTGGCTTGGAAGCAATAAGTAGATAAAATATATTATGGAGGTAAGCTAGAATTAGAAATTTATCAGCGGAAATTCTAGAGGGTGAGGAATTCTTGGGTGGCTACCACACGAAATGGGTGAAATCAGTGTCAACAATTCTTTTTGTGGTCATACACCAGAAGATTTAGAAAACAAAGTGAGGAGACAGAATAATTTTACAGACTAAGTTTATAAACTAAGAGCAGAAAGGAAAAAAGCAAAATGAGAAAAAAAAGTTGTTTCAACTTATGTAGATGAAAGATATAACTTGGTCAAATAAGTAGTGGATATTTATCACTGGGTTCCTCATCGGACTTTGCCACCAATGCCATTTGTCCTTTAAGGATTTCTTTTGGCTGCAGGGATGATATTCTTCCCTTTTATTATTGAAGCATAACTGACATATAATACCCTATTAGTTTCAGGTGTACAACACAATGATATGGTATTTTCATACATTATGAAATGATCCCCCACAATTCGAGTTACCATCTGTCACCACACAAAGTTATTACAATATGCTGTACATTACATGCTGTCCATTACATCTCCATGACATATTTATTTTATAACTGGAAGTTTGTACCTCTTAATCCCCTTCACCTACTTCCCCTACCCCTGCACCCCGACCCCTTCTGGTAACCAACAGTTTGTTTCCTGTATGATTCAGTTTCTGTTTTGTCTTATTTGTTCATTTGTTTCATTTTTTTAGATTCCACATATAAGTGAAATCATTATGATATTTGTCTTTGACTTGTTTCACTTAGCCCTCTAGGTCCACCCTTGCTGTTGCAAATACCAAGATTTCCTTCTTTTTTATGGTTGAATAATATTCTATTTTATATATATGTGTGTGTGTGCGTGTATATATGTATATATATATATATACACACATTTAAAGAAAGAGAGAGAGAGAAACCATACCCCATCTTCTTTATCCATTTATCTATCAATGGGTACTTAGGCTGCTTCCAAACCTTGGCTATTGTAAATAATGCTGCGATGAACATAGGGGTACTTATATCTCTTCGAATTGTTATTTTTGTTTTCTTCAGATAAATACCCAGAAGTAGGGGCACCTGGGTGGCTCACTCAGTTGAGCCTCCAACTCTTGATTTTGGCTCAGGTCATGACCTCAGGGTTGTGAGACTGAGTCCTGTGTCAGGCTCCCCGCTTAGCAGAGAGTCTGGTTGGCATTCTCTCTCTCCCTCTGCCCCTCCGCCACCCCTGCTCACTCTCTCTCTCTCTCCCTCTCTCAAGATAAATAAATAAAATCTAAAAAAAAAAAAAAATACCCAGAAGTAGAATTGTTGGATCGGGGGCACCTGGGTGGCTCAGTCGTTAAGCGTCTGCCTTCAGCTCAGGTCATGATCCCAGGGTCCTGGGATCGAACCCCGCATCGGGCTCCCTGCTCGGCAGGAAGCCTGCTTCTCCCTCTCCCACTCCCCCTGCTTGTGTTCCCTCTCTCGCTGTGTCTCTCTCGGTCAAATAAATAAAATCTTAAAAAAAAAATTGTTGGATCGTATGGTAATTCTATTTTTAGTTTTCTTGAGGAAACACCATTGTGTTTTCCATAGTGACTGCACCAATTTACATTCCCACCAACAGTGTCTGAGGGTTCCCTTTTTTTCACATCCTTGCCAACACCTGTTATTTTTATCTTTTTGATAATAGCCAATCTGACAGGTGTGAGGTGATATCTCATTGTGGTTTTGTTATGTACTTCCCTGATGGTTAGTGATGTTGAGTATCTTTTCATATGCCTGGGATGGTATTCTTTGTTCCTTTTATACATCACCCATAATTCCCTTTCGCAGCAATAAGAATTTTTTATGTCATTGTCAACTGTGGCTGTTTCCCAGATTACATGCCAATATTCTTCCTTTGAAAATAACGTTGTTTGCAGATGGCTTGTTGAGTGTGACTGTTTTATTAGTATTCAAAGAGCTAGTACAGCTTTTTTTAATCCAAAAAAAGGGGTGCAGCTTGTTGTTTGCCTTAAAAAGGAAAGGGAGCCTTGATCTGTGCCTATGAATTTGCCAAAGCACCTGAGGGTAATTCAAGCGCATGCACTGTGGAAGGATCATTTAGATTTTGCTCTTCAAATATAGATGCGGCTACGCTGACAAAGCTGTTTTCCCCCAGGCCATCCACTGTTGCTGGATGCTATAGGCAATTGGAGACTAACATTCTCAATTAATATTTCTGGCACGGTCTTTACATTGTTTACAAATGTCCTTAGGCAGAAATGGAATGTACCACTAAATGGGGCAACATATTTCTCATGACTTTCTTGCTTTTCTCAACCTCCTAAGAATTCACTTGAAAGACTAAACAACTCTCAAAAAGCAATCGGGAAGACAAAAGCCATCCGATATATTTGGTAAACATCCTTTTGGTTTCCACTCTTATCAGCTATTCTACTAATTTAATATTCCAACTTCAACCGACTCTCAACACCAAAACTCAGCAAACCAGGGCTCACTTATGAAATCGGTGATGTTAAAATGCCTTTATTTCGTTTTCATCAGTTTAATTATCACAAACTTGCTCAGATATGCAGGCTCAGAGACTGGTGAAGAATGTGTAGTAGAATCTTCAATGTGCCATTAAACTAGTACAATGCTTAATTTTTTAGGTGGAGCAATGAATCACCATAAATCAGGGGCCTTGGGCATATAATTAACAATTCTATTTGAGACTATCTCTGATTAACTGATTAATAAGGAACTTGAATACTGCCAAAATAAAATCAGAGGTTTTCTGGCAAGCTGTGGTGATTATCAAAACAATGAGATCGCAATGTCTAAAGTCAAAAAAATTGTTTCAAGATAAAATACAAAATATGACTTAATTCAACCTCTTCTAAAAATGCCAGTGTTCAGACTATGTACTGAATTTTCTTCCAGAGAGATTCCACAGCAAAGTAGGAGGCAGATTAATTATGAAAGTTCAAAATGAGGTTACCAAGAAAGTACCAGCGTGGGCTGAGTGTGAGACATATAACTAAGAGGATAGACACATGCACTTTGAAACTGAAATGCCTGAGTTTGAATCTGACTCCACCAGAATGTAGCTGTGTGACCTCTAATGAGTGACTTAACCACTGTGCCTTAGTTTCCCTGTCTGTAAAATGAGGGTGACTTAGTACCTACCTCCTCAGGGTGTTAGAAGGATTAAATGAATCCATGTGTGTAAATAATTCACAGCAGTTTAAATGCCATGGAAATGCTTGATACTAGTATTCTTAAAATTATTTTCTGGCAATACCAATATTGTACTAATTGAAATGTGTCTATTTTGAGACATGTTTCAAATTTTCTATTTTGAGACAAGGTTCTGGCTTTCAATATGAGGAACCCTATGTGATCCAGGCATTTGAACTGGGATAGAATGATTTGCCTGTACAATCAAAGAGGGGATTTTTGTCTGCCAATTTCCTTGGGAACCGGTTAGGTATGAATGGAAAAGAAGATGCAAATATTTTTTCACATCTTTTTATAACTGATGGAGACAGAGCTTGAAATAATATGAGCAAGAGTATAGGTTTGAGGAGACCCAAACATGAGGAAAAGGTTTTCCCTGCCTGACTCTCCATTTACCTTACAGAAGTCATAATTCTCAGTTTTTCTACTGATTATTTACTCCCACTTCTGAGTATCCAACCTGCCAACAGCAGAGACAAATGTCAAGAATCCAACATAGCCCCACCATGAGGAAGAGGGTAACAACCTACTAGGTAGCAAGTTGATTGTAAATAATTCCGTCCATCATCAGAAGCGATGTGTCCTACCATTACCACCATCATTCATTTACATGGTATCCACACACATACACTGCAAAATCCATTTCACAACAAATAAAGTAAAGGAACTTTGTCCTGCTTGTTCATGGATTTTACCATGTTTCACAACACACAGAAATAGGCTAAAAACTCTGGAAGAGCCTATTGAAGACTTAACCCTTTGGATGACAACACATTGTAAGTTCGGGTATCTGCACTTAAAGGTTTAGTATGTGCTCTGAGCTAATGACCAATATACGATATGTCCTTTGTTTCATAGCCAGAACACACAAGGCAACATATCAAGGGGCAGAAGTGGAAATACCCCCTCTAAGTATTACAAGTGATAACACATGAATAAAAATGTGGGTTCCAGTCACAGTAACTCTGTGCTTTCCTCGTTTAGAGTGTTAGTTCCCCCTTCAAAAAGGAACACTTCTCTCAGGGTCACAAGGATTCTTCCAATACGGTGAAAGCTGAAATTGCTGGCTGTCCTATTAAGGATTCGGCATTCTAGTTAACGGAAAGACAAAAAGATTACTCTACTACTTGTGTTCACTGATCCTAATTATTAAGAGAAAACAGGGTGGTGGCTCTACAGTTGGATCAAGGTGGATACGTATTAAGTAGCGAATTCAAGTAATTCTCTGAAGAACTCCTTTGCAATTCTGAGTCTAGTGGTAAAAGTTGGTGGAAGGTGTAACAACCCAATGCAGAGAACTCTAAGGATTCTGACCCTTCAGAAATAAAGGTTCTGGTCACATCTCTAGTTAAACAACTATGATCAAGCTGAAAGCAAAAGAAATACTAAATAAGGAAGAATAAAGTTACAAATGCCAACTACGACATTGTGACCAATTATAGAAATCAAGACTTTAGAATCTAAACAATTTGCATTATGCTTGCTTTGTAAATATATATACATTAACCAATTTATATTCCTTATCTGCTCTTTGCCTATCTTCTTTTTAATTTAGTTTTATTTTATTTTAATTCCAGTATAGTTAACATACAGTGTTATATTAGTTTCAGGTACATAATATAGCAATTCAACAATTCTATACATTACTCAGTGCTCATCATGGTAAGTGCGCTCTTAATCCCCTTCCTTCACCTATTTCATCCATCCCCACACCCACCTCCCCACTGGTAATCATCAGTTTGTCCTCTATAGTTAAGAGTCTGTTTTTTGGTTTGCCTTTTTTTCTTTGTTCATTTGTTTTGTTTCTTAAATTCTACATATGAGTGAAATCATACAGTATTTGTCTTTCTCTGCCTGACTTATTTCACTTAGCATTATACCCTCTAGATCCATCCATGTTGTGGCAAATAGCAAGATTTCATTCTTTTATATGGCCAAATAATATTCTATTGTATAGATATACCACTTCTTTATCCATTCATCGATCAATGGACACTTGGATTGCTTCCATAATCTGGCTATTGTACATAATACTGCTGCACACATAGAGGTGCACATATCCCTTCGGAAAGTGGTTTCGTGTTCTTTAGGTAAACAGTACTGGAATTACTGAACCAAATGGTAGTTCTATCTTTAATTTTTTGAGGAACCTCCATACTGTTTTCCACAGTGGCTGCACCAGTTTGCATTCCTACCAACAGTGCATGTGCATTTCTTTTTCTCCACATTCTCATCAACACCTGTTGTTTCTTGTGTTTTTGATTTTAGCCATCCTGATAGGTGTGAGGTCGTATCTCAGTGTGGTTTTGATTTGCATTTTCCTAATGATGAGTGATGTTGAGCAACTTTTCACGTGTCTGCTGGCCATCTGGATGTCTTCTTTGGAGAAATGTCTGTTCATGACTTTTGCCCACTTTTTAATTGGATTACATGGTTTTTTGGTGAATTGTATAAATTCTTTACATATTTCAGATACCAAACCTTAACTGTATGTCATTTGCAAATATCTCCTCCCATTCAGTAGGTTGTCTTTTAGTTTTGTTGATGGTGTCCTTTGCTGTGCAGAAGCTTTTTATTTTGATGTAGTCCCGATAGTGTATTTTTTATTTTGTTTCCCTTGCCTTAAGAGACATATTTAGAAAAATGTTGCTGTCGCCAACATCAGAGAAATTACTGCTTGTGCTTCCTTCTAGGATTTTTTTATGGTTCCATGTTGCACATGTAGGTCTTTAATTAATTTTTAATTTATTTTTGTATATGGTGTAAGAAAGTAGTCCAATTTCATTCTTTTGCATGTAGCTGACCAGTTTTCCCAACACCATTCATTGAAGAGACTGTCTTTTTCCCATTGCATATTCTTGCCTCCTTTGTTGTAGATTAATTGACCATGTAATCATGGGTTTATCTCTGGGCTCTCTATTTTATTCCATTTATCTCCGTGTCTGTTTTTGCGCCAGTATAATACTGTTTTGATTACTACAGCTTTGCAGTATATCTTGAAATCTGGGATTGTGATACCTCCAGCTTTGTTCTTCTTTTTCAAGATTGCTTTGGGTATTTGAGGTCTTTTGTGGTTCCATACAATTGTTAGGATTGTTTGTTCTAGTTCTGTGAAAAATGCTTTTGGTATTTTGACAGGGATTGCATTAAATCTGTAGATTGCTTTGGGTAGTATAGACATTTTAACAATATTTGCTCTTCCAATCCATGAGCATGAAATAGTTCTCCGTTTTTTTGTGTGTCATCTTCAAGTTCCTTCATCGATGTTTTATAGTTTTCAAAGTACATTTGCCTACTATTTTCATTAATTCATTGTAGGTGAACTTATAATTTCATCTTAAAATTAAAAAATATCAAAGGGAATTTGTGACTGAGGTAGAAGAGGAAAAAAAATCAGCCAGCAATGGAGAAAGTCTATTGGGAATTAGTATTTCATTTTGGGGGTAGAGGGGAAGGCATTTTTTTGACATCAGTGATAGTTACTTCATGTTAAGTGAAAGCCAGATCCATTGCTATTTTCGTCATTTGAAAGTTAAATATGGGCAAAAGGGTCTTTATGGTTATTGAATTGTCAAAGGGGTACTGTCAGATTGCCCATGTCAAATTCAACATGATCCACATCCTGATTTACACCTGCTTCTGCACCACAGGAGGAAGTTTTAAAACCATTATTTATTTATGAGACTTCACTGAGAACAGAGTTCAGGGTTAGATTTTTCCAATAAGAAGGACCCACATGTTATTTGAAAGGCAGAAGAGAAGCAGAAGCTGTTATCATCCAGCAGCATTAAAAAGACACTTTTGGGAAAATGAAACCATGAGTTTACATTTGACATAGAGTGAGCTCCTGTGAATCACTTGCTTTAGTCCTACTGGTAGCTGAGATCATCAGTGGCTTCCACATGATTCCCGAATTTCCAGGCTTCCCAAAAGCCAAGAGAGTCAAACAGATGATTTTTCCAACACATGGGAGCAGGTTGCTACTTCTTTAGTTTAGCACCAGATGAAATAAATGGCTTGCTTTTAGAAGATACATCATATGAAAAACACACATCTTTACACGTTAGAATCTCACTCAACACAGATAGATGCTCACTTTATGGGAGGCATGCTGTAACTGGGAGCAGCCAAAGAAACAGCAAGAGCCAACATAGGTCTCTCTCACCTTATATTCTCTGTAGGCCTTATGTGTTTACTGATTTGAATAGTGGACTGAATTGGTCACATTATTTGAACTTTTATTCTCTCTCTCTTTCTCTCTCTTTCTTACCCTCTCTCTCTCATCCTCGCTATCCCTCTTACTATCACTCTCTCCTAAAACCATAAAAGGGAATTTACCTAAATGAAATGTATATATTATTTATGTTCACTGAAATTCCTTTTGTTAATTGCCCTTCTGTGTATGCTCTTGAATCATTTACTTCTAGATATCAATATGAATATAGTATAACCTAGATATTGAATAATTCAAGTTTTCCTGGGAAATTTGTTGCTCAAATTACAATTTATCCTTTATTTTCAGTTTAATAATTATTTAATTCAACACGGTCATATGTAAATTGTTAACGGCATTACATATACGGCATAGATTTGGGGATCTTGGTTAGTAATAAAAATTTCTTAGTACCCCAGGAGGAGTGCCCAAAATGAAAGTGATTTAGAATGACAAATATGCTGAGATACGAGATTTGGACTATCGTTCCCATTGCAGCTATGTCAATAACTGCAAAGGGTCTCAGATTTGCCTTGCATATAAGCTAATAAGCTAGCCTATTACTGTTTCATAGGTACTGGCATAAAACATGAAATTTCTTTATTACTCACAGCACAATAAGCTGCATAATCATCAGCATATTTGTGTCAGGTCTCCTTGCCCCAAGTTCCACAAGGGCAACACAGATTAGCCCAGATAGTTCCCTGAACATAGATCGGACTGAATTTCAGAAGAGCAACCTTGAGTTTACTTAGTGAACCTGAACCTCTTTATGATGGGCAGCAGGCATGTTTTCTTTCCCCTTTGATACAGATGAGGACATTGTCATTATTATAGTGGAAAGTAAGTGAACCTCCCCTTTAATCCAGTGGAAGACACTGCATCTATCTTCCAAGGCCGGTCACTGTACAAGCATCCTTGAAGAAATAATTTAAAAAATATATATAATGCCTTTCTTCACAAGAAGTCCAGACACATGAGAGTACCAGGGAAAACTGTCTACCAACAGACTGACTTTGCAGCTTACGGCTGATCTCTTCACTGTGACTAGCTTCCCACTGCCTGGGAAATGAATTATCAATGCGCTGTCTCCTGAAATATTTTTGACTTGAGGTCTTTATGTTTAATCAAGGGACTAGAACAAAATGTGTCCCATGATTTTAAATAATATGAACTCTCAGAAGTCAAGTCAATAAAGAACCAATAGTTCTGATATTCACTTCCTGAATGCAAAAAACAAAATGGAGGAAACAAAAGACCTTAGCCAAGATCTGCTTTATCTTGAGAGGGGAAAAAAAATCCTATTCAATAATAACCAAATATACAAAATGCCCTTCTTCCAGAACCAGGGATTTTTTTTTTCTTCCAGAACAGCAAGTTATATAATGTACACCAGTCAGACCTCAGAGCAAATCTCTGTTTCTTGGTCCAAAAAATGAGTTGGAAAGGGAGAATACCCTACCCAATTTTGTTTGGAAATTAAGTAAAAGAGGTGAATTCTTATTTTGTCCCAAACTGAGAGAGAGAGACAGAGAGAGAGAGAAACAGACAGACAGAAAGAGACACAGACAAAGAAGCAGAGAGACAGAAACACAGAGACAGAAACAGAGACAGAGACCAAAGAGTGTGAAATCTTGGGAAAAAATATGCAAGGGCTTTATGCAAAGATATGCCTGGGTTCCAGTCATGGCTCTGTCCCTTACTAGCCATATGCCTTTTATAAACTGAGTGTCTCTGAGCCTCAGTTTTCTTACTTCTTAAATACAGTGCAGTCAATAAATTAGAAATAGTTTATATGAAATACACAGCCATACTTGGTATTCAATCAGAGTTAGCTATTCATTACAGAGAGTTGATAATATATCACTGGGGGAAGAAGTCTGGTGAAGGAACTGAGATTTATCCCCATGAGGGATAGATAAGTCATGGAAGTGGATGAACTCTCCAAAGAAGAGAATATAAATGAGTCAGCACTGCCAGATGCCAGAGATTAAATAAGGACATAAGAGGTAGTCCTCTTGATAGCTGTATCTTGATAGCTGATAGTGATATTGGCTGTCCCCAGTGAACTCACCCTCAGTAGTCCTCTGCCTTCGAATCAGGGATGGGTCAGTTTCTTGCTTTGAGTAGTAGAATGTGGCAAAAGTGATGCTATTCCAGTTCTGGGCCGGACATAAAAGCTACTGGAAGCTTCTGCTTTTGTGCTTGTGGACACCCTGGGCAGTCCTGCTGGAGAGAACATGAAGACAGCATATAGAGAAGGCATGTGGAGAGGCAGAGGTCCTAGAATGAGAGAGAGACATACAGACAGAGACAGAGACAGAGAGGCACGTAGTCGTCCTGTATCTCAGCTGAGCCCAACCTTCCAGGAGCTAAACCTATGAGCAAAACATTTTGGATGTTCCACAATCTTGCTGAAACAGCATGAGAGGTTTCAAGTGAGACCAGCAGTAGAACTGTCCAGCTAAGTTCTACTCATCCACAAAACTGTGAGAAATAGTAAAATAATTGGTTTTTAAGCCACTAAGTTTTGAAGTGGTTGGTCACACAGCAACAAATAACCAAAATAGACATTAAAATGTTCTATTAAGTTTGTCTGTAGTTCATCTGGCCTCAGTGTTTTTCTGCAGCAAGGGACACTTTTTAGGAGCACCATATCCCTGCCCACATTATTCTCACAAATAAATGATATGTTAGCATCCTCAATTTCCCCACCATGGATCTGTGATTTGCAAGCCATCTAAACCATGTTTAAATGTATTTATATCTTTCATATGCATAACTTTAGGGCATAAACGTGACATACATTTACAATCTATCATGTCAACTGTCCATCCTACAAATTGTTCTCAAAGAAATTATTTTAAATGCCAAGCAATAATTTCATTTTGTCTTTTAAGCCAACATTCTCCTAAGTAAAACAAGGGAGAGAGATTGAAGGAAAATTAGATAATGTATCTATAACATTTCACTAAAATATCTCATGATTTATACATCTGAATTTAACTCAATTCCCTATTGATTTTCTCAAAGTCACATAATAATATCCATGATGAATGGGGGTTTGCCTAGTCTTTGATGAAATTCTCAATGTGTTTATTTAGCATGCTGTTACTGGTAAATTCCACCTAAAATTATTTTAAGACATATACATTTAATCAGTTCTTAATCCTTTTGCCCTAATTTCAGGGAAGGGAAGCCTCTCCCCATTTACAGGTATCCATGGTGTTTTGCAGGGATGTAGGTTTCTATTCTGATCTGTCTCTTTTTTTTAAAACTTCTATAAATATGTGGCTGGAGATTGAGAGGACCAGTGTAGAATGAGGGAAGAAAAGGTTAGAAAAGATGAGGATACTAAGTGCAGTTAATCTTGTACCGAGCTCTACTGAAAATGGCCTAGGCTGAGAAGTTAGGGCAGTGCGCGGCAGTTAAACACAAAAGCTGGAACTTCCATGATCCAGATACACGTATGAACCAAACAAAGGATGAAGGAAGAGGCCAGAAGCCTGGGAGACAGTCACGCACTGGGTGCATATGTGATGTCAAGGAAGAAGGCAAGCAGTGATTCAAAGTCCAAACTCATTCGTTCAGGTGTCAATGGGCAAGTGTACCAAAGAATAAGAAGGACATCAGGTCACTGGTGGAGACAGTCAGGAGGTTCATGGAAACTGATGTGGAGAACAAAGGCAAAAGGAAATGTGGATAAAATTAACTGTCCTTATAACCTGCAGCCCACTGACGAATACTTGAGGCAGGCAGAGTATGACACTCTTCCAGGAACTCCCAACTGTCTTAATGTTAATGCCTTGCTAGAGTTAAAAACAACCTTAGGGCTTATGAAAAATCCTTTTGGAAACTTTGTCTTTACCTCCCCCAACTCCAAAATATGTAACTGAAGGCTCCTCACAACCCCAGGACAGCTCTTTCTGCCCCCTGGGTCCTGCCCCCGTGCTTTAGTAAAACCACACCTTTTGCACCGAAAATCTCTTAAGAATTCGTTCCTGACGGTTTGCTCTGGACCCACATCAAATCACATCAGAGACCAAAGGAGTTAATAAAATGAAATGAAATAAAGTTAACTAGGGAAGATCAAGCAAGGAGAGATGGCTCCCCTCCCAAACTTCCTGACTCTCACCCTGTTCTCTTCTCTTAGTTGTGGGCCTGAGAATAATTCCCATTTTTGACCGACTCACTTTATAAAGGGCGTGAGGTCTGACTTGGATTTTCACATACCTTGTTCAGCTTTCATTGTACTAGACAGTGAGAATTGGAATGCACTATCAAATACTCATTTTTAAAGGCAATAGAGAACACTGCTGGGGGACAAAGCCGTGTCATGGAGGCACTTGGTCTCCCTGCTCAGCCTCAGCATAAGAAATCATCTTTTGTTCTTCCCAAAACCAGGATAAATGGTGTTTTGTAGTGGAGAGAATTTTTTTTTTAAATCGTACTTTATATTCTATCCAAAGAGGAAATTAAATCACAACAGAAAGGTATCACACCATCAGCTAGAGGTGCAATCTAAAATTAGGTCTCAAGACTTGCTCCTTTTAATAAGTGAGAAAAACTACATTTTCACCAGCTGTTATAGTCTCAGTGACCAAGGCATGACAAATGTGGGAGGGCAGGTCATTTCTCAGTCTTTAACACATGGCTTGGCCAAAAGGCTGGACTCCTCCAAGAAGCTGCACATATGGAGGAAGCGACTGTGCGTATCACGTGTCATATGTTGAAGTGTGCTTGGACTGAATTTAGATGATCACCATGACAACTGTGAGCCAAGGAGAATTTTTCATAGTGGGGGTACAGAAATCATTACACACCACAAGAATGGGGTCCTGTTGTTCATGTGGCCAAGTGCACCTAAAGCAACTCGACTTCATGTATTCCCACTGTGAAGGCTTTTTTAAATCTCCGTCTAACAATAAATGTCAAAAGCAAAGAGCTTAATGGCAGTTACTACACAAATGTCTTTGCAGATAATCTTCCCTTATTCTTTTCCCAGCTTCAGACAAACATGTCATGCGTGGCTGTGCAGAAGTCAGCGTAATTAAGAAAAACACATAACTTACTAGGGCAAAACCATTTTGCAGCTCTGCCTTCAAAAGTGTTTTTGTCCACCACTTTGTCATTTACTTCTTGTTAAGGAATGCTTTGAATATGACATTTCAGAGTGGCTGGCTTGCCTGACAAAAGATAAATGCTAAGAGAGTTTAGTCACTTGCTGATCAAGCTGCAGGAAAGAGAGAAACAGATAGAACAGCATCGGTGATGTTGAGGCTCCTAATGATTTCATTAAAAGCTCTTGGGCTCATCTTCAGAAGTAAAAATCCATACACAAAATCCACCTGATAGGATTTAATTCTGAATGTTATATATCAAATTCCCACACACTGGTGAATCACTATCATTTTCCTCCTAGAATGATACTGATAATGGGATTCCCAAAGCTCTGA
Organism: Callorhinus ursinus; assembly: GCF_003265705.2. Lineage (NCBI taxonomy): Eukaryota > Metazoa > Chordata > Mammalia > Carnivora > Otariidae > Callorhinus > Callorhinus ursinus. Next base: position 13,287,534 of record NW_027397078.1, on the reverse strand, counting down.
ACGCCATGCTGCTGTAAGTTACACAGATACTACATGTACTTCTGTAATTTTTCAATAAAGGATACTGCACAAGCTCCTCCGAGTTACTCTTGGTTAACCCCCAGTCTCAGTTGAGTGGAACAATAACTAGACATTCCGTTTGATGAATGGATTCCACATGATTCCAGCAATTTCTATCTTCTGTTCCTCGTGTACCAGCCCCCGCTCTTTGCTATGGAATGGACTATGGAATTACATATATTACAATTACATAACCCTACCCTACTGTCTTATGTTTATGCCAGAGAAGAAGTTTTGTACTCTAAGTATTGAAGGAGGGATCGCAATCAGGGTAATGTCCCAAATGAGATGCTGAGAATGTCTGGAAGGGAGACTGGATGGGGGGCTAGAGTTGAGGCTTAGAATAGGAGATGACAGAGAATTGGAATAGGGGCCAAAATGGAGTTGACTACCGGGGGAGTGATGAGGTTAGTCAGAAGGATATTTGGGCATGGAGACTGGAGCCAACTGAGGACTCTCATGCCCAGACCGAAGGACAAGACAGTTCAGAGATATACTGGCCGGGTCTAGTAGTCAGAATCCCTTTAAGCAAAAGCCAAAATCAAATGGTTGCAGCCCACACAGAAAGTACCTTTACGTTCCAGTAACTACAAAGGCTGAAGAACACCTCACTATATTGGACTGACAGGTTATTATGAAGATAGGACCATTATTATGAAAGGACTGGATTATTGGCAGGATGCTGCCCCTTCAGATGAAAAAGCCTAGAAAGATACAGTATCCTCTTAAATTATTCAAATAATATGAGACAGCTACAGTTACATACCCATTCTGAGAACTGCAAAATCCTTAGTGTTCTTTGCTGTTATGAATTACACATTTTAAGCAGCTCTCTCTGATGAACTTTAGTGGCAATTACAAGGAGTGAGATTCACTGACAATCAGTTGATTATGAAAGCACGAATCCCCACTGTTGCTTCAGTATTACCTATATGATTATATTATCTTTATTACTGACAACACCCATGGCACTCATTGGCCAGGCCATGATTGATCTTTCTTATTCCCCATTGTTGCTCCTGGTGCTATCTTCCGGACTTGAAATATCAAAGTGACTTTACATGTTTCCATCTCCAAAATCTAACTGCACATTCTATCTAGATAAAACCTTTTAGTCTGAACTCCCAGGCCCTTCATGATGCGACATCAGCCTCCCCTCACGGTAATTATCATCATTATCATCATCATTGCTAACGGTTACTTAGCATTTATTATGCACCAGACTCCTTTACATATCTTTATTCATCATAACAATGCTATAAGGTAGGCTACATTATTGTCCTTAGCTTACCAATAGGGTCTTAGTGACATTAATAACCTTTCCCCAGACTGCAGAGACAGCATATAGGGGAGCTGCCAGCTTTGAAACCTAGAGGTCTTACTGGAAATGCATCAAAAACACAAGAATAACCTTTATAATACACTTATATACCTAGCCAATTTTTTTAAAACAACAGGAACTAAGGAGGGTCACAGAAAATTAATCTTCAAAAATAAAACAAAAATATGCATAAATCAGAATATTCTAATATAGAATAATCTTGCACAAAGATGTAAGGAAGACAGACAAAGAAAAGACTTGTCAGGGACTGTGGTAGCAAAACGTTGTTTTTTGGTGTAGGTAGTTCCAACTAAAATTCTATGAATGTCAGTGGTTTCTGACCTGTTTTTGAAATAATAGATTTATTTTGGACCACATTTCCCTATATGGCATGTAGACAAATTCTCTTCATCAGTTGATAATAGATATGCCTGAGGGCTCCTACCCTCGTATCCTCTCCTCTTCTACTCTTTCCTTTTAGGAACCCAGCCTGGATCTTTCACTTGACCTTCTCTTGGGGCTGATTCCCTGAATGCACACATGCAGGGCAATTCTCATCCTTACTTTCTAGGAATCTAGGTTAGGATCCCATTCATTTGGCCTTTTCTCGAGCTTTCTCCCAAAGAGAACACATGTAGACATCTTCCTACCCCCAAATTTGAGGAATTCTGCAGTGGATATCCTTTCTCCATGCCTTTTCTCATCTGTGATTCCTTTAGTGCAGATAAGCTGGCCCCTTCCTATACACTCACTACTCTTAGGATATCAGCATAGGCTTCCCTTTCACTTGGTCTTCTCTGGGGCCAGTTCCTTGAGTGTACACATGCAGGCCCATTCAATCACCTTTCTCTTATGAATCCTGCATAAGACTTCCTTTCACTTGGCCCTCACTTGGGTGACTGAATTACTATGCCCCATCTCCATGGCATGGAGGGGAGAACTTGGAATACAATTAGTGTTTTCTTGTTTTATAGTAAACTAAAATTGTTTACATAGTTAACCTTGGTGGCTTTTTGCATAGGAAGGAGCCCCCATGTCTTTTTTGTTCAAGCATTCCCGAGATTTGTTTGGATTTGGGATAAAACTTATTTTCCTTCTTAAAAGCAACCTTTCTACCCATGAGGACCCGGAGCTCAGGCAGTGGGGAGCAATTCTCTGTTATTTTAATGTAGCACCCATTGACATCATTCTGAAAATTTGCGATCTGGATCTCCCTCGCTTGGTTAAGAACCCACCTAGTTCCTCTCCTTGCCTTAGGAATACTTCCAAAATTCAGTGCAGGATGTCCAGAACTCAAATTCTAGAACCCCATTTCCAGTTCTACATGATCTACAAGGTCTACTAATGTCAACAAGTCTCAAGAGGTGAGAGACAAGGAATGATTCATTATAAAAAACAGCACCATCTCTTGAACATCTATCAAGTTAGAAGTAGTTTGCTGAGTTATGAGAGGTTTGATTCTATGGAAATAGAGTTCCTCCTCCCCCAAAGTCAAAGATTTACAACCTGGTCTACATGACACAATTTGCAGCCTCAGGCCTGTGCCTCAGAGTTGGAGGACCTAATGCAAATCAAGCTCTTCTTCAGTCACATTGAGCACAAATGGAATATGCTGTCATTGCCCTTGTAAAATACACATAGGACGCTCCGGGAAAAGGGAAAGCAAGATATACAAATAAAAACTGACCTTGGCCAAGTTTATTGCAGGAGATCACTGGCTCGCCATCCTTCTGCCATGTGGTCGTGGAAGCCTGTGAGACAAAACAAGAAGGCCTGGCATGAAACAATGCCTCTCACGTGCAGGATACAAACCCTGCTGTTTGTGAACTCAAGCCTCCCGGACTCGGGGCCTTTTTACCTTGTGTTCCCCTCTCGTTGAAACAGCAATTTTCGAGCAAATGGATAGTTTGTTTCAACAAGAAACTTTCGAGCAAATGGATAGTTTGTTTCAACAAGAAACGGGATCATTACTTTGCTAGCTGGTGACAGTGAGCGAGGTCAGTTTCTCTGTGAGTAAGTCAGCCCTGCAGACGACCATGTGCTGCTTCGGAGGACTTGGGAGTTATGAGGGAATCACGGCTCTGCCAAGCAGACGAGTAAACTGTGGAAGTGCATTGCAACGTCAGTCTGGGGATAAAATCGGGGGATATTCTGTAACGATCAATTTCCTTCTCCGCATAGCAGGCAGCATTTTTTTTTTCTAATTTTAACTATAACAGAAAAATCCCTCTTCACATGCTAGGGGTGCAACTAAGGTCACAGTGGGGTTTTAATCATCGATCCAGTATTTCTGTGAGGTCCCATAGAAGCACTGCAAGACTATCCACCCCTCCTCCGATAGGCTCATCACCAGAGATCCCTTTCTGGAATATTGTATTCTATGGGAACTACCTCACGGTTGGAGTTGAAACCCAGCTAGAAGTTAAACAATTCTGCACCCACCCCTGGAAGCAGATGACAGGTAGCTCACAGTGAAGCCAGAGACTGATGTCCAAGCACAGAAATCCACGGAGACTGTTCCCAAAACTCTACTGCCTTCCAAGTTGACCTACCATAAGCATAACCCAGAGAGCCAGATTTGACTCCACACGACCCCTACCTCACAATGTCACTGTTAAACACTAGGTAGTTTCAATAGTCCACATCATTCCTGCATACTGATACAGCAATACCTTTGCAGGTGCAGGTTTTCTTTTGGTTCCTGTTGTCATCTGGGGTTTGAGAAGTGAGGAGGGGATGAGAGAGTGGAGATAAAATGCTCTCTCTGCTCCCACTGTCACAGTCAGCTGTGGCTGCCACATACCATCACAGGTCATTGTAAACTATGTTAGAAACAACATTACAACCTGTTCTTTTACCATTAATATTGCAACCATTAATCTCCAAGCCATCCCATAGTGTTCGAGTTACTTACTCACGGGAAGATTTCAGGTTCATCCTGTGATGCTTATAATCCCATGCATCACAGAAAATGGATGGCTGTTTACCAAACCCATTTCCTTTTATTCATACGCACCCTGTCTGACCTGCCTTGCAGCAGATGGGGTCATGTGGATGGAAGTGATGGCCATGTGGATGGACACCACTTCCATGTTCAACCTAACAAAGTATCTCTTAAACTATCCTCCACTTTCCTATGGCAGACAGAAGAAAAATATCCAGCAGGAGAACCTATGGTCCTATGAGGTAGTAGTGCTAGAAGGAGGAGTCTGGTCTCGACTGACACCCTTCCGTGGAAGGCCACCCACCAAACAACCGAAAGAGCCAGCACTAGATTTGCGTTATATCAAGCCATTTAGATCTGGGGACTGGTCACTACAGTGGTTAACCTTCCTGGTCTAATACATCCTGGTAGTTTAAGGCTGATTTAGGCTTTAGTTGCACTCTGAATTCCTTCCTACTGCTCTCTGACCAGTTTTCATTTATTAAAAGTTTTCTAAGAATGTGGGACCCCAAATGGGAAATGGGAAAGAAGCCAGATTCTATGCAGATCTTTTCTCAGAAGAATATTTGGCCACTTTGCTAATCTGCCTGCTGGATCTTCCATGAACAAATGGCCTCTTCCTTCAAAAAATATGGGAATTAGAATCCACACAACCTCTGTGGCTGAATACATTATCAATTACTTAGCAGAAATAAAGGAAATGATCTCTGAAAGACTGCACTTTAAAGTCCAAAAATCACACCAGTTAAATTTACGCAATATATACGACCATAACACACACACACACACACACACACACCCACACACACACCCCCAGAAAGCACCATAAATGGTGATAAAAACATTAAACTACAGTATCAGACCCACAAATATTGCAGATCCTAGAATTATCAGACGCATATTCAATATGATTACAGAAATAGCATGAGTATCACTATGATAAATTATATTATTTATCAAATATTACATATTAACATTATCTTGTTTAGCAAATATTTATCACCCACCCCTATATGTGAATGTATGAGGACGTTTGTTGTGTCTGAGCTAGGCAACTGGAATATGACTGAGAATGTTTACTGGGTCCTCCTTGAGAAGAGTACTTCCATTATCTCCACCCCCATTCATGCTGGACTTGGTCATATAGCTTGCTTTGGCCAATAGAAAATGGGTAGAAGTGACAATTTGCCAATTCCAAACCTATGTCAGATGAAGCATTGAGTGTTTCCATCAAGCCTTTGGGGAAATAGCATGAGAAGAATACGTATTACGTAGCCATTTCCCCTTCTACCTCCGTCTAAAAATGAAACACATTGGAAGACCTGAATTTGACACAGAGCCTGTAGCAGAGCTTTTTCTGATCACACAATAGCATTATATTGACTGGTAACTGTATTATTCACTTCATTATTCTTTAAATGTGCCTATGTGAGTTTATATGTGCAAGGTGTAATGATGACGATGACGATAAAAGCACACATCCTTATATGTTTCAACAGAGAAGTTATTCATATTCTTCCATTGATGCAAAAAACTTGAGGCATTTTATGCTGACCAGCTTGAGAAATCAGTGTACAGAGGAATACTCTATCTCTGTGTGCTAGTCCCCTTCTAGGAAAGGATGAAAGTGACAATGACCATGTCAGCACAAAGCTCTGAGTTTACGAGTGAAAGTCATTTTCCCTTTGGAGAGACTATTTTAGCTAGCTATGGTTTTAGAATGCACATTTCAAAAACAATGTAAAGAAGGTGTTTGTGGCACTCTTGGGTTAGAGTTCTAAGAATAAAAAAAACTAGTATATTTCCAATGCTTGCCTAAAGTAAACAGAATGTATGTGTATGTGTAAGTTCCTATGTGTCTGTGAATGCGCGTGTGGACCTCCGTTGTCTCTGAACTCGGCTGCTGGAATATGGCTGACACTGTTGACCGGCTCCTCCCTGAAACAGTTTCAGCTGAGTCTTGTTAGAAGCTGAAAAACCAGGCTTACACTCTGAAAATAAATATTCTTCTGGAACACTTTCAGGAAAAGGAGGATATTTGATGACCCAATTTTTGCCAACACAGCATTGCTGGGGAGTGACTTTTCCCTGCAAGTGCAAGTCAACCAAACCCTAATTGCACTGCACCATTCATACTGGAGGCCCTTGGGTGGCTGATTCTCATTTCTTCTCATACCAATCCTCATACCAGACTCCAAATTAGAAAAGGTTATCTTTCTCTACTTAAAAGCTGATTTTAACTTGATACAAGAACAGTCATGGTTCTAAGACTGATTTGAAAAATCTAGGAAATAAGTGACAAACTAACTGCATTTATTCTCCAGGTCTCTGACCACACAGTGCATATATTGACCTTTGCACTTGGCATCAACATGTTTGCCTTACCATCTCCTGTCTTCTGAGTGTACACAAAGGTTAGCTTTGCAACTGTCAACGGGTTTTTATAATCACAAGTACAAATTGCAAAGCGAAACTTAACTCCTCAAGAACAAAACTTAATGAGAATTGTGTGATTAAAACTAGCTTATAGAAAGGTACCTGGGTGGCTCAGTCAGTTGAGCATCTGACCCTCGGTTTTGGCTCAGGTCATGATCTCAGGGTCATGGGACGGAGCCTGTATGCAGCTCCACGCTCAGTGGGGGAGTCTGCCTGAGAGATTCTCTCTCTCCCCCTCCCTCCCCTCCAGCCCTCCCCTGACTCGTGCATGCTCTCTCTCAATAAATCACTTTTTCTAAAAAAACTACTTTATAGGATAATCAGCAGGAAATCTATAATTGATATATACATGGCATGACCTTAGAGAACTAAATCACTTGTGATTTTTTTAAATCAAGCATCAATTTGAACATAATTCAGTTTTTATAATTTAACTTTTTATTGTAAAATAAACCAACAAAATTTATCATTTTAACCATTTTTAAGCATACACTTCAAATGTACATTTGTGTACATTCACATTGTTGTACAACCACTACCACTATCCATCTCCAGAATTTTTTCATCTTTCCAAACTGAAACTCTGTATCCAAAATAATCCCACATTCAGCCCTCCCCACAGACTTTGGCAACCAGGGTTCTACCTTCTATTTCTGAATTCCATTACTTTAGGTATCTTTTATAAGTGAAATCATACAATCTTTGCATTTTCGTGACATCTTCAAGATTCATTCTTCTATGTTATAGCATGTATCAGAATTTCATTCCGTTTTGGGGCTAAATAATATTCCACTGTGTGTATATACCACATTTTGTTCATCCATTCATCTGCTGACATGAACATAGTTATACAAATACTGTTTGAATCCCTGCTTTCAATTCTTTTGAGTATATACCCAGAAGTGAAACTACTGGATCATATGGTAATTTTATGTTTCATTTTTCCAGGGACGGCCAAACTACTTTCCACAGTGGCTACACAATTTTACATCCCCAACAACAATGCATCAGGATTCCAATTTCTCTGTATTCTCACCAATATTTGTTATGTTCTTTCATTGCCAAATCCATTGTCTTGAAGCTTTCCCCTTAATTTTTCCTATAAAAATATTATAGTTTCAGCTCTTATGTTTAGGTCTTTTATACATTTTGAGCTAATTTTTGCATATGGTACAAAGTAAGGGTCCAACTTCATTCTTTTGCACGTGAGTGTCCAGTTTTCCCAACACTATTTGTTGAAGACTCTCCTTTTCCTGTTGAATGGTCTTCAATCCTTGAGGAAAATCACTTGACCATAGATGCAAAAGTTTATTTCTAAGCTCTCTATTCAATTTCACTGGTCTATATGTCTGCCTTTATGGCAGTACCACATGGTTTTAATTACATTAGCCTTGTAGTAATTTTAAGAAAGCAGCACATTTGAGTCCTCCGATTTTCTTATTTTTAAAAGTTGTTCTGGCTATTCTGTGCCCCTGAGGTTCCATACCGATTTTAAAATAGATTTTTCTATTTCTTCAAAAAAATGTCATTGCACTTTTGACAGAGATTACATTGAATCTATAGATCACTTTTGTAATATTAACATCTTAACAATACTAATTTTTCCAATCCATAAACATAGACTATCTTTCCATTTATGTCTTATTTTTTTTATTTTTTTATTTTTTTAGTTTTTAGTGTATAAGTCTTTTGCGTCCTTGGATAAATTTATTCCTAGGCATTTTATTCTTTTTAATGCTATTATAAATGGAATTTTTTCTTAATTTCCTTTTTATATTGTTCATTGTTAAGTGTAGAGAAACACAATTAATTCTTGTGTGTTGATTTTGTATCCTGAAACTCTACTAAATTCATTTATTAGTTCTAATAAGCGTGTGTGTGTGTGTGTGTTTGTGTGTTTCTGTGTGTGTGTAGCCATTAGAGTTTTCTATCTATAAGATCATGTCATCTATGAACAGAGATGATTTTACCTCTTCCTATCCAATTTTAATGTCTTTTATTTCTTTTTCTTCCCTAATGGCTCTGGCTAGAATTTCCAATATTGTTTTGAATAGAAGTGGCAAAAGCAGGTCATAACACAGTTTTTAACACAGACCAAGATCTATTTTCACTGAAGAGTAAATCTATAAGTCCCAGTTTACATCAACTCTCACTGATTGATGAAAAAGAAAATAATTTGGGAATATTTACCTTACTTCTAGTAATTAGAAGTTGGGAGACCAACAGTAATTAAATTGGATGGGTGGGATGGAGAAAGGGTCAGAAAACAAACAGTAGAAATTAGAACAAAAGCTAAGAGGCCAGTAGCAATGGCAGCTCCAAATTTTGTGGGATCTAAAGTTTATACAATTTGGGAGTGTTCCTTTAAGGAAAAAATACAAAATTTTGAATACAAAGTTAAGCAAGAAGTTGAATATTTATTTAAAAGGAAAAGAAATGACAACAAATGTATGTAGTCTTGGAAATTCTGGTCCCCTTCTCTGAGAAACTTTAAGGAATTTGTCAGCAAAGATTATTTAGACAGGTTTCCTGATTGCAATCTGGCTTCCTCTCTCCATGAAGCACACTCCACAACTCCCAAAAACTCCTAGCATTCCAAGGAGCCCATTCAACTGAGGGGCTCTGGTGATACTAAAGCATTATTTGATTCCTGAGAAGCCCACCATCTGGTCAGTAGAATGTCTAAATATGTATCTGTTTCCCAGGTATTAGCCCTGAGGAGTAGGACTTGAAAAAGTTACATTGCATCATTTTGTACAGTTGCTCTAGGACTAAAACTTGGAATACCTGTATTGCATCTGTATTTGATTTTTTGCTTGAAATGGGACATAATCTGCAGCCTTATTATAACATCAGGCAATAAAAAGCATGATTTATTCAACCAATTTCTCTTGAAAATTCTTATCAAGGAAGCTTGATTATTGAACATTCTAGAAGGATTTGCTGACCACTCTGATGTATCCATAATATAATCTCCAGAAACATACGACTCAAGATTGTGACAAATTTTCACTGTTCTTAAAAGGTCTGTGTGTGTGTGTCTGTATGTGTATAAAACTCTTGCTAAGGACTCTGATTTTAAGTTTCTTAAAAACACCAGAAATTCTGCATTTGTGTTTTCACAACCTCAGTAATGTGATCTACTCAGTAATAATAAGGACAGAAAACACTGATAATGTGGTAATTGGGTGCCAAGCCACATTCTTATATTTACCTATTTGATTCTCACAATGACCCCGTGGGGAAAATTCTATTATTATTTCCATTTTATATATGAGAAAGCCGAGGCACAGAGAGGATTATTAACTTTCCCTGGGTAACAAATCTAATAAGGTGTGTGTTAACTCTAGAGACTGTGTGCCTAACAGCAACATTTTACTACCTCACCACGTTTCACCAACTACTGATGAAATAGGTGGCACTTACTTGTGACGTGGGGGTCCTCGGCTAGAAATGGCTATTCTTTCACCCCAGTGGAAGACCAATTATTTCACATTTTATCTTGGTAGTCATAAGGGCATGTGGCTGGAAGTGTATTTGCTTTTTGACCTCTTGCCAATCCGTTTTCTAGGAAATCTTCTGCAGCTTGTGTACTAACACTCAACTCTGTCTGTCTTAGTTTCATTTTGCTTTCCCAGTTAGAGTTTGGGCTTCATGAGGTCAGGAACAGTGTTTTTTTGTTTTTTTTTTTTGCATTTCTTCTGAATCTCCCAGAATCATGGCATGGCGTTAGACTCATAGGAAGGTAAGGACAGACATTGATTTATTCACTGATATTTTTCTAATAACAAGCCACTGCTAAAAGTCACTTATCGGTAATTTGCATTTAAAAATCACATGAACTACGCATTCCTTCAAACAAGATATATGCAGGGTCCCTATGTTATAGGGATACAACAAGAACAAAATACAGTCTGCTGCCATTGAGGGCCTGCTGGTATAATGGAAAGACACAAATCTAAACAAATATTGCAGTGATGTGTTATACAGATATTGTTAACATTCATTAAATATGAGTGAATTAGCTTCAGTGAGGATGGAGTATTCCAATTCTACTCCTGGTAAGAGATTTCTGACCCATACACTATTAGAACTGAAATAAACTTTGGGATTATTTTTGTCTAATCCCTTACGTTATTTTTTTAATTATTTATTTATTTTAGAGGGGGGTGGGCAGAGGGAGGAGGAGAGAGAGAATCCAAGCAGACTCCCTGATGAGCATCAAGCCCCACTCAGGGCTGGATCTCATAACCCTGAGATCATGAACGGAGCCGAAATCAAGAGTTGGACACTCAAGGCACCTGCATGGCTCAGTCGGTTAAGCAGCTGACTTGATTTCGGCTCAGCTCATGATCTCAGGGTCATGGGATCAAGCTCCAAGTCAGGCTTCAAGCTCAGCACAGAGTCTGCTTGTCCCTCTCCCCCTGCTCTTCCCTACCCCCACTCACTCGCTCAAGTTCTCTCTCTCTCAAATAAATAAATAAATAAAATCTTAAAAAAAAAAAAGAGTTGGATGATCCACCGACTGAACCACTCAGGCTCCCTTCCCTCATTTTTTAAAAGTTTTAGTTCTAAGTAATCTCTGCACCCAACATGGGGCTCAAACTGACAACCCCGAGATCAAGAGTTGCATGTTCTACTGACTGAGCCAACCAGGTGCTCTTAATCCCCCATTTTATAGGTAAGAAACTGGAGCGATAGGATGTTGAGTGGGATTTTCCCTGTTAGTCTAGGCTGGGCTGTTAGGAAAAACAGCTGATAAGGAAAGCCCCTACAAATCCACTTAAAAAGGGCCTTTATATGAGCCATCTCCTTGAAGGAATTTAGAGGCAAGAGAATGAGCTCTACTGCCATCATAAACCTTCCCATCCCAGAACTGGCAGAGACCCAGAGCTGAGAAGGAGAGTCACACTTGACAGCTTTTGAAGCATGCAGGGTGCTCAAAGAAAGGCTCCTTCCTTCCCTTTACAATTTTCTTTTCCTAAATCCAAATGTTGACCCAAATGATGGCTTTAAGAGAATCAATCATAAATTTTGGCCAAGTCTGTAAGAAGAGGAGAATGAGATCTTATTTCCTATTCCCTCATCTGGATATCCTGTTTCAACAACCAAAGGGAAATCATTAGAATAGCTAGGAGTTCTTTGGAGGCTGGTGGCATAGGGAATAGGAAAGGATGTCAATTTGTGATCTGGAGATTTTGAAGAACAGAGTTCCACTGCAGTGGTCAAATCCAGCAAGACTTCAAGAAAGCACAATGTCGTAAGGCCGGAAAAAATATAGAGACAACTTTAGCCTATCCCAGTTTTCCATAGTCCTTGGAGTAGCGAACAACAGCAGTTCCCACTGGGAAGGAGCTCTGGGGTTTCTCAAGCCACTGACTGGCCAAACGTTGGAACACTCAACCCAAAGAAGAGACTGGAAGTATGGAGTATTAGCAGATGGTCAGAAGGAGATACTACGTTCCTTCTCTGTAGGGGTCCTCAGTGATGGAGTGATCCTGGGTAAAGCTGATCCTCGCCTGAGTATCACCCACACCATGTACCTACCAGTACAACATACAGAATTAGACCAAATTAAAGTAAGAAATGGGGCGCCAAATGGCAGCAGTCATATACAAGCATTGCTATACCCCTCTCATCCCTGTTCCCAAACCTAGAGGACCTACATCTGTAAATGAGAGAGAGACTATCCCAGACCCTGACACCACCAACACACACACACACACACACACACACACACACACACACAAAGCGCTATACTGAGGGGGGAAAGGTATGAGGAGTCCTCTTTAGACACAAACCCAGCATTAACTGTAAGAGCCATAATAAACAAATGTGATGTTAGAGTTTTAAACAGGACTAGACGAAATTTTAATATCCATAAATAAAGGATTTGCCCAGTATCTTATTAAGGGATCAGAAAAGGGAGACTTTGAAATTTCATGGTTGAAAACAGTTAAAATACAGACCATTTCACATTTAAAATTTAAACAGTTCACAGGTGCATATTGAGGCGAAGGGTGGGGGGGTTGGGGAACATTTCACCTTGACAGGGAAAACTATTTTATTACTGACATTGTTTAAAATTACTGGGCCCTGGGGCACCTGGGTGGCTCAGTCGGCTCAGGTCATGAACCTGGGATCCTGGGATCGAGCCCCAGGTGGGGCTCCCTTCTCAGTGGGGAGTCTGCTTCTCCCTCTCCTTCTGCCCCTCAATTGTGCTTGCTCTCTTTCTCTCTCAAATAAATAAATAAATAAATAAATAAATAAATAAATAAATAGCTTTAAAATTAAATTCAATTAAATTACTGGGCCCATACTACCAATAAAAAATATACAAACTTTGAGCTGATTTTATTTTTTTACCTTCTCCAGAGACAGTGCTCCTTGACTGCTTGCACTCAGGGAACTCTACTAAACCTCCCTTGTTACAGGACACCAGTTGAGACTCCCTCCAAAAGACATTTACACTGGCTTAGTGACCTGTCCAAAGAAACAAAACTTTTCCTAGGGAAGGAAAATTTATTAGGGATGGAGAATTTTGCAGACATTCTACAGTCTCTGGCCCTGATTTAAAATCATTTCTATTTTTCTTGATATTAGTTACAGGTGTAGGCAGACACCGTGGGTCACTGGGGTCCTTTGGCAAGCTGACACAGAGACAGAGTTATGAGCACCAGATGATTCTTGAGGAATAATGCTAGAGAAAGGTAAACGCGGGGGAGAGCAAGACTGAGCAGGGAGAACCCCTGTTGTCCATGATGCACATCGGACAAAGTCTCAGCCAGCTCAAGGAGCTGGGGAACAAGGACTGATTGTTTGACTCTCCTTGTGTTGGTCAGGAGTGGCCAGGCCTTGGTAATCCCACTCGGCACAGCCATTGACTAAGGGCTGCTAGAAAGGAGCCCGACATCAGCTAGCAAGCTGGGGTGGATCCTGCCAGTGATGCAGCTGGAGGTTGTCAGGCAGCCACACCACTTGCGGCTTAATGGCACTTTCTTTCTTGACAGATCTAAGCCTGGCACATCCCTGGCTCCCACACCTGATCACACACTAAATTTGTGTGTCCCCAGCTTTTCAATTAATTTTAAAATTGTAATAAGTGTTTTTGTGATGCTTCATTAGATACCCACCAACCACTTCTATACAACCAAATAATGTTTAGCTCCCCAGGAGGTTCAGCTGTTAAGAAGCGTCAATTTAGTAAACATGGAACTGGAGTCATTGTGTGACTTGACTCAATTCTGTGTCACACTTTAGCTTTTTTTTTTTTTTTTTGATGGCATAAAGTGCAGATTCTCTGGCAAAGAGGACTATCTTTTATTCATATTTCTATCTTCTCAGCCACCATACACACAAAAAATACAGAACCTGGCAGGGCACCTGCTGCCTAGGAGGGTCAGTGTTTAATAGAATGATTGATTAGACAATGTCTTACTTCCTTCTCACTTCATATCCACATAAACAGCCTTGGTGTCACTTGCTATTGCTGGCGGTTGGGACTCTGGTTTTGAAATCAACATATTTGGTCCATTTTCTTCTTTACGAAAGAAGCAATAAAATCCCCAGTGGTAAGGGATAATATGATTCAAACAGTGCTAAGAAGAAATGCTATATAAAAAAAGTTGACTGGAGAACCATTTTCTGGGACCTGCCATTCCAATGATATCTCCAGGAAGGTAGCTTTCTTTCCAGCACACCAGAGAGCAAGGATGGGAGCAAGATGTGTTATATCATGAGGGAGCCGAGCATTCATATGTCAGCACAAATTTAGGAAGGAAGGGAGGAGGGTTATAGAAAATCATCGTTTACACAAACATGACCATTGGGAGGCTCCTCTGTGTAAATTTAATAACGATTTTCATTTTGTCAGTGGAGTGACGATAATTTTATGATTGTGGGAGACTTACTTCCAGGATTAGGACCTCTACATACAATAGTGAAGTCCAGCTGGGAGCTGGGATGAAACAGGAATGTCAGGAACCCTTAGTAGCGGCCGAAGGGGGACCCGTCCTTTGTACGCTTTGGAGAAGGGAGCAAATGGTCACCGTCAGTCCCTAGCATCCCCTGGTGGCCATTCACAGGGTACTTCTGGCGTGCCACAAGACTGATATTAAACCTCAATAAGAACCATTACTTCCAAAGGATGTGGCTTCATTTGCAAAGTCATCTTCTGATGGATACTTTTCAGTGCGAGGTGACAGCCATTGACTCCCGACTTCCCAAAGGTAGCTGGGGAGAGCTGCAAATGGAGAAGCCAGAACAGAGCCACATGGGGGCTTCCTGAAGGCTCTTTGATGCAACTGATTATGATGTTCTGCTGGATAATTTGCTTGTTTCAAGTGCATGATTAATGGAATTATTATTCATAATTAGGAAATGCCCAGAGAGCAAAGAACACAAATTGTTCTGACTAGCTGTCAGTAATTGCCAGGCTCACACTAATAATTGCCCAGAAAATGGAAAGGCTCTAGCACTTTCCTTTAATTTTATTTAGGAACGTGATGTCCTAACAGCAATCGAGTGCTGTAGGAAATGTTTATCCTTCAGATTATGTCACCTCGAAGTGCCGTTCCTCATGACATCCCTTGCAGAGTACAGAGGAAGCCTGTCAAATAGTATTGCTTAATGAATTAGGGCCTAATAGTAGCCTCTGTAGACAATACCCCGCTTTTCTCTTCCTCCTCCTCACCTTCCTGAAGTCACATGTGCTGCTGGTTCCTTAAGGAGACATGATACTGAAGGAACAGAATCTGTCAGGTACCAGCTTGACCCCTAACGAAAAGCTTTGTAAGGCTAATCAACTCCGTTTTTTAATGAAATGTCCTTTCTTCTTGTAGTGATGGGGAAAAACGTCTTAGCAGCTTTCCAACTATGGGAACTGCTCCAGTTTTTATTTTGTTTGTTTGTGGGGTTTTTTGGTCTTCTTTGCCACAACTAATCAAAACACTGCCATGCCCAACAGTGCAGAGTATTGCAAACTGCAATGAGCTATAGAAAGACCCTGGTCAGAGTGAAGGACCATTTGTAGAGGCAGGTGCCAATTTCTCCAGTGGACTATCTTTTGGATGATCGGAAAAGCCTGGGTTCCCCTGGGCAACGGTTCAAAGAAATTAAACAGGTATGAGAAGAAGGCAGATAAGAGGCCTCTAATACATTTCGCAGTTGGTATCTCCTTTTGCATGCACTCTACAGGATTTTCAAAAGAATGTATGGTGGCCATGTTGGATGCAGGTGTTTGAGTTCTTTGCAGGTCCAGGAGCAAGAGAGGGAGGAGGCTAAAGGACCACTGGTGTGGGATCAACTCAAAGCGAGCTAAAAGCAAAAAGCTAAATGTGGCAATTTAGGCTGCAGGAAAAGATATCCGAAACTCTCTGCAAAGTTCGCACGCCCGTGCACACGCGCGCACACACACACACACACACATCTTTGGTTCCGCCTCAGAGTACCTAAAGCTATAGTTGAACACCACAGTTTTATCACAAAGTTGGTCACCTGTGCTCATGCCAAGCTAAAACACAAAATGGAAAGGGACAAGGGTTAAGGTCACTCATTCCTACCAGGGCTTTGGGCAGAGTAAATTTGTTCCTTCAGTGTGTCTAACCTCTAACTACTCAAAGTATGGCGCATGGTCTAGCATCACCAGGGAGCTGGTTAGAAATGCGGAATCTCAGGCCCCACCCCAGACACACTGAATTAGAGTCTTCATGTTACCAAGATAGCCAGGGGATTTCCATGCACATTGCAGTTTGGAAAGCCCTCGTCTACAGGGCACTTGTTGAAGTTACTTAGAAGGGATCTTCTAAGTAACTCTCTTAGAAGGGATGAAGGTGCATACTGGGCTTCATGAAAAAACAGAATAAATCTATTTAATATCTTACTTAACTTTCTTTCTATAGGAACTTGATTTCTTTTTTAAAACAACTCAATTCCCAAACTTTTGGGAAAAGATAACATGTTGTACTGTGGGAATGACAAGAAGTGGACTTTTCCATTACTGGGTAATATTTTTAGTGAACAATGAGTTATTTTTAGAGCAAATGCTGTATTGTCAAGCCCAAAAGTTACATGAAATATTATTATAAATACTGGGATCCCTTTTCTATCCAGTTGAGGCAGCACACAAATTCATGGGTGCTGCCCACTTTATCTCCTAGGGCTCTGAGAATTCTTTTGATCACAGTAAGGAGAAATGGTTAGCATTCTCTTCTACTTCATTAGAATTTTTACTATGTTCCATACAATTTATTGCCTTAAAATTTATTTATTACCTTAAGTGTTTGTTTTATGTCTAACATACCTCCCACTACTAGAAGAATGTTAACTCCATTAACATTGCTTAAGATCCTTGGCCTATTAGGCACAAACCCCCTTCAACTGTTTTACTCATATTGTTCTAGGTTTATGCTCACAAAGTAAATTAATATACAATTTGTTTTCCAAGATGTCTAGAGAGTGAAAAAGGAATCTGTGGATGGGGTTGAATACATCCCACCTTTGCTTTGTTAGACATGATGGTCTCTGGGGAAACTATCCCCCATTAACATTAACAAATTGGTTTCTCTTTCACATAACAGTCCCATGTTATTTAGTATGAATCCACTGCAAAGTGACTAGTTTTTAGGTGTTGAGTGTATTAGTTGCATTCATTTCTCTGCCTGAAAAGCTGAGACCAGATGCTAGAGTAACATGACTTACACACGTGTTAATCCTGAGAGGGTGACCAGTTTGCAGGTTTATATGACATCCACCACTACTCTTCGACCTCTCCCTTCCCCCACAGATATGGCAGAAACTGTAAGCAAAGAAACCTAAGATTTATTATTCTGCAATGTAACCAAAGGTTGGAAGTGCTGTATTCTAATTAATGGCACAGACCCCACAGCATGGTGACAGACTACACAGGCTTGGAAAGTACCGTGCAACCATGATGGATTCAGGCTATAGAGTTGTCCCCTGTTTCTTCCTCTTTCTGCCTCTTAACCTTGGAAAGCCCCAGGGTTCAGCCCTTGGTCCCTTCTTTTTATTATATTCACACACACACACACACCCCTGCTCTGCTCAGTGAACTTAACTCCCATGGCTTTAAACACTATCCAATTGCTGACTGCATTGAAATGGATATCCTAGCTCTGAACGACATCCTGGGCTTCGTACTTGTATATATAACTGGTACATTCAACAACTGTTACTCAGATGTTTTAACATGCAATTCAAATTGAGCATGTTTAAATTTGAATTCCTTGTCAAAAATCTTACTCCCAAAATCTACTCCACTCACAATTTCAGTTGAGGGCAACTCCATCATTTCAGTTGTTCAAGCCAAAAATCTTAAGAGTTACTCTTGACTCATTTTTCCTTCCCAAGCCTCGTCTAAACTTTGAGGAAATTCTGTGAACTCTACCTTCAAAATACATCCACTACTGTACCCCACTTTTCTCCAGCTTTACTGCTGTCCTGGTTGGAGCCACACTTACTGCCTCTTGCCTGGATTATAGCAACAACCTCCAAAGTGGTCTCTCTTCTTCCAATCTCAGGCCCCAACAGATGATTTTCAACAAAATAGCTGGAGATAATCCTTTTAAAAACATAAATCAGATTAAATCAGTCTGCTCCACCCCTCCAAGGCCTCCCTAGTCCATTCTGAGTAAAAGCCCAAATCCTTACAGAGTCTGGCCCTCTGTCACTGCTCTGGACTTCATCTCTTCTTTCTCTTATTCCACTTCAGCTGACCTGGCTTCCGTGTTGTTCTTACAGCACACCAGACACACTCCTGCCTGGGGATTTTGCTCCCCGGTTTCTTCAGCTTGGAACATTCTTCATTGCAGATAGCCACGTAACTTGCTTCCTCCCCGTCCTTCATATCTGTCTGCAAAGGTCACCTTTACATCGACCACCCCTTTTGGAGTTGCAACCCACTTTCCCGATCTGGCCCTCCCATTTGTTCGCTCCAGATTCTTTTTCTCATTATTCAGTTGTACTTAGCACTCGCTAGCATGCCACACGGTTATTATTTTTATTGTTTATTGTCTGTGTCTCCGAACCCAAATAAAAGCCCCATCCATGAGACTACAGATTTTGTCTCTTTGGTTCACTAACAGATCTCAAGCATCTGGAGTAGTGTGGGTTACTTAGCAGGTGCTCAATAAATTTGTTGAAAGTGCTAATTTTTACTAAGTTCTACTTTTACACTGATTAAAAATTTGCCTCCCTACTATCCTGAAACGTTGACTCCTACTTTGCCCTCTAAGAGAATACAGGGAAAGCTTGCTCTTCCTCAGGATAATCTCTGGCCAGAGAGTATATGTAGCCTTTCCCCAAATCAGATGCACTTTGCCAGGAACTTTCCATTTACTGCAGTGGTGTATAGTTTTATCCCAGGTATACCTTGCCATACTTAAGGTAAGCAGTAATGTTTTCCTAACTTTATGATCAATACACAGGCCTGTCTTCATGAATATGATTATGACTTCTGATCCAGCAATCTCTAGTCATTATCACCAAAGTCAGGAAAGATTGAAATGAACACTATTTGAATAGTTTTACCCAATTGCTGAAGCCATCAGAGACAAGTAGGCCCAAAATAATATTAAATCCAAGGGCATTTGCAAACACCTTGTGAGTTAATATTTTATATCTCACATTTCCTTCTTTTCCTTTTATAATTGATTTATGTAGTCAAGTTCCCTGTGAGTTGAAAGTGCACACCTAGCTGAAAATGATCCACATGCAAGAATCTTGGGCTTTGTCCAAAATACCCCAAGACAACTTAGAGGTTTAGTTGAAATACCAGAAACAGGGCGCCTGGGTGGCTCAGTTGGTTAAGTGACTGCCTTTGGCTCAGGTCATGATCCTGGAGTCCTGGGATCGAGTCCCACATCAGGCTCCCTGCTCAGCAGGGAGTCTGCTTCTCCCTCTGACCCTCTTCCCTCTCGTGCTCTGTCTCTCATTCTCTCTCTCTCTCAAATAAATAAATAAAATCTTAAAAAAAAAAAAAAAAAGAAATACCAGAAACATTTTAACTCATTATCAGCTCAACCAGCAACAGGCATGTCTGGGGAGGAGACCACTTAAATTGCATGTAGTCTGCACCAGAACATTAAAAGCTGTACATACACAGAGATGTTTGCATCCCAAATATTTCAAAGATCCCTTTAAGGAGGTTAATTATTTGAGATGTTATTTATATATCACATCCTAGTGTCTTCATTTGGTAATACCGAAGAGTTCTGGAGGAAAGAAGTAGCTGGAAGCTCATGGTAGAGAACAGGATGATAGCTAACAATCTATAAACCTTAAGGTAGCATGCACGGCCGTTCTATCTACAGGGAAATAATAGCATAAAATACACTGAAAAGGAAGCTCTATCGCATTATATCAGATACGTATCAGTAATGTCATTTCCACCTCCAAGTACTGCAAACCTAATCCCAGAATATTCTTATTGACAACAAAAATCATTGGAGTTTCAGAAGTCTTTTACTTTTCAGTTGATACAGTATTTCCAAATATATAATTTCAACAGTCTCATTGGAGATGACTTCATCTTAGTTTTGCAAACGAAGATAATGAAGGTCATAAGGTGAAATAATCTGCCTGAGGACCAATAACCAATACATAGCAGAGCCTTGTTGTTCTTGGTGCAGTATGTCTTCTTCCACACTCAAGTGCCTTCATTTGCAAGTACACAGTAGAGTTCTGGGGGGGAAGAGGTACCTGGAAGTTCTTGCTAGAGGGAATAAAGATGACAAACTCTATGAGAGCAAATATCAATATGTATTTCCATATCTGCCTTCCCTATTAGATGGTAACCTTCTCAAAGGGTCTACTTAAATCTGTGTCCCCTATACCTTGTACAGGCTATAGCATGGGGCCAATATTAAAAATGTTGAATTAAAAAGGCTTAATAAATATGAATGTGATTCTCTTTCTCTCAGGTATACCTTTTCTTGTCACTAAGAACAGAGACCCTTCTCCAGACCTGGGGACATATGAGAAGGAGCATGAGAACTATGGAAAGGACACAGTCATCCATTCGTTCATTCAAAAATGACTTACTGAAAAAAAATTGAAAAAACAAAAATGACTTATTGAGTATCTACAAGGTGCCAGGCACTGTATTAAGCAAAAGTCATAATAATGTGGAAGACAGACATGGTGCCTATACTCAAAGAGCACCCACAGACTTGGAACTGTGCTTTTAACTCTTGTTACAAAGTATGGAACGGTGCTTCTCAAATTTGAATGTGTATACTAACTACCCAAGAATTGGGCAAATTCTGACTCAGTAGGTCTGGGGTGGGGCCAAAGAGTCTACATTTCTCAAAGCCCCCAAGTGATGCTGATTATGCTGGTTCCAGGTTCACTGTTTGTGTAATAAGGTTTATAAAATTATAAAATTTTATTCTCTTGAAATATTACCTGTATTCTCTCCCCACAGATTGCCTCAATGTTATTTGTTCTCATTTGTGTGTGTGTTTCCTTAGTTCTATGCAATTCTGTCACCTATGTAAGTTTGTATAGCCAATATCACAGTAAAGATACAGAGCAGTTCCGTCCCTCCTAATCCCTGTCCCCCCAGTGATCAGAGGTATCACTGCTACCCTCTGATAACCACTAATCTGTTACCCATCTGTCTAATTTTGTCATTTCAAGAATGTTATATAATCCTATCATATGTAACCTTTTGATATTGGTGCTTTTACTTCAAAGAACGATCTAGAGAGTCATCCAGGTTTTTGCCTGCATCAATAGATCATTCCTTTTCATTGAAGAGAAGTATTCCATTGTATGAAAAGTACCAGTTTGTTTAACCATTCATCAGTTGAAGGAAATTGGGCTGTTTCCATTTTCAATTATTACAAACACAGCTGCTCTTAATTTTTGTCTGCAGATTTTTGTGTGAACACAAGTTTTCGTTTCTTTGTGATGAATAACGAAGATTGCAACTGCAAAACAATATGGTGGTTTCATGTTTAGTTTTATAAGAAACTGCCAAATTGTTGCCCAGAGTGGCTGTACAATTTTACATTCCCACTAGCAAAGTTTGAGTGTTCCAGTTTCTCAGCATTTGGTGTTGTCATTTTTTTTTCTTTTAATTTTAGGAATTCTAACAGATATGTAGTGATAGCTCAATGTGATTTTAATTTGCATTTCCTTAATGGCTAATGATGTGAAACACCTTTTTTGTGCTTCTTTGTCACCTGAATACCTCTTTGGTTAAATGTCTGTTTATGTGTCAACCTGATTTCTGATTGTATTGTTTCTGTTATTTCTGTTGAGTTTTAAAAGCTCTTCGCGTATTCTAGATACTGCTTTGTCATACATGTTATTTAGAAATAGTGTCTCCTCGTCTTAAGCTTGCCTTTCATCTTTTTCACAGGGTCTTTTACAGAGGCAAAGTTTTTAATTTTTGTGAGATCCAATTTAACGTTTTTCCCTTTTATGGATTATGCTTTGGGTATCAAGTTTAACAACTGTTCACCTAGACCTGATCCTGAAGATTTTCTCCTGTTTGTTTGCTTTTTCATAAAGGTTTTTAGAGTTTTAAGTTTTCCATTTAAATCCGTGACCATTTTTGGGGTGCCTGGCTGGCTCAGTCAGTGGAACACGTGACTCTTGATCTCGGGGTTGTGAGTTTGAGTCCCACATTGGGTGTAGAGATTACTTAAAAATCTTTAAAAAAATAAAAAATAAAATAAATCCGTGACGATTTTCAACTATTTTTTTTGTATGAAGTATGAGTTTCAGATTGGAATTTATTACACCTGTTGAGGTGTAGCATGAGGTCCAGGTGGGTGCTGTGTGCAGTTTCCCACTAGATCCCCGTGACATCACCCCTCCAAAGTGGAGTGGGGCACTCACACCTCCTTCACTGCAGTTAAGGTAGAAGTTCAGCTAGCCTTTCCCTCTGCTAACATCTTCTCAACAGATGTGTGACCTTGGGGCGCCTGGGTGGCTCAGCCGTTAAGCGGCTGCCTTCAGCTCGGGTCGTGATCCCAGGGTCCTGGGATTGAGCCCTGCATCGGGCTCCCTGCTCAGCGGAAAGCATGCTTCTCCCTCTCCCACTCCCCCTGCTTGCGTTCCCTCTCTCGCTGTGTCTCTGTCAAATAAATAAATAAAATCTTAAAAAAAAAAAAGTGTGACGTTTACTTTCCCTGCCTGGTTGAGGCTGAGTGAATATGTAAGCTCATCACCAGGCCCCTCTCCCACACTGGGAAAGAAGGAAGTAGAGGGCTGACCTACAATATTTTGTTGCTACAGGGTGGGGCGGGGGGAGCTCAGCTCCCTACTGAGCCCCCTGATGCTTTACAAGGAGAACGAAGCAGCGGTGCCAACAAGCTCCGCCTCTCACCATCTCCTTCTACCTCACTGCTAGTGGGTGAGGGTTGAGGCTCTGCTCCCCACTATGCTCCGGGGACACAGGAAGAGGCCTGTGAAGCCTGGTGGAGACTAGCTCTGCCTTGTACCACCTCATTCAGTCTTATCTCTTCCAGGAAGATGTGGAGAGCCTGCTCACTGCTGGATCTCACTAACCGTACCCCACGTGAGACAGAGAATGGGAATACCTCCTGCTTCTGGCTGGTGGGGAAATGAAAGATAAGATCTCCACTCAGCTTTGCCAGTACTATTCCTACAGGAGAATCACGGCACTACCCCCATACGTAGGGCAGGGACATATAGACGGCTAGCTCCCGCTTTATCCCTGCCAACAACGCTGGGCAGGGAGATCAGAGGGTTGCCACCTGTTTCCATGCTGCAGTGGGAAGTGAGAGAGTGGAAGATTAGCCTGCTCTTGGCCCTCCGGGAGCTGTGGCGGAGGGGTACAATTTCTCCATTGTTCCATTTGGTTTTGGTTGGAGTAAAGTGGCTACTGCCAAAACAGTTGCTGTTGTTAAGCTACCCATTTTCTAGGCCTTTACCTAGGAGAAACAGGCTCTTTTTTCTCTGTGCTTGTTGGCGGTTCTGGGTTGGAGGCTTTTGTAGCATCCCATATGGGATACATAGAGGTGATAAGAAACCCCAGGGAACTCTCTGCCAAGTTGTTCCTCAAGCCCCATGCAATTTAAACCTGCAAATAATAGAGCACTACAGAATGGCACTGGCTTCCTGGGAATTGTTACTGATGACTGATGCTTTTTCTCAGCCCTAGATCTTGTAGTCTCTGAGTGAATATGTAAGTCCAGCAGCATGACACTTTCCTTGTTGTTCATTAATTGCTCTCTAATAATAATGATGGAAAGGAGTACGCTTCAACCCTGAGAGCCACCCTGATGGCTTCTAGGCTCAAGAAGTGCCAACAGCATCTTGGGGAGGGGGGAGGTAGTCACATGAGATGACAGCAAAGGAAGCTCTGGCCTGTGTCCTTATAGCTCAAGCACATCTGAGAAAATGAGCTCCTGGCTTCTCCTTCTGCTTCCAAATGTCACCTTTCCTTACACTCTTCTGAGTCCAACATGCTTTATGTTTCTTGTTACTTAGCTAGTATTTTCAAACGCTTGGCTCCAGAAATGTCCTGGCAATTGATGATGGGGCTTCACAGAAATTATTCTAAACCTCTACCCCTCAGTGGTTTACCAGCTTCCATCTTACAATGAGGGAAATGAAGGCTCAGACAGTTATTAAGTGATTTACTAAGGACACATACTAAAGTCTGACTCCAGAACTCAACTTGTCAATCACTATCATTCAATTGCTTCAGTTAAAGCCAAACTCATCTGATTTAAGGCAAAAGCACTCTCTTAGTCTGCTCCAGCTTCTAGAACATATCATACACAGCGTGGCTTAAACATTTATTTCTCATAGTTCTGGAGATTAGAAAGTCCAAGATCCAGGATCTAGCAGATCCAGTATCTGGTGAGAACCCATTTCTTGGCTCATAGACAGCCATCTTCTGGTTATGTTCTCAAGTGGCGGGAAGATGAGGAATCCTTCTGCAATCTCTCTTATAAAGGCACTAATCCCACTCAGAAGGGTTCTCCTCTCATGACCTAATCACCTCCCAAAGGCCCCACCTCCAAATGCCATCACATTGGGGATTAGGATTTCAACATATGAATTTTGGGGAGACACAAACATTTGGTCTATAGTAAGCACATTACTGCCTGCACTTACTTCTATAAATATAGCCAGTGATAGTGACACAGTCTTAGCACTTGTGGGCAACTAAGTGGCTGGTGGCCCTGGAAGATTCAGACCTCCTGGTGGAGGGGAAATGGCTGGGAGTTGAACTCCCAAGGATTTAAACACCACCACCTGACTCAGTGTTCATGCCAGAGTATGGAGTTCTTCCCTCATTTAAAACTTCAGTCTCACAGGGTGCCTGGGTGGCTCAGTCAGTTAAGCGTCTGCCTTCAGCTCAGGTCATGATCCCAGGATCCTGGGATGGAGCCCCGCATGGGGCTCCCTGCTCAGTGGGGAGTCTACTTCTCCCTCTCCCTCTGCCACTCCCCCTGCTTGTGCTCTCTCTCTCTTTCTCTGTCAAATAAATTTTTAAAAAAATCTTAAAAAAAAAAACTTCAGTTTCACTGAGACTGTTTCTTGCTTTCAGAAATATGAACGGTCTTTGTTATTTATGTGCCTACAACAAATTGTGAAGCTTAATGAACTATCAAGAGCTTTTAGATGATCATTTATAGTAGCATGTGTCTCTAAATAGTTCTCTGTATTACACATACATATTCATATACATTATGAATAATTCATATGCAGTTATGATCCAGTACTCAGAAATCTAAAAGTATAAAACACCTATGTGTGTCAAATAAAATGCCACTCAACATGTCTTATGAAATCTCATCCTAAACTCCTAACCCTTACATTGCTCTAACAGTTATCACCTTTTGAGACATAAATGATTTACTTGGTGTGATAATGTATCTCTCTGATTGTTTGTGACAGACATTATACTCTGGACTTTCTATGACTGGCACAGAATAAAAAGCAAAAAGCCAAGAAGCACTATCTGAGATGAAAATTGGCAGTTACAGTACTATCTTACCACTGACTTCTGGCTTTTTAAAATGTGATCCTGCTTTACTTTCTTCAAGTTTATTAATTTGGGATGATTATGAATAATTTCAGGAAATTTTGTGAGCTGACAGCTTTTTTATCTAAAATCTATGAAGAAAAATATAAACATCTACTTTATGATGCTTTTTATATTAAAAATATGACATCCAATAGATTGTTAATTAGTGTATAAAAGGTGCTCGGGCTCCTGGGTGGCTCAGTCGTTAAGCGTCTGCCTTCAGCTCAGGTCATGATCCCAGGGTCCTGGGATCGAGTCCCGCATCGGGCTCCCTGCTCCGCGGGAAGCCTGCTTCTCCCTCTCTCACTCCCCCTGCCTGTGTTCCCTCTCTTGCTGTGTCTCTCTCTGTCAAATAAATAAATAAAATCTTTAAAAAAAATAAAAAAATAAAAAATAAAAAGGTGCTCAACATTACTAGTCATCAAGATTCCAGGTGTAAACCTCAATGAGATATCACTAGACCACAACCAGAATAATTAAAATTAAAAGGACTGGCAACACCAAGCATA
The DNA here is from genome assembly GCF_003265705.2 of Callorhinus ursinus. Classification (NCBI taxonomy): domain Eukaryota; kingdom Metazoa; phylum Chordata; class Mammalia; order Carnivora; family Otariidae; genus Callorhinus; species Callorhinus ursinus. The sequence continues at coordinate 13,261,234 of NW_027397078.1, read as the reverse complement.
GGCAAGGATGTGGAGTAACTGAAACTCTTGTACATTGCTGGTTGGAGGGAAATTGGTAAAACCACTTTGGAAAACCGTTTAACAGCAACTAGTAAAGCTAAAATACAAATGCCCTGGGATCCAGTAATTCCACTCCTGGCTACATACACAACAGAAATGTGTACACATGTATACCAAAATGCATGGACAAAAATGATCTTCCCAGCCAAAACCTGAGAACACAAATGTCCATCTACCAGCAAATGGATAAATCCATGTGACATAGTCATACAATGGGATATAATTCAACAATGAAAGGAATAAATATATAATATATGCAAATACATGCATGAAACTCACACATAATATTGAGCAAAAGACAGCCAAACACAGAGTATAAACTATATAATTCCTTTTATATCAAGTTCAAAAACGGTCAAAATTCTGGGGAGTTTTAACTAGGAGAGGGCACAAGGGAGCTTCCTGGAGTGCTAGGTATGTTCTACATCTGGATGTCAGTGCTAGCATTATGGGTGTAAAAATTCAGGTTGCTTTACACTTAATGATCGGTTTACTTACTAAAATATATTTTGTTAAATAGAAACAAAAAGACATATCCCAAACCGTCAAAATGCCCTGTCGAACTGACACTTTTGGACAGGCTGATTTCAAGTATGCAAACCTGGTCCCAGAGAATGAAAGCTTTGCTGAGTTACCAGGTCATATTTCTGGATGTTCTACATGGGTAATATATTTTTAATACTGTGTTCAGGAGCAAGTATGCTTAAATGTAGATTTAGTATCATCTCTTTTTATTATAAAATGCACATGGGAAGTGGCAACATCTCATGACCGACATTTTGAGTTGGAAACTCAGTCATACAACTCCTAATTTTCTACCCTTAAACACATAGGTTAGCAACTTAAAAACAATTAATAGCCTGAACACATCGCTTGTTGCCATCATAACTTACGAAACTCCTTAAAAGCCATCATTTAAGTCACTACTAGATTTATCCACTATTGGAAAAATTTTCCTTAATAGTCATCTTTTTTTCCTGAGATTTAAGAAAATAAATGTCTATACATGTCTTATTTCATAATTTTTTTCAGATAATTGTCTTTTTTTTCACACATACTCTATCATTGTGTCAAAGAATTATATGTAGGCTCAGAAAAAAGGTACAGCCTCCATTTCCAAGCCATACTCTGGATGGGACTATTTTCTACTTGGAATGGGCTATCCTACAAAGGCACACAAGATAGGAGGGTGCTCTAGACTCCCAAGAGATTCCAACCACGAAGACATCTGCTGAGAAGTCACATTTTGCTTTTGCTAAAATTTTGCAACATCCTCTGTTGTCCCAGATACAAACCGGCACAGAAAATTAATTCCCAGGAATGAAACCGACGTCATGGGTTTTGTTTGTCTTTGGAAACCTCAGAATGCTTCTTCAGCACTGTGTTTCTGATCTTTGAAATGGAGCAAACCCTTGTTTCCTGGAGTTAATTTTTACACCAGAAGACATTCTTGAGTATCATTTTTCTTTTGAGAAGTGTCTGCCCTTCACATTGTAGCCCTCACATATTATTAAATGTGTCATCTCTTCCATTAAAACATACTATCACAAGCCAGGTGCCACTCTCAGCACTGCAGTGGCTGCAACAAGGTAGAATACAGAAGATGTTTCATGTCCACGGAAGTGGCAGAGGCAGAAAGTGAACTGGATTTCTTTAAAGATGAATCTTTTATGGATCAGCAGATTAATTCGTAGTTATTTATAAAGGAGTTACTTCATTAGCAACTAACTGATCTGTGTGAGCAATCAGACATTCTTCAGTCATTTATTTCAGTACAAGAAGTCACTGCAGAAGAAATGCTATTATTGACTAAGAAGGAAATAAATATTGTGTCAAAACTAAGACTTTTTTTTTTACAGGGTTACAGATGTTACACTTGATTCTAACCTTAATTTAATCAAAGCATTTGGCTACTTTACTTTGGTGGGTAAGCTTATGATAGGAAAGATGAAGTAATTATTTTTTAAAGAACACTGAATCTAACATATTTTTGCAAAGTTTGTAGCAACAATTTAAGTACAATTGCTGGGAGCTATTTTACAAAGAAGGATGGGAGATGCTGACTGCTCAGCTGATGCTTGACAAAGAAGCAAAAGCAATGAAATAGACAAAAAAATTACCTTTTCAACAAATGATACTGAAGCAATTGGACATCCAGAGGCAAAGATAAAACACGAACTTCAGCCTAGGTCTCATACCATATATAAAAACCAACTCAAAATCGATCACAGATTTAAATGTGAAATTTAAAACTATAAAACTTTTAGAAGAAACAAAGGATAAAATCTTTGAGATCTGGGGCTAGACAAAGACTTCCTAGACTTGACAGGGTCAAGCACAATCCACTAAAAGCACAATCTAATAAAGAAATCCATTAAAGAAAATACAGATAACTCAGACTTCACCAAGTTCAGAAGCTTTTGTTTTGTGAAATACAATGTTAAATGGATGAAAACACAAGCTTCAGACTGAAAGAAAATAATTGCAACCAAACCATTTGTCTGCCCAGAGGACTACTATCTGCAATGTATTAAAACTCTTGAAACTCAGTAGTAGAAAAACAATCGAAAAAAAAAAATCAATCTGATTAGAAAATGTTAAAAGACATGAAGAGACACTTCACTGAAGAGGATACTCAGAGAGAAAACAAGCATATGAAAAGATGTTCATCATTAGACATTATGGAAATGCAAATTAAAACCACAATGAGATACCACAACACCCCATCAGAATGGTACAACTGAAAATAGCGGCTATCAAAATGTTGAAGATGTGGAGAAACTGGATCACACATACATTGCTGGTCGAAATGTGAAATGGCATAGCCTCTCTGGAAACAATTTGGCAGTTTCTTATAAAATTAAACATACAACTATCATACAACCCAGCATTTGAACTTTTGGACATTCACTCTAGAGAAATGAAAATTTTCGTTCGCACGAAAACCTGTACATGAAAATTCACAGTAGCTTTCTCTGTAATAGTCGAAACTGGAAACAACTCAGATGTCCTTCAACAGGAGAATGGTGACACAAACCATGGCACTCCCATACCATGGACCACTCAGCAACAGAAAGGAACAACTGTTGATATAAGAGCCTGGATGAATCTCCAGAGACTTGGTCTGAGTGAGAAAAGCTAATCTCCAAAGGTCACATACGATGATTCTGTTGATAATAACATTCTTGAAGTGATATAATTATAGAAATGGAGAATAAACTAGTGGTTGTCAGAGTTTAAAGACCGGCTAAGAATGGGAATGAAGTAAGCTTGGCCATTAAAGGGCAACATGAGGTATCTTTGTGACGATGGAAATGTTGTGTATTTTTACTGTACCAATGTCAATATCCTGGTTATGATGTTGTACTATAATGTTGCATGAGGTTAGTGATGTGGAGAACACAGGCAAAAGAAATGCAGGAAAAAAAATTAAATTTCCTTTGCAGCCTACTGACTAGTACTTAAGACAAGCAAGGTGACCTTCCTCCAGGAACTCAAGTGCCTCAATGTTAATACTTTGCTAGAGGCAAAAGGCAACCTTAGCTTGACATTAGCCAAACCTCCAGGACCCTGTAAGTCTTCTTTAACATAAAAAATTGCTTTGGAAACTCCCTTTATCTCTAACCCCCCGCACCTCTAGATATATGTTAGCAATCATCCTCCTCCAAGCACATGGCCCACTGATATACATCCGAAGGGTCTCACGACTAAGGTTTTACTAGACAGTAGTAAATGACTTTACCCTAACAGCAGCTAGCCCAAGGTCCTGGAATCCTTGCTTCCAAATTCCTTAGAGGCTTCCCCCTTCCCAACTTGAAAATGTGTAAGTCACTCCTCACAATCCCAGTAAAGCTCTTTCTGCCCACAGGTCCTGTCCCTGTGCTTTAATAAAACCACCTTTTTTGCACCAAAGACGCCTCAAGAATTCTTTCTTGGCCGTTGGCCACCGGACCCCAACATTTCACATCAGTTACCACTGGCAAAACTGGGCAAAGGGTATATGGACTCTTTTTCGTTTTTACCACTGCATGTGAATCTACAGTGACCTTAATTTTTCTTTAAATTTATTCTAAAAAATAACATTCACAATGTGTTTATAATTGTAACACAAACTGTAGACAGAAATATTATGAATAATATCTAGATTCTCTTGGCTGAAAATACCATAAATTTCTACTAATCAGTACTTCTCTCAGATATATATAAAAAGGACACCACATAGGTATCTGTTCTCTCTGCATCTGGTTTACATTCTTCATCATCTCACCCTGACTTGGTCTGACCTTGAGGCCATTAAACTTCTGTATCTCTTACCCATATACCAGTATTCTTGTGCTTCTTCTTTAAACAGATCCGCAAGAAAATCTATCTGGGAAACTCATTCAGAGTAAAGAATCAGTGCCTGAAGTTTAAGTGTAAAGGAGAAATCTGCCAGAAGGATCCAGGTATAACACATGAAACCCAAGGATAAGCAATACAGACAGACCTCCCCACGATATGAACAAGCCACTGGAATGATATTAGTAAGCAAGACACATCACAGCATCTCCAGTTTGTCTCTTTCTGTACATTTGCCTTATTTCTCTATCTGAAGTAGGGCCTTATTAATGTTTTTCATCATTCACTGATGCTTGCTTACATTGCTATCTCCCAGCTCCCAAAGTCACCTAACTGAATAGTTGATACCAAAATAGATTCTCTTGTCCCGATGTCAAATTCCTAGAGAAAGAATATACTGTTTTTTCCCAAGGTCAGTTTCCTGCCCTTTATCCAATTGACTGTTGGGTTATGCAGGAGGATGAACATGGATATTGAGGACTCAGATCTAGAGCTCAGTGATATTTACCTTTTGAAAACTATGATGCACTACATAAACAAACTGGTAAGGATTGAATTATAAGCATGAATGAGGAAGATGACTTTAGATCAATCCTCTTGGTGTCTGAAAAATACCACTGCCTACATAGCTTACACACGGAGTAAGGATGGCCTTATCTCTGTTATACAGATGTCAAAAGTTTCTCTATCGGTAATTTAAGGGGATAAAAGTGATTCATCAGTTCCTGCTAGTACCTCCCCCATACTCCTTCAACACTCAATCTCCTGTCCCTGACAACCATGCCCCACTGCAAATTTCTGCAGTGGAAAAGAATCATTAGAGAGGGGTCAAGGTCCTCAGCCTGATCATGGAGCAGGATCAATAAACAGACAAGCTGGGTAAGACTATCCCCTTGAAATCTTAGCAGATGGGAAGACAAAGGGAACAGGGCACTGCTGGCTGCCTAGACATGGGATTCCCAACCTGCGGTCAGTGACCTCAGGTGTACTAGGGGAACTTCTTAGCTGAGTTCCAGCGGTGTTAATTAATCCATCAATATAGTCTTCATTCATTTGACTAACTGGTAACCTATCTAAACATATGGATGCGGCCTTACTCTCAAATTAGATCATTGGCTGTTTTGCCTTGGATTAAAGAAGTGCTTCTTCTAGTAGAAATATCTCCTTGTAGATATAATTTTAAAATAAGGCCCCACTTTAAAAGCTCTATAAAACACAATATATTAAATCTTCACAACAGAATTTTACTCTGGAACACGTTAATTTATAAGCAAAGATATAAAGACCAACAATTTAATATTCAGTAAGAATAGGTTAGCTCTGGCAGAAAAGGGCATAGCAAATTACTTAAAACTAATCCTAAAATGGAGACCAAGGCTCTTCTCAGTGATAGCTGATGAGAAAGAAACTGTTTCAATATCCTTAACTAGTTGATTGAATTGGAAATCTGTACATGACTCTTTAAATGTTGACTGAAGAGGCCGCTTTTAGATAACAGGTTGGGAACAATGGAAACCGGATCAAGGCAGAAGGGCCCAAAGCGACCCCAAGTGTCTGGCTAAACACAGAAAGGCCCAACAGGTGACCCACCTCAAAACATCCATAGGCCCTAACTAACCAATGGGCTACTTACAACCAGGCACACTTACCAAAAAACGGGAAATTCCATATATCCCCACACCTCCTCACCTTCCCTTTATAAATACAGCCCCCTCGCACTGCCTTGTGGCAGACAGTCTCTCCTCTGCTGTCCTGCTCACAGCTCCCTTGCGGTGTATTCAGTCAACTTCTATTCTCCTTTGTTCTGCCTCAGGTGAATTCTTTTCCCCTCCTGATCAATCGATCAATCACCGCCCCACATTTAGGGGCCCCATCCAATCAGGAGAGATACCACAGTCAGACACCACATTAAGCATCCCCTGGACAGAACAAAAATAAATTCAGTAACTGGCTATCCTCTATATATGTCAATCTCTGGAAACTCTATAGCCATTTCCCCTTGAAAGTGGTTGGATTTCCTTTATCAGTTAATTTGGCAAAACTCTAATGGGATGTGTAACAAAAAATTAACCCAGAGATACCAGTAAAAATGACACACTATGTCCCTACTTTAATGTACCCTCTTCTTTTTTTAAATTTAAATTCAATTAACCAATGTATAGTACATCTTTAGTTTTTGATATAATGTTCAATGATTCATTAGTTGCATATGACACACCCAGTGCTCATCACATCACGGGCCCTCCTTATTGCCCATCACCCAGTTACCCCATCCCCCCCCACCTCCCTTTCTGCAACCCTCAACTTGTTTCCCGGAGTCTAGAGTCTCTCATGGTTTGTCTCCCTCTCTGATTCCTTCCCCTTCAGTCTTCCCTCCCTTCCCCTATTGTTCTCTGCACTATTCCTTATGTTCCACATGAGTGAAACTGTATGATAACTTTCTCTGCTTGACTTATTTCACTTAGCAGTTCCATAGCAGCTCAAGATCCATAATCCAAAGCTGGCAGTGTGAGATACAAATTCAGTCCCTTTGGGAAAAGAAGGACAAGACGCTTCAGTGTGAAATGGAAAAACGGACTCGGCCACAGTGCTTAATTCCAGGGGCTACGAGTCATCAGAGGAGCATGAAAAATACTGACAACTGCTGCCTGGGGCGACAACTTCTATGGAGCTGCTCAGCGATGCAAGCCTGAGGATATGGGCAAGGCCTCAGGACAGAACTGCCTGTGGCTCACTACCCAGTTCGGTATCTCCATATCCCCACCAGGGAGGAGGCCCAAGTCTTCCTTATGAGAGCTGCTTCTCAATCGAGGGCCCCAGGACATTCACAGAAGTAGCTTCACAACTTTTGTTAGGGAGGAAGGAGCCCCAGTCGGTGAAAGCAAAAACTATGTTCGCCTTAGATAAGCCTATGATCTGCACTTCTAAAATGCAGGAAGAAATCCGATGCTAAGGAGGAGCCAAAAAACCTACATCAGGATAGAAGTTACTTTCTAATGATGTCAATGTCATGGAATAAATTAGACAAACTATTAAAATAAGCATGGCTGGGATACTCAAAGGCATGAGAGCATAACATTCATAAAAACAGCAATAAAATATTGAACAAAGAAGTTACATACATAAAACAAGATGATTCTGAAAAGGAATCCAATTGAACTATGGGAAACAAAAATATAATAAAAATAAAAATAAAACACTGGATACAGGGGTGCCTGGGTGGCTCAGTCATTAGGCATCTGCCTTCGGCTCAGGTCATGATCCCAGGGTCCTGGGATGGAGCCCCGCATCGGGCTCCCTGCTCAGCAGGAGGCCTGCTTCTCCCTCTCCCACTCCCCCTGCCTGTGTTGCCTCTCTCACTGTCTCTCTCTCTCTCTCTCTCTCTCTCTCTCTGTCAAAATAAATAAATAAAACCAAAAAAAAAAAAAAAAACCTGGATACATTCTAAACAGAACCCCACTGAAGAGATTATTACCAACTGATAGCACTCAACTCTTCACCTACCACAGCAAAAAGATAAAAGAGATAAAATACATGTAGGAGCAGTTAAGATTCCCACAAGATCTATTGAGATCCTTTATACTTAAACTTCACCAATCTCTTTGAAAACATGTTCTAGAACACAGGCAATGGCAGGGAAAGAATATATGATCAGGTATTACCTAAGAGTTTTCTGATATTAAAGAGAGATCTAAGTACTCAAATTAATAGTACACTTTGAGTAACAAGCAGAATACTAATGATAAAATAATAACAACATAATAGATCCATAACTAGATAAATAAGAGACAAATCTCAGGAAATCAAGGATAAAAGAAAATAAGTTTTTTTAGAGAGGTGGGGAAGGAGGGGCAGAAGGAGAGGGGAGAGAGAGAATCCTAAGCTCCTAAGCTGGCTCCATAACCAGCATGGAACTGGATGTGGGGCTGGATCTCACAATCCTGAGATCGTGACCTGAGGGAAAATCAAGAGTTGGATGTTTAACCAACTGAGCCATCCAGGTGCCCCTAAAAAAAAAAAAAAAAAAAAAAATTAAAAGCTAAAATGAAGTCAGTTTATTTACATGCTTTTAAGATTTATTTATTTATTTTAGAGAGAGATAGAGAGCCTGGGTGGGGGGGAATAGGAGATGCAGAGGGAGATGGAGAGGGGGAGAGAAAATCTTAAGAGCCTGACTCAGGGCTTGATCGCATGACCCTAAGATCATGACCTGAGCTGAAATCAAGAGTCAGACACTTAACTGACTGAGCCAACCAGGCACCCCAATTAATCTAAATGTTAATGGCAATTTGATAAACAGTATATTCCTCATTGTCAACAAGAAACGGCAGAGAAAATGGGATAATAGCTTCAAAGTGCTAAGACAAAAAACAATTATGAACCCAGAATTCTATACCCAGCAAAATATAATTCAAAAGGGCAAAGCGAAGACATTTTTAGAAATAAAAAGACTAACAAAGTTGCCACAAACCTTATAATACTGACTTGTTAGAAGGAAGACCCTAAATAAATGCCAGTTTTTTCTTACTGCAAGTAAATGTCAATTGACATTTTATCTTTTTATCATTTTATCTAATTCCCCTGCGACACCCTTACCTCAGGAGCAGGATCTAGATATTTCTCACTCTAACCAGTTTCTTCTCAGTTTACACCACTGCCTCTTCTCTCCACTCACTGCTCTTTAAATGTTTCTGTTTTTCGGAGCTGTATCCATGCCCTTCTCTTATTCAATATTTTGTCTTAAACATGTGAATCTGAGTCACCTGGAGTACTTGTTAAAATGTAGATTCTTGCATCCAGCCCCAAATATACTGAATCAGAATAAAGGTGAACCCTATAACTGTATTTTTTTTTTAATTTTTTTATTGTTATGTTAATCACCATATATTACATCATTAGTTTTTGATGCAGTGTTCCATGATTCATTGCTTGTTCATAACACCCAGTGCTCCATGCAGAACGTGCCCTCCTCAATACCCATCACCAGGCTAACCCATCCCCCCACCCCCCTCCCCTCTAGAACCCTCAGTTTGTTTTTCAGAGTCCATCATCTCTCATGGTTCGTCTCCCCCTCTGACATACTCCCCTTTTCTTCCTCTCCTGTTATCTTCTTCTTTTCCTTTTTTCTTATAATATGTTGCGTTATTTGTTTCAGAAGTACAGATCTGTGATTCAACAGTCTTGCACAATTCACAGCGCTCACCGTAGCACATACCCTCCCCAATGTCTATCACCCAGCCACCCCATCCCTCCCACCCCCAACCACTCCAGTAACACTCAGTTTGTTTCCTGAGATTAAGAATTCCTCATATCAGTGAGGTCATGTGATACATGTCTTTCTCTGATTGACTTATTTCACTCAGCATAACACCCTCCAGTTCCATCCATGTCGTTGCAAATGGCAAGATCTCATTCCTTTTGATGGCTGCATAATATTCCATTGTGTATATTTTTTGCAATCAACTCCGGTAATTCTAATGCATACTAGAGTTTGAGAACCGCTGCTTTTATAAGCTTCCTATAAGCATTATCAGGTTCAGCTTTGCTTTTGACTCATAACAACTTACCAATAAGTCACAAAATTTATATCAGAATCCAACTCGTGCTCTAAATTCCATATGAATATACCTATCCCTGAGCTAAGAATGTCAACTACCTTAACCTCCTCTGTTCCCACCTGTATTTGCTCCCATTTTTTTTCTGTCACTCCTCAACCCAATGATCTCTAGCCATTGCTTACTAGTTCCTGCGCATGCCAGTCTGAGAGTTCATACTTCCATTCCATACCTGGAAGACTCCAACTCCATTAATATCCTGGTCAATCTTAACGTCTTCCTTGAAGCTTTTCCTTGCTCCCCAGCCAGGTTCCCATCTCTGTGTTTCCACACCAAGGTCTCAATCATAGCACCTTGCAGGTGGCCTGAAAACTATCTGTTTACACTTGTCTTCCCTGCCAGTCAGGGGGCACTTGCAGGAAAGATCTGATCAGGGATCATTTGTCTTTACATCTCAAAGTTGGGTACAGTAGCTAGCTCAGAGCAGCACTTAACACCTGTTTATTAAGTAAAAGGCATAAACATGTGAGTGAATTCATAGATACCTGACCACTGTTCAAAGAATCTACAAATTCCAAATCATCAAAAAAAAAAAAATTTCAAAGCAGCATATGTATTTTTTTTAAAGGATAGTGTAAGTTTCATGTAAAATTTCCAGACTTCCAGAAAAATCTTATCTTCTATTCTGCGGGAAATTCACATGCTAATGAGCAAATTGTGGTCCTCAAATAAGAAACTCCAAGTAAAATTTTTTATTGCTTTTTCAAGACTCCTTTTGCCATATGAAGCTACAAATGTCAACACAATATATAGAATGTTCCTTGCCCTCTAGAGATAAGGAAGAAGTTTGTGGACATTGTTAGACCTCTTTCTGGTTACTCCTCCTCCCCATGTAACTGCTCTAGTCTCTGAATTGATTTCATGCCTTCTGGTTTTATGAGCCACTGATATTCACAAGTGCTAGACTAAGAAATTGTGGAAAGAAAACAGTGCAACAGTTTCCTCTCCCTGAATCCTTTTCCAACACCATTGGATTCTTAAAGTAAAATAAAACAAGAAACTCATTGTGTTTGGAGAATCTTCAAGGATTTGTTGATGTTGTTTTTCCACAGGTTAAGAACTAGGACCATAGCTATATAATGACAGACATTTTGAACAATGTTTCTATAAGAAATTGAAAAAAAGAGAAACTGCCAAAGGAAAATTTTAAACTCTGGATTGAATTTCAAATCCCCTCTAATATTAAAATAATCCACAAATGAGGGGGGAGAGCAGAGAGCATGTGATATTATGACCTTGCCCCTGTGTCTTCTTGACACCTTTGGTGCCTTGTGACTGACATAAATCCGTAAGTCCTGAGGATTCAGATATTTCTTGATATCTGACTACACTGGGGGCGTCATTTAGACAGATAAATATCAAATTTATAAACTAGGGAAATATGAAGCCCAAATATTCTAAAACAAATAAAGATTGAAAGTTATTTACAAATGGTTCTAATAATGAATAGGACTTTGGGTGTGCATTTGAGAATAAATATTAATTAGAATAGCTTGTACTGCAAATGCCTGCCAGTGGAGAGAGGAATCCAAAATCCTCCTCCAAGTACAACAGAACTTCCCACCTTTTTAAAATTATGATATTGATTTACTTCTCTCCCTTACTGCCAGATGCTATTGACATTGAAGTTGGCCAAATCTCCCCCCATCAGTCATCTCAGTGGACTGTTCTGGAATTCAAGAATGACCCTTGCATATTACCTTTAGAAAATAGCAAAGAAGTTTAAAATATTGTACACTGAATACGTAGCAACAATGTGTACTGTTCATTCAACTTCTCTGGAATACCTTGCAAATGCCATGTATATTGCCAAATCACTTTTATAAGATATACATTACAACCAATCAATCTACTCTACTGTCTTGTGTTCTCCTCAATTCAACATAACTGAAAATCGATTGACCATCTCTTGTCTATATAATAATCACTCCCTAGTGTATGCATAGAAAGTTTCATTAGTGTCAGAGCAAAATGCAAAGACCACCAGTGTTGATAAAACAAGCAGAATCTGAGGCGCCTGGGTGGCTCAGTCGTTAAGCGTCTGCCTTCGGCTCTGGTCATGATCCCAGGGTGCTGGGATGGAGCCCCACATCGGGCTCCCTGCTCAGCGGGAGGTCTGCTTCTCCCTCTCCCACTCCCTCTGCTTGTGTCCCCTCTCTCGCTGTGTCTCTGTCAAATAAATAAATAAAATCTTAAAAAAAAAAAAAAACAAGCAGAATTTATTGCAGGCCTGTGTCTGGAGAACCAGGAATATCACTCAAGAGACAAGTTCACAGGGTCCCACCAAGTTCAAGATTGGATATTGCCTATGAAGAGAAAATTTTTCCCAAATTAAGGCTCTGAAGGTCATAACTTGGATGCATACAGAGAGAACTGTAAAGTCTCTTTGGGATTGGGTATTGCACTGGTTTACGTCACAAAAGTGTGGGCAAAGAGATCATGCATTCACATTAGCAAAGATCATCATTTTCCACTTGCAGAGCAGACAGCAAGTTCATGAGCCAGAACTTTGTTTCAATTGTCTCTGTATACCAACACCATATACCTTGTGCCATGCTGGGTACATAAAGATTGTAAAAAATAATTTTTGAGTAAATGTGAATGCACAGAGACTATGCAGAATAATAAAACTGCCACAACACTGCATGATCCTCAGAAATCCTTGCCTCCGTGAATGATTATTTCCCTGTTCAGCATAGTGCTGTGCTTTTCCATGTCAATGCTTTATCTCCAGGAGATTTTCTACTTTGCTATGGGTCTTTGCATGGTTTATAACTGATTCCTTGCCTTCAATTTATTTTCACACTCTGTTCTCTCTGGACCCATATATAAATCCTGTACAAAAAGGCTTCTTTTAAATGAAAATGATGTCAAATACTGAGACTGTCCCCTGAGGACATACCTTTTAGTCCACTGGATTAAGGCCAGAATTTCACTTTGTTTCCATCCCTTTGTCTCAATCCCCTTGTTTCTGTTTTAGTCAAGGATGTCAAGGCTTCTTCATCTTTCTCTCACACGTTCATACAGAAAATTAAATGACCACTGTTCATCCTTTTCTCTCAGCAATTTCTCTATCAAAAAGTTGCTACTGACAAATACTTTTGGGGTACAAAGACTAAGTACAGGTACTACTGATGACGTCTGGCTTAACAAGCATCTCTGATACATCAATAATTCTTAACTAGGTCTCTAATAATCATATCATCCCTGTGTGCATGATAAGAAGTTTAGATGCCTCCCTCTTCCTAATGTGTCATTGCTCCTCTTAAAGGAGTATGGATGTGCTGGGAGTAAACCACAATGTGGTATAAACGAACAACGAAAACTGAGGGATGATGTCAAAAGGAGAATTAAAATCAAGAGCCAGGCGGATTATCAAGGTGTCAGTTGGAAGAGCCTATTCAGAGCACAGAAAGGAAGAGGCCTGACAGCAACAAAGGCATTAGAAAATCCAGACAAGAGTGCCTATTTGAATTCCTTGCATGCACAAGTGTGGGAGTGGGTGGGAGTTGGATAAAAGAGGTCATTCTCAGAGAATTGCCTGATCCACTGAGGCAGAACTGGGTGGGGGGGCTCACTTCATCCATCCTGTGTTTGTAGGCCAACTGAGGAAAAGTGGGGTAAGACAGAGAATCAGACTAGGCAGGGCATTGTCCCTAGCTGTATTATGAGTGGTGCTTTTGATAAACATATTTAAATCTGTGGTAATGTCCTGGAAGCCGCCTTTACTAGTCCCAACTGTATGGGAGGCAGAAAGAGCAATGAACTACTAATAAGGAGACATATTCCAAGACTGCGTCTCCTACTCGCTTAAGGCTTTTGATGCAAATGCTAAATCCACTTCAAGTAAAAAGACAATTAATGAATGCTATGCATAAGGAACAAAACTCGGTAATGTGGCGGATGCAAAAATGACTACTTTCCTGTCTTCTAAGGGCTCAGAAATAAAGTAAGGGAAACATTCATTCCCATGTAATAATGAGGCATAGTGTTGAGAAGAACTACAGTGGTATAAAGCACAGAGACAAAGAACTGGGAAAGAAGTTCATTCAGATGGTGAAAATATCTGACATCTACTGCTGGAAGAAGATTTTGAGCAGAGTTTTGAAAGATGGAATGTATGTTGCTAGGCAGGTGTGAAAGAAGCGTCCTTTAGGCAAACAGAACTGCACAAGCAAAGGTACCGGGCAAGAGATTCACTCTGACCTAAGCTCTGGGTTTCAGGCAGATGAGGGCAAAACTGGAGATAAGATGGTGTACATGGAAGGGATGAGGACTGAATGATGTGGATTTCAAGCTGAGGAAGAGATAATCTCCACCGCAAGGGATGAGAGAACCTCCACAAGTCTGTGAATCTGACTGACAGAAAGGCAAACAAACTGAATGCACTGTAAGGTAACAAGGTACAGCAATCTACGCATGCTGTGTCTGACCAGGGCAGGTGCAATGGGCCTAGAAAGGAAGGGATGGTTACACATATTCTATAGAGGATGAATAGGCAAGATTTGGGGTGGGGGGGAATCAGAAGGGAGAAACAAGTACTCTTTGGACCACTTATTAAGTCTGTGCCTTTTAAACAGTCTGCGTTGGGCTTAGTTCCATCCCTCGTCTCATGAATCATGTGGGATTGAGGAAGAGGCTCAGAGTCGGGCTTCCCTCAGGAGTCCAGAATACTACCAGCAGGAACCCGTTAACACTCTCGGATACTTTTCACCTGCCTCTTTCCTGATCCCCTACCCCCACCCCCGTCCCAGTCATGGAGGACCCACCTCAACACTCTGGGTGCCGCAGGAGAGAAACGGGTTTCTCCAAAAGCATGGCTCGCGGCTGGGGAAGCCAGGCACCTTTCCCCACCAGGAGAGGGCCCGCCCCCCTCCGCCCAGCCGCCCTGCCGGAGTGGCGGCGCTGACAAAGTGCCTCTTACCCTCTCTCACTGCGTCCGAAGTCGTTCTTGTTGTGCTCCAGCGGAGTGGGGCATCTCTCCTCAGGTCCTCAGGAGACCAGGGAAAAAAAAAAAAAAAGGCCCCCCGTGGCGGGGCCCCAGGTCGGCCCCCCCCCCTCTTCACGGGCCCTGGCGGGGCCGGGGGGGGGGGGGGGGGGGGAGAAAAGGGGGTATGGCCAGGCCCCAGTGCCTCTAACCCAGTGCACAGGCCGGCGAGAGGATCCCGCCCACCCACCTGCCAAGGCCCTTGCTGCAGGGCTCTAAATCTCACAGCTTGCCCAGAGGCACTTTTGTTCACCGGTGGATGCCGAATTTTAGTTGGTGTAACGACGGACAAAAAAGGTGGGACGATTTATGCCGCCGCCATGCTGACCAACTCCGCGGTTCCTGTTTTTTTTAATTTATTTTTTTATTTGGGGCTCAACCTTCCTTTAAAAAAATCTAATAAGTAATGTGAAAGGATTTCTATCTAAAATGGAACTGGGGGCTACGAAACGGAGACGATCCCGCATGCACCCTCACAACAACAGAACTTGAGGCCGGAGAGACTGATTTCCCTAACAGAAGACCCGGATTTAGCTCCTGACCAATGAACATCCAACAAGAATCTATCTCATCCTCGAGCCAATGAACTTACTGCTTGGACTGTGGCTGAACTCCACCCCCCCAACCTCTGCGCTCCTTGCCCCTAAATAACAGCCCCCGCAAGCCCCCGTTGAATTCGCTTGGAGCTCGGTACCCTACCCGTTTCCCAGGTTGCGGTTCTTCGGCTAGGCTATTTCCATATAAACTGAATTTCTGGTAATTGGAGCTTGCCTCAGTTTAGCTTTTTATTTAGGTTGGCGGCACTTTACATTCCCTTGATCAAAGTTATTTTTTAAGCATGGGCATCTGTTTAAAAAAAAAAGTGAATTTTTAAGATTTTTGTAAGAAATGCTAGAAAAAAATAATGTTCTCTTTGTGCGTTACTCGTGTTTTTGTTGTTGTTGCTGTTGTAAAATTTTTTTTTTTTTTACTTTCTGTATTTTATCATGTTTTGACATCTTAGAAATCTTACTGGCCAGAGAGTAACTCCCCTCCCAGTGCTAGCCCTTTCTTACAGGTAGCAAAGTGCTCCAGCCAGGAACGTGTCTTACATGTACAAATCAAATAATCCTGAGCCGGTGGTCTCAACCACCTCCTTAGCCGACTCCCACACATAAGCCAATATTTCTTATGCCCTAAATCATCCCAGAGCCATGTACCAGATAACGAGATCACCCTTACAGCCGAAATCCTGCCATAGTTATTCAAACTAGCCAATCCTAAACTATTTTCTCTGCCTTGCTTTGCTTTTCCTGCAGAAACCCCAACAGAGGCTCTGTCCTTGACTTTTCTCTTGTTCCTGTCTTTTACCACCTGACCAAAACCTGGAGCTTCCTCTGTGGCCCTGCATGGCATGCGGTGACACCCTCTCTGGGATCTGTGAGTATAATAAGCTTTCTCCTTTCAAGCCTCAGAATTCTCATTTCCTCCTGTGGCCACACTCACTTTACCATACCATATCCAACATTTACATTCTTTCTTTTCTTTTTTAAGATTTATTTATTTATTTTAGTGGTCGGGGGTAGGGGCAGAGGGAGAAGGAGAGAGAATCTCAAGCAGACTCCCCCCTGAGCACGGAGCCCAGCCCATGATCCATCCCAAAACCCTGAAATCATGACCTGAGCCAAAATCAAGAGCCACCAGCTTAACTGATGGAACCACCCAGGGCCCCACCAACATTGACATTCTTAAAACATTGTACTTGTCTACTTGAAACTAAGAGGATGGAACAGGTGTAATAAAATGCCCCAGGAAGGAGGAAACTGGAGCTGCTGGGCAGTGGTGGGTAACATTCAAATGGAGCTTACACATGGCAAGCAAGCGATAAAAAGAAACTCAATTTTTAATGACTTTGTTTTTATTCTAAATCTAACCATAGCTTAAACTGCTGCTTGTGTTTACAGTAATGTGAGCTAAAAATACACTTTGTTAATTAATCCAGTCTGATTTGAGTCTGTTGCCAACTGCAACAGAAACTAACCTACCTCATTCCAAAATTAATACCAATATATGAATGTGATGATCCTAAATTATTCAGTTATCTGAGTAGAAATTAAGTGGAAACCAAGAGGAACTGGTATTTTGGCTTTGGGATTGCATAAGGTTTTTTAAAACAATAGTATAACAGTAGGTTAACATGTTGCCTGCACCTTGGAAAATGTTGTGGGTTTTTTTTTGTAAGATTTTATTTATTTGAGAGAGAGAGAGAGACAGTGAGTGAGAGAGCACAAGCTGGAGGGAGAGGCAAAGGGAGGGAGAAGCAGACTCCCCTCAGCAGGGAGTCTGACTTGGGGCTTGATCCCAGGACTCTGGGATCATGACCTGAGCCGATGGCAGCCGTTTAACTGACTGAGCCACTCAGGCGCCTTTTTTTTTTTTAATCAATTTCACCTATACCATGTACAACAAAGATTCAAGCTATCACATCTAGGCATATATATATATACACCAATATAAATCTTTATTTGTCACTCGTTTGAGCCCGAGCCACCAGATACATTCTTCTGGATGTCTCACCAGAAATAAAGTGAACATACTGTAGATAAACAAAAACAAAATCATTACCTGCTTCTCTGTTTCTGATCTTTATTAATGGTACCAACACTTTACAACACCTGTGGCTCAAAAATGTAGAGACAGGTTTGACTGCACTCCTTCCATCAGTCTGCATGTACACCTGGTGTCCCTTATCACTACAGCCTCTTCATTCCCAAGGCTCTCCTCTGGTTGATGCCTCATTTTCTATTGCTTCTAATGGCCTATAAGATGAAATCTCTATCTCTATTA
Organism: Callorhinus ursinus; assembly: GCF_003265705.2. Taxonomy (NCBI): domain Eukaryota; kingdom Metazoa; phylum Chordata; class Mammalia; order Carnivora; family Otariidae; genus Callorhinus; species Callorhinus ursinus. The sequence goes on along the minus strand of NW_027397078.1, from coordinate 13,243,408 downwards.
GGTGTCTCTTTCTTACATTGATAATATCCTCATGTCCTAGCCACGTTAAACTTCCCTCCTGCACAAATTGCTGAACACAGCCTGATGCGGGGCGGGATCCCACGACCTTGAGATCATGTTGTTCTTTTGTTCTTGTTGCTGTTGTAATAAGCAATTAATGCTCTCCTGTTCAAACATCTTTAATATCTCCCCGCAGCCAACACCACCAAAAAAATCACCTATGTACCTTACAGTCTGCCAGTTGAGCTTATGCATAATATGCCTGCAACTGAACGAAATTGTCTCCTGCTCCCAAATACAGATACCCAAAGAGAAATATTCACATTTTGACACACTCACTGCATAATTTTCCAGCCTGTATGTATGCTGTTTCTGACCCACACATGTCTGTTTTTATCAATCTCTTATCCTTCAGTGTCTAATTTGTGTTTTATCTCCTCCAGGAAGCCTATTCCATTTCTATCCCCACTATCAATGGCAATTTGTACCTCTATCAGTGTTGGTATCATATTCTCATTTGAAACTAATTTTTTTATTACCCCTCAAACTATAAATATCTATAGCATAAGGACTATAAGAACTGTGCCTTTAGATCTGCTTTCCAACTGCAAGTTAATGCTTTAGAAAAATTTTAGCAAGTAGTCTTCATATTTTATAGGCGTTTTTAAGTAAAGTAAGCTCTTGGTAATTTCAAAAACAAGTTAGGACTATAATATAATCAGTTTAATTTCTGTGTGTGTGTGTGTTTATATATTCATGTGTGTCATAAACTGATTCTGAATGTCAGTTCCAAAAACGAAGTTACATATACTGTTTTGAACAATAGAAATACTACTATATACATGACTGAGTGTATAGCAGATGCAATGTCAGAGAAGATGATTTTTGTCAAAGTTTCAGAATGAGAGTATTCAACAGAGGCTTCATTACACAGACGAGCCTTGAAAAACGAGTAGGCTTTCGATAGGCAGAGGGGAAATTGGAGAAAAAGAGAGGCATGAGCAAAAATGCAAGAATGAAAATAAGTGACTATGGGGGTGCCTGGGTGGCTCAGTCTGTTGAGTGTCTTGACTCTTGATTTCAGCTCAGGTCATAATCTCAGGGTCCTGAGATGGAGCCTGCGATGGGCTCTGTGCTCAGCAGGGAGTCTGCTTGAGATTCTCTCTCTCCCTCTCTCCCTTTGCCCCTCCTGGTGCTCGCTCTCTCTCTCTCTCTCTCTCAAAAATAAATAAATCTTAAAAAATAAGAAAAAGAAAACAAATTACTATGCTGATTTTGTAAAGGAATAGGAAGAACCTTGTCAGTTGACAACAGACACTGTGTGTGAAGGAGGAGGAGGAGTGGAGCTGGATAATTAGTGTGAGGTCAAGTTTTGGAAGGCTCTGCAAAACAGTAGAGAGGTTTGGACTTGCTGTAAACAATGGGAGTGAACACAAGGACACTAGAGGTTGCATGAGTAAGATTTTTGTGGAAAGTATCATTAGGAAACAGGAAACAGTTTCTTACAATGGCTGCTTTAGTGATGACAAGAAAGCAACATTCCTTGGCATATCATAGTTGGAAAGCGTAACTATATTTTTTCCTAAAAGAGTAACTAACATCAAAAGATTATACCCTAACCAGTTAAGAAAGCAGATACTAGCACCTAGGAGAGGAAGGCATTACAGAAAAACCCTAAAGTCAGATTTCAGTATGGATCCAATATACCATTGATAAAAAAAGAAAAGAAAAAATCTTCCTGAAAAGGTTTGCAAGACATTTGCTGGGGTAAAATGTGTTTCTCTATTTTGGAAGAGACAAATGAAGTCTTCTGCAAAACACTGATTCAAATGTGGGCAATGAGCAGATGGAATATAAAGAGAGGACAAAAAGGGGATAGGGTGCTCTAGCGATCACAGATGAGTAAACTCTTGCACAACGGTAATATTGCTACCACTAACAATAAACAGACTGCAACAGGGGACTGAAATGCCAGCCCTATATTAACAGTCCTTGTCAGACAGTTATAAAATGGGCTAATAAATAAAACTAAACAAGATAAAAAGATATTTTACTGCCTCCAGAATCAGTGAGTGGGTTTGTTTATTTTTACTTGGTAATTTGGGTTTGTTTTTTTTACTTGGTGGTTTTTCCATACATATTTTTAAATAAATATATACATCTAAAGGATAAAATCAACGAATATTAAGATCATTATAGGGAACAGGGGATTCAAAGTTACAATTATAAGCCAATTTTTAAAGAACAAAGAACATAATAATAGGGGTACACTGTGTTTGTATTCAGATCAATAATTTTATTTTCTAATTTCTTATTTAAAAGATGGCAATGGCATAAAATGCCAGTAGTTAAAACTTTCTGAGACGTTCAAAAGTGACATCAGTACTAAAGTCACTTCTGATGCATTTTAATAGAAGAAGAATCACAATCTGAAAAACTGTCAGGGAATTTTGAGATCCTGCTCTTTAAAGTGTAAATATTGACATGAAATTCTACGGATTATCTGGCTTTCAGCTGCTATGCACCAAGTTGCTATGCATGTAAAGCATACTGCACAATCAGTTTCACTGAAAAGCCAATTTATCAATAGCCCTGCTTATTGATTATTTTGACTGAAAATGAGTAGAAGCAGTGATAATATGAAGAAAGATAATTTTTGACATTTGAAATAAATGTCAAAAGGCATGACTAGCTAGTCTCAGTTCATGTACTTTTTCTTTCTGGATTCTGAAGTGCAAGCTGAGATAATCAGTTCTGTGATTACATTTTTTTGATCCTAGATACCAGACATTGGCAATTTAAAAGGCTGACCTAAAAGTGTTGAATCATTGATCTTTGACATGGCATTTTCTTTGTCCCAAGATAAAGACTATCTCTAATAGGGCTACTACATTTTGTTATTGTAAGGAATATCTCTGATAAGCATTTCAGAATTCAGTATCAGAATATAAGAATAAAGGGTAGGATACAGTTCGTAACCTAACATCATATAAAGTATTTTTTGACAAATTACATTATGGGGGGTAGAGGTAATGGATACATTCAGAAACAGTTACTGACATAAAACTAGTAGAAGCTTATGTCTGAATAGGGTAGATGTGAGGAACATTGTGATGTGCACCCAGATACCTCTTCAATGTTGGACTTGATGCCCTAGTTGCTGAAAGTGCTGCGCAAAACATGCCTTTGCCTGTCAGTTCCTTACAGATTTGCCTTAACTGCAGAGAGCCATATCCTCTAAGGTTGCATCCCTTTCCAGACAGATCTACATTAAAGATCAGGTCAATACAGATGTGTAAATTTCTGGCTGTATCAGCCCTACTCTAGACAACTCTAAAGGTATATTCTAGCAGCATATGTACTCATGGCTTGGTGTCTTTGGGGGGCTCCTGGGGGGCTCAGTCGGTTGAGCATCTGACTCTTGGTTTCATCTCAGGTCGGGATCTCGGGGTTGTGGGATCGAGCCCTGCTCCAGCTCTGTGCTCAGCCAGAGTCTGCTTGTCCCTCTCCCTCTGCTCCTCCCCCTGCTCATGCTCTCTCTCTAAAGTGAATAAATACAATCTTAAAAAAAAAAAAAAAAAAAGCTGTCTTTGGGACTGCTTTGCAGCCTAACTTCCGTCTGTCCAATCCTGCTTACTTCCCTTTCCTTCTACGTGTGTTGGTCTAAAGGTACTCCTCATTAAACTCCTACCCGGTAAACTTCATCTCAGGGTCTTCTTTCCACAGAACTCAACTCATAGCAGTTGTCATTGAAAAAAAAAAAATCTTATCTTTCTCAGGAGTTACCTTATTCCCTACATAACTCAAGTACAAAGTGAAATACATTTTTCTTTCTTCTATATGTGAGAATAAAATTATTTGGTTAAAAGTTTAAGCCAGGGATGGGGCACCTGGGTGGCTTAGTCATTAAGCGTCTGCCTTCGGCTCAGGTCGTGATCCCAGGGTCTTGGGATCAAGCCCCGCATCGGGCTCCCTGCTCAGTGGGAAGCCTGCTTCTCCCTCTCCCACTCCCCCTGCTTGTGTCCCCTCTCTTGCTCTCTCTCTCTCTCTCTCTCTCTCTCTGTCAATTAAATAAATAAATAAAATCTTAAAAAAAAATTTAAGCCAGGGTTAAAATTAGTGTATGATTCATTGAAAACATCAAGATGAAAGAATAATCTAATGCTCTGGATGACTCATAATTTTAGCAGATATTTGAAAATGCTAAGAAATCACTTGTTGGAATGTATTTATTTTGTTATGTGTTGAAATACACTACCCTGGTATATATATAGTAAAAGTGATTGGCTTTATGCAGAAGACATCGGCCCTAGAATTTATTAGCTTGTATATTAGTTTTCTATTGCTGTGTAACAACTCACCACAAATTTACCAGTTAAAACAACATATATATGTGTGTGTGTGTGTGTGTGTGTGTATGTGTGTGTGTGTGTGTGTGTGTATATATATACAGAGGCCCCATTTTCTTGCTGTCAGCCGGGGGCCACTCTCAGCTGCTGGAGATTGCCCTCGGCTCTTTACCATATGGCCATCTCCATAATCAGCTCACAACATGGCATTTGCTTCTTTAAGACCAGCAGAAGAATCTCATTTGAGTCTCTCTTGTTCTGAATTCCTCTTTTCAGGAAAGACCTGAATCCTCTTTGAAAGGATGTTCTTGATTAAGTCAAGCTCAGCCAGGATAATCTCACTTTTGATTAACTCAAAGACAGTGTATTGAGAACCTTGGTTCCATATGCAAAATCTCTTCACCTTTGTGATACCAGGTAATCAAGGAGAGAAATCTCATCATATTTACAAATCCTACACACACTCAAAAGGAAGGGATTGTACAGAGCATGTATACACAAGGGGAGAGGGGCAATTGCAGAGTCCGTATTAGAATTCTGCCTACCACATACGGGTTTTGTGTTTATAAACACCCCATTTTCATATAAATTAAATAGCTTCACATTTCTACTTACTTCAATTCATGCTTTAAAGGTTTGCAAGATACTTGGCATACTTTTTTATCTGGTGTGTGTGTGTGTGTGTGTGTGTGTGTGTTTATCCAATAATAGAGAAAAAAAGTTATGGGGGTAATGTCCTTTCAGTATCATTGAGTCACAGGTCCACCTGAGAGCAAACTGTATTTGAGTTACTGTTTACTATTGGTTAATGTTCCCAGACATGATGATGTTACATGTTAAATTATGGATTTTCATTTGGTATAGGTGCAAATATTTGGTAGAAAGGATAACCCAGAAATTACAGGTTATAACCTTGTGAGTCAATAACCAATTGTGTATATAATCTAGCAATTTTATACATTCCTTTTTATATTACTTCTGCATAGCTCCTCAATTTCACTTTTAAATTAATCTCACCATTGTACTGGCTCCCTCAATAATAAATTATTTAAATAAATATTTGACCTCACATATTTGTATGAAGTTCATCCCAATTACATGAGTTATTCAAATGGTTATATAATCCAACTATTTACCTGACACTTGGAAATTTTTTACACTCTTGCTGCCAAAGCCAACCTAAGTTTGAACAGTGTATTTCCCCAGGCTTCCTTTCAATTTTAAGTTGACAGAAGGTCCTTCCTATAATGAGGGATGATCACATACCCTGTTTTTCAAGCTATACTTGCATATATGTAATATAAGATCACATTAATTCTGGCAGAATGTACTCAATGAATATGCTTGAATCAATGACTGCATTAATGAAATGAAAGAATGGTTAATTGAGGTGAAGATTGTTAAAAAACAATATTATATAGTACTCTTGTAAAAGTTTTATAAAAAGATAATTTCAAAGGTTAAAACTCAATTAGAAGTCTAGTTCAGTTGGCTTACTTGGCAGTAAGCCACTCCCTGAAACCAGGTGTGCTATGAAAATGTCAGCACAGGGGTCCCTCGGTGACTCAGTCAGTTAAGCATCTGCCTTTGGCTCAGGTCATGATCTCAGGGTCTGGGATCTAGACCTACATAGGGCTCCCTGTTCAGCGGGGAGTCTGCTTCTCCCTCTTCCCCTGGCCGTCTCTCCCACTCGTGTGCTTGCTCTCTCTCTCAAATAAATCAGTAAAATCTTAAAAAAAAATGTCAACACAAACACATTCACAATTATTTTATTGTTCTACAGATCCTTGAGTTGTTTTTTTCCCATTGTTTTTCTGTTCTTCAGGTTATATAATTTCTATTATTGTCTTTAAATTCACCCTTTCCTCTGTCATCTTTATCTCTAATCTGCTATTGAGGACATTCAATGATTTTTCTTTTTTTAAGTTTCACATGTTTTTCAGTTCTAAAATTGCCATGAAACTCTTTTTTAGAGTTTGAATTTTTCTACTGATAATGTATATCTTTATTTTCATCTCAAGTATGTTCACCATTACCTCATGGAGCAATGAGCATGGTTATAATAATCTGTTTTGAATCTTTGATAATCCCAGTGTCTGTGTCATCTCATAGCTGACATCTGTCGATGGTCTTTCCCCTTAAATTTTACCAGATTTTCCTAGTTCTTTGCATGCCAAGTATAGGAGCACAGACTGCACTGATGCCGCATCTTGTTCATGCCTTTGCAGTGACCTCCCTCGGGGCTATTTGTTTTAGGCCCCATGGAGGTTGATGTATGCTCTGCCCAGAATGTTGTAAGGCTTGTTCTGATTTTCCCTGAAGTGGCACACAGAAGGCTTCACGTTACATAACTAGTAGAGATAACTGGCACACAGACGGTGTAACTTTACGTAACTATCCTGTGACCTCCCCACCATGCCCTTCACTCTATAAAAGCTGGGGATTAAGGGCTGCACTTGGCAGAGAACAGGGGTGGAGATTACCTGTGTTTTGGTTAGATGGCCTGCCCAATTCCCCTTGTCAGTAAGTTACCCTGGGTAAAACTCTGTGTAAACGGTACGGAGTGGCTTGCTGAGTAGCTTGCTTCGTTTTTAGTCACAAAGGGCCTTCTTGGTCTGGAGGATACTTTACTGACCCTGCTCTACCTTCTAACAATTGGCGAGCCAGCAAGGAAACTGAAAATGAAACAAGCATGGGTAAAGGAGCCCTCTTGGGGTAAGGCTCATTGTCCCTGGAAGGGAAGGAAGGCTGGTTGTTGTGGGGGAAATCCCAAGCTGGCCAGCTCCCAACACGGGAGTTGGCAAGGTTTTTTGAGTGTTTCAGACCAGTGCGCAAGTACAGGGACAACCTGTACATTGGAGTGGACTCCAGAAGCGTTGGATTGGGAGAGGGGATTGTGGGAGCGTAATGGTCCTCTAATGTAAACACTGTGTCCAGGAGAATCCAATAGCAGGAGGAAAACCTACAGATTGTGGATGTGAGATGGCGAAGATGCATGGGTGCAGACTGCCAGGTACTAGGGTGAGAGCTGTTCTATTTCAAAGGAGATGGGCCCCTGGGGTGTGGGATCCCTGGGATGGTGACTCCTCTGATGGAGAAGACATTGTCCCAGGGGGAGGAGAATGACTTACTTACAGGCATGCCCTTTAGTTTGGACAAAGACCAGACCACGTGTGAGCCTGTGGATGATAGAGAAGGGGTTCCCACTGGTCAGAAAATGATTATGAGGGAGAATTCTGCCACTGAATTGGTGGAACTAACCAGCTGCTTTGAGCAAAGGGGCCTAGAAGGAGTGGCAGCTTGGGTACTGTGACTGTGGGATGGTGGGGGGAGATGGTGTTCTGTTAAATGAGTTTGAGATGTCAAAGATGGCCTCAGTCACTGCTTGACGTGCCTTGCGGCAGGGCTTCTGTGCCACAGGCAAGGGTGAGCATCCCTGGTACTTGGCTATTTTGATTGGATAAATGTTAGCATTAGGCTAATCTGGTCTGGCAGGGGGATGTTTCCTCCCTTCCACTGCACTGGACCTCTGGGCAGGCCAGTTTTCCTATGAAAAAACTGTAGGAGAATACATGTGGACCAGGAATGAAGGCCATTTGCGCTCAGCATTTGGGAAACCCAGACTAAGAATTCTCTTTCTCTGGTATGAAAGACTGTATCTTGCAGTGAGCCCCAGGGGCATGGTATGGGGCTTTAGCATTTGTCCTGGCTCTCTAGCCAACTGGCCCAGTGCTACCGTAGCGGCCGTGGTGGCTGACTCAAGTGAAACCGAATCTGTCGTAAGGGAATAGATGGGTGGAAAAACAAGGGAGCTTACTGACAGTAAAATGGCAGAAAGGGGGCCTAGCAAGGTCTCTCATAAACAGTTGTGGCAAGATCAAATACTACTAACGGGGAGCTGAGAGAAAATATAAACAAACAACCCAATTTAGTCTTGCTAGGAGAGTGTTGCCTGAGGGAAAGCAGTTCACTCCCCCGAAGGAAGGCTCAAGCTAAGTATGTCACCGAGTGCCCCTCTGCTATTGGAGGAATTTCAAGGGTTGATATACCCCCTTACTCCTTAGAGAGTAGGTGTTAGGCCAGTGTTGCACTTTAGTGCATGTAATAGGGGGCAAACAGAGGCCCCTTGTTGAATTAACCATTTATTGGGTCTCGCACTAACAGACTGTACTACTGTACTAGACACTGAACACATGCTTCCTATGGAAACCCCTCGAAATTCTGGGGAGAAATAAACCCTACTGATGCTTATGAGGGACAAATTATCAAAGTCAGACAAACTACAGATCAGCAGGCTCCCTCCCATAAGAATCTTCAAGTGGTTGCTTTTTCTGGAAAAAGTTTTTAGCTGTAATCAGTGGGATATACAGACCAACTCGGCTGGCCTCCAAATATTTTATTTATTTACTTATTTATTTAGACCTCCAATCATTTTAAATGGGCAAAATACAATGTTTCACATCTAACCCAAACTCAGTTTTAGAAAATGTAATGAAACCATACTGAGCTGGATACGTAATTATATTGCTATGTCAAATCCTCAGTTTTTTTTGTAATCATCGACTAATATGGTAAATATGGTGAACAGTTGACATATAAATAGTATTTTCTTCTCTTCCATTGTAATGTCTCTCTCCCTTTCCTTCCTTATATACAGTTTTGTTCAGTCAAGCAAAAACATCTAAATGTGACAGGTTCTGTGGAAATTCTGTCATAGCAAATGAATGATAGGGAATGGATCACATTGAGTTTGAGACTGTGATTCCACTCTTAATACCATGAATATTTAAGGTACAGATCCTCTTCATTGCAATTTTTTAGAATATTTTATTTATTTGAGAGAGAGAGAGAGCACAAGTAGGGTGGGGAGGGGAAGAGGGAGAGGGAGAAGCAGGCTCCCCGCTGAGCTTGGAGCCCGACACGGGGCTCGATCCCAGGACTCTGGGATGATGACCTGAGGCGAAGGCAGATGCTTAACCGACTGAGCCACCCAGGTGCCCCTCTTCATTGCAATTTAGAATGCCTTTTGCATATTATTCAAGACTTGAGCACCCCCTTTTTACTAAATGTATTGAGTCTTAGGGATAGAAATAGAAAAATTTGCCAAAAAATGTTACATTGAGAGTTCTACGAACTTGATATTAAGCACTAAGAGGTATTCCAGAAACATGTTAATTGGGAGGGATGATTTGTGAGTATGCTTATATAACAGTTCTGACTTTTCTCCATAATTGTACAGTAGTTAATATGGCGAGAGTGATAGTACACTTTACTGTGCATAGGGCAGAATTCTAGCATTAAATTGAGAGAAACTACAGATGTGCCTATGAAGAATGTCTTTGTTCATGAAAAGGATTAACTGACCTGAAGTTTCGGAGAATATTTTAATTAAACTTGAAATTCAGTTTGTATGCCAGGATCTATGTTGAATTAATTCCAGGATAAGCAACTCTACCCATAAACTTGAAATGGGGCAAAGGAAGTTTAAAGACTCACTAATGGGAAGAGCAAGAGGAAGAAATATAGGGATGATGAATCAAAAAAAAAAAAATGTAGAGAGTTATAGTCTCACATCAGTACATCCATTCTATGTTTTGAACATGAGGAAATCTAAATTCTAATTTGGTAAAAAAAATATATATATATATCAGCTATAGTTCACAGGGGCACTCGGAGATAGAGTTCAGCAAAATAGGGGTCAGCAAACTCTGTAAAAGGGCCAGATAATATTTTAGGCTTTGTGAGCTGCATGGATTTTGCTACAACTCTATCCTTGAGGTACAAGAGCAGCTATAAACAATAGGTCAGTAGGTAAATAGGGGTGGCTAAATTCCAATAGAAATTTAGTAACACAGGTAGCAGTCCAGATTTAACACATGGGTTGTGGTTTGCTGAGACCTAGCCTATAGCACAAACTGCTGGATTCCCCATTGAATATCAACTGCATATCCCTGTGCCGGCAAAGGGGACTTGACTTGACTTTAGCAGAGTACAGGGATTAAAATTTAATGTTAGGGGTGAGTTTTTCTGCTCTCTGCATCTTAAAGTACATTTAAAAATAAAATGGATTAGTGGATAGATGAATGTGATAAGCAACTATGGTAAATGTTGATTATGGAATCTAGGTAACAGGTGTATGTATATTCCCTGTGTAATTATTTGAATTTTTCTGCACTTGAAAATGTCAATTTAGAAAATTTTAACATGGGACCAAATTCAAATTTCTTAAAATATGTAAGGTTAAATATAAAAATTCTTACTAAAATTAATTTAGTGCAATAGTCTTATGACACATTAGAAATATGCAGTTTAAAATGAAATATTTTCAAAGAATTATATATGCATCAGTTATACCTAAATTAGCTACAGAATTTGTACACTTTCTCCATACAACTTTTTATCACAGAGCTTAAAGTTGGTTGCCAGAAAAAGCAACAAACTTTTAAGTTAAATGATGTAAATTTGGTTACCGATCCGGTTTCTAGGGTTTGTTTTATTCAGACAGTCGTATCAACATTTATTTTATCTAGGGTTTAAAGACAAGTAATATTATGATTTTTATTCAGTTCTGATAAGATTATGGGAAAGGGTGACATGACCCCAGTACACATACAATGAGAAGTCAAGACAAACCAACCTGTGAGTGGTTAACTATAGTGTTCATATATATATATATATATATTTTTTTTTTTCCTGAACTATATATAACTTTTTTCTCAGCAGGGAAAGCTAAATGAAAATAGAAAATAGGGCGCCTGGGTGACTCAGTTGGTTGGGCGACTGCCTTCGGCTCAGGTCATGATCCTGGAGTCCCTGCATCGAGTCCTGCATCAGGCTCCCTGCTCGGCGGGGAGTCTGCTTCTCCCTCTGACCCTCCCCCCTCTCATGTGCTCTCTCTCTCTCAAATAAATAAATAAAATCTTTTAAAAAAAAAAAGAAAATAGAAAATGGCCTCTTACCACTCTGTTGTAATAGTATGCCTAATTTGAAAGTTACTACTGTTGTTCAGGTCTAATCCCATTAGAGGCAAATGTACATTACTTACCATTGTCAGCAAAACATTATCTTTAATGATCCAACCATTACAATCTAGATTTTTATAGCATTTGCCTTTAAGTACATGAATCCTAAAGAAGCTGTAATCAATGGATTATGTTAAATATTTTGATCAACCTGTCAAATATGAAGTTTACTAATGGTTCTTATTTTTATATCGTGCCATCTCCATCAATGAGGAAAAGAGCCATGGAGTAGCAAAATATATTAACCAATCGTGAAGAAAAGCCTTCCATCTCTACTCTTTGTTGTGATGTTGACATTATTACTGACTGGTGTACTTTGATGCAGGTATGAGAAAGTAGTTCTAAAGTTATGTGTACATATAAAAATCACCCAAAGTTACAAGCTGTGTAAATAGTAAGAGTAGCAATCATTCTCAGAATTCCTGTGTATCTTAACGCTACTAAAGTCAGGCCAAAAGCATCTTCATTTTGCCTTGGATGCTCAGATAGTTTCAGGGAGGAAGACCTTCCTCTGACCTATGCTTCTTCGGGCTGGACTTAGCATCAAATGGACACAAGACAGAGTCACAGGAGAAAATCAAATTTAATCAAATTTAATAGGCATGCATGCGGGGAATTCACACAGACAGAAGTTCCAAAGACAGTGAGGCAACATGAAGCTCACAGGCGCTAAGGAGAGGGGTAGGGGACTGAGGACACAAAGGGGAGAAAGACCATTAACAGGTGGGTTTTGTTTTGTTTTTAAGATTTTATTTATTTATTTGACAGAGAGAGAGTGAGCACAAGTTCAGAGGGAGAGGGAGAAGCAGGCTTCCCACTGAGCAGGGAGCCCGAGGTGGGGCTCGATCCCAGGGAGGGGATCTGCTTCTCCCTCTCCCTCTGCCCTTTCCTGCTTGTGTTCTCTCCCTCTCTCAAATAAATTAATTAATTAATTAATTAATTAATTAAATCTTTAAAAAAAGATGTTTTCAAAAACAAAGCAGCTAAGGTTCTTAGGTGAAGGGGAGTCTCTCTTTCTAGCTCTCTTTTCCTGGTAGAGTCTCTCCTTTCCAAAGTAAATTTGGGCAGTTGGGGTGGGGGGCACAGAGCTTTTCTACATCTGCCGTGTTTTGATTACTTTTTTTAAAAGAATTTTTATTTACTTATTTGACAGAGAGAGAGCACAAGCAGGCAGCAGGTAAAGGGAGAGGGAGAAGCAAACTCCCCGCTGAGCAGGGAGCCCGATGCGGAGCTCCATCCCAGGACCCCGGGATCATGCCCTGAGCCAAAGGCAGTCGCCCAACCAACTGAGCCACCCAGGCGCCCCTTGATTACTTTTAACTCAAAATTTTTCTGCCCAAGTAGCCCACCTTGGGGCATCCTGCCCTGAGCCCCTACCATTGTCAACACTTCACATTTGAATTAATAGCTCATGGTTTTCAGCCTTATTATTTTTTTTTTAATGACAAGATAGCAAGTACAAAGAGCAAATCAGCTGAAGTCATGTTCATTCATAAACAGTTCAAGGAAATAAAAATTAGCAAACTAAGCATATCAGGCCACTTTTAAACCATTGAGTTACTAGAGACCAGAGTTGCATTTGATCAAAACCTAATACAAATCAGTAATGCATGTTAAAATTAGATTTCCACTGTTGGGTATTCTTCTCTAAATGGTTACTTAGCCACTACATAATGAATAATAAGGCAAATGTAGTTCAAGTACACTTGGAAAAGTATGCTCAGTGACACTATCAGACCAAAGCTTTTAATAACCAAGCAAAAAATCTGATTGCACATATGCTACCATAAGCCCAGAACTATGTAGTTGGAAGGCATGCAAAAGAAGTTCAAGGACTCTGCCTGATTTTTGCCTCCTAGTTAAGAGAAATTGAAAGTGACAGCTTAAACACGACACTGTTTGTTGATACAGCTGTAGAATTTGTATTTAATATAGCCCCCCGATTAAATGGGCTCTTAAACACATGATACAAGTGATAAAATTACAGTTTAAAATTCTTTTAAAATTTTATTTTCTGTTAGAATGAAGTTATATTTCTAGTTGGTTCTCTCTTATAGTAATTGACTGGAATAAGCAGATGTCAGGCTCAGGAGGCCAGGAGGGCACTGAAGCAGCCTTTAAACATTCGCATCCATGTTACTTGCACAGTGTACGTGAAGCAATAGCAGCTTGTGGATCTAGCACACATTCTGGCCCTTGACCAACACTTCTCTCTTGCCTTCTTGATGACAGCCATTCTGACTGGTGAGGTGATATTTCATGGTGGCATTGCTTTGCGATTCCCTGATGATGAATGATGTTGAGCATCTTCTTATGTACCCGTTGGCCATCTCTGTGCCTTCCTTGGGAAAAATGCCCATTCAAGGCTTTTGCGTGGTTGTTGCTGTTGTTGTTTTAGAAAGAAGGAGCTAACTAGCATGTATGAGTTGGGGGGTGGTGGTTAGGTACAGAGGCAGAGGGAGAGGAGAGAGAATCTTAAGCAGCTCCAAGCAGAGCGTGGAGCCCTGCATGGGGCTCCATCTCACAACCCTGAGATCATGACCTGAGCAGAAATCCAGAGTCAGACACTTAACCAAATGACTGAGACACCCAGGCGACCCTTCTGCCTGTTTTTTTTAACTGGATTGCTATTTTTTTGATACATGTTGTAGGTGTTCCTTACCTACTTTGGATATTCACTCCCTATCAGGTATACAGTTTGCAAACATTTTTTCCCAGTTTCCTTTTTATTTTGTTGATTCTTTCTTTTGCTGTGCAGAAGCATTTTAGTTTGACATAGACCCTCTGGTAGATTTTTTGCTTTTGTTGCTTATGCTTTGGATGTCATATCCAAAAAATCATTACCAAGACCAGTATCCAGAAACTTTTTCCTTATATTTTCTGTTAGAACTCTTAGGGTTTCAGGTTTTATGTTTAAGTCTTTAATTCAGTTAGAGTTAGTTTTTGTGAGTGTTATAAGATAGAGATCCAATGTCATTCTTTTCCATGTGACTATCCAGTTTTCCCAGCACCATTTATTTAAAAGACTGTCCTTTACCCATAGAGTATTCTTGGCTCCCTCATCCTATGTTGGTTAACCAAATATGCTCAGGTATATTTTGGGGCTCTCAATTCTGTTCCATTGGTCTAAATGTGTGTTTGCTAATTTAAGTAAAGGTGGGTCTGTGGAGCTCTTTACACTGTCAGGCCAGATGTGGAACCTCAGCTCTTTATTATCACGACCTGATTTAAGAATATATGTTACATCATGACCTGGTAAATACACACATGTGTGTGCACACTTAATTGTAACCAGATTTTACAGAATGATACTTTTCCTTACAAAGTGTGACTCATTCCACTATCTTCCTATTCTCTTTTGCTTAATTAAAAAAAGTACTAGTTGGCAATATCTGGATTGATTCTTCTATCCACTAATAGATTGTGACTAACATTAAAAAACACTGCTCAAGTTGATTTGCAGTCTTCGTTTATTTGCCCACTCATTTGTTCTTTTATTAATTGAATCTATAATTATTTAGCACATTAGTTCAGTTTTCATTTTTGAAAGTACACATATGAGCAAAATATAATTATTCAGGGGAGCTTAAAATCTACTTGGGGAACATATTAAATGTGAAAATGCTATTGACAACAGATCTAATATTGGACCGTGTTAAGCAGAGGAGTAATGCAATCCTATCTATGTTTCAGGAAGTCAAATCTGGTGGTGATATAGAGGTTGGAGGGGTGATGGGGAGAAGCCAAAATCTGGTATATCAATTCGGAAGCTTTTGCATTAAGTCAGCAACATTGTGTGAATCCAAATTTAAATGCTATAGTAGAATCAAATACAAGAGTTGACAAATGGGAATCTAAGAGACGTAGCAGATCGGGTCAAAATACAATGGTAGGGAATTTTAAGATAAAGACGTTTTCATGTGCAGTGGAGGATGCCTGTGGCATTATTTACTTGAAAGGGGAATAGGAGGAAGAAGGGATAGGTTTAGGGGGGAAATTGGCAAGAAAGTGTTTCTTTTTGTGGTTGTTGATAATTTGTTTTTAATTGAGAAAATATGAACTGTGAGAAAAACATTAATTTAAAAGTCTGGTAGAAATTGCAGGAATTAGGGACGCCTGGGTGGCTCAGTAGGTTAAGCATCTGCCTTTGGCTCAGGTCATGATCCCAGGATTCTGGAATCGAGTCCCGAATCAGGCTCCTTGCTCGATGGGGAGTCTGCTTTTCCCTCTGCCTGCCACTCCCCCTGCTTGTGCTCTCTCTCTCTCTTTCAGACAAATAAATAAAGTCTTTAAAAAAAAAAAAGAAATTTCAGGAATTGAACAGAAAGTGATACACCATTGAGTGAAAATAAAAAGTATTCAGCAACCCTGATATTTGTGAAATTATATTTAACTTTAATATGTATTATGTAAATGTTTGGTACTATTATTTTTGTGTTTTTTAATGTAATGTGTATAGTCACATTCATTTTAGTGAAAAGTAGTAGTTATAAAAGAAAGCAATTTAAAGAGTTAGAGTATATTAAAGTACAATGATTATATTTGAAATCAATTATGAACTAAAAAATTTGCAAGAGACCATGTTATCAGTATATTTTGACTTCAACGGTGAACTACTTGAAAGGAAAGTAAATGAAAAAAAAAAAAAGAAAAAAGAAAGTAAAGTAAATGACCGCGTTTAGACATTTACCAGTGATCTTGATGCTTCCGGGTTTATAAAAGCAGCAAAAAGTAATAATATGCATTTGCACTTGCATACTGTAGCTGAAATACCTTCCGCTCCTGATCACATACATAAGAACCAGTTTCAAATTCCAGCACAACCGCTTATTAACTATGTAAAAATGCAAAGTAATTTTTTTTCTTTATACCTTGTTTCTTCATCAAAAAGTGCAGAGTAACACCAGCTCCCTCCTAGATTTGTCAGGATTCCACACAGAAGCTAAATGAAGGGACCAGCATGCATACCTGGCATGTAGTGGCTACAAATGTATGAGATACAGGAAAAGACCTGCATCTTCACATTAAATAGTAAAAATGAGTGAGCTGCTCAATCTGACATTCACAGTATTGCTGGAAGGAACAGAGGCAAGCATTATTCTTCTACTTTAGTAGCCATGTTATCATGGTGCAGAGTGACTGTGATCTTTGGTGTGAATAATATTATTGCTCAGGTCATGTCATATTTAGTCAATACTAATGACTATAATGCCGCAAATTCGAAGATAAAGATAAGTACATTAGAAACTACTGCCCAGGGGCACCTGGGTGGCTCCAGCAATTAAGTGGTTTTGGCTCAGGTCATGACCTTGGGTCGTGATATTAAACCCCAGTCAGGCTCCACACTGAGCATGGAAGTCTGCTTGAGATTCTCTCCCTTTCCCTTTCCTTCCCCTTCTCCCCACTTGTGTGTGCTCTCTCTCTTTCTCTAAAATAAATAAAATCTTTAAAAAAAAAGAAAAAGAAACTACTGCCCAGTTGAATGTTTACCCATTAAAGTGGCTTATATACTCCCATAATTTCAATGATTCTAACCATTCCAAATAGGGCATATTGCTAGGAACTGTTTTGTAATTAGCAATTACCAAAA
The DNA here is from genome assembly GCF_003265705.2 of Callorhinus ursinus. NCBI lineage: Eukaryota > Metazoa > Chordata > Mammalia > Carnivora > Otariidae > Callorhinus > Callorhinus ursinus. The sequence goes on along the minus strand of NW_027397078.1, from coordinate 13,226,447 downwards.
GTCACTTATTTTTTGAATGATAATTTGTGATGGTGCTAATATCTACAGAACAAATTCTCAAATGCAAATTTCTATTATATTTATATAGTTTTAAAATGAGAATATTATAGGTGCCTTTCATCTAGTTGTCAGAGAGATTCATCTTCCCCAACACTTAATCTATAGGGCTTTCAGATGTAATCCCATTTACTCATAAATGCCTCTCCAAGGCCTCTGCGATTTCCGTTGGACACACAAATGCTGGCAGTGATGGTCAGGCAGCCTGTTGCCAGAGAGGCAGGGGCAGAATGATATTCCAGCTCTAGGGGTTCCTGATTTAATGTCCTTGGAGCAGTATCACCATGTAATTTCCGTTTGCATTAGCCCTAGTCCAGGAGCATAAAGGACTGTGGGAGAGGAGAAGGACCAAGGAATATATAAATGAATTGTATCATATAGAAGTATGGTAAACAAATACATATACTTCTTTTGTCTCCATCATACCCCTTTTTATCTCTGCTTTTGGAGGAGGGAGCTGGGGGACAGGAGATAAAGATGTATCACTCAGGTGCCGGGGGGGGGGGCTCAGTCGGGTAAGCATCTGCCTTTGGGTCAGGTCATGATCCCAGGGTCCTGGCATCGAGCCCCGTGTGGAGCCCCACATCAGGGTCCCTGCTCAGCAAGAAGCCTGAGTCTCCACCTCCCTCGGCCCCTCCCCCTGCTTGTGCTCTCTCATGCTGTTTCTCTCCAATAAATAAAATCTTTTTAAAAAAATCCAAAAAAACCCCCCAAAACAAAGATGTATCACTTGGGATTTTCAGACATGCCTGTGGCAGCAAGCAAAGCTTTAGCACAGTTTCGGGCCCTCTGGCCTGTCCACGACTCTGGGCCTACCCAGTCACACTGTGATCAATCTCTCTCTCACATGCATACATGCATACATGCATGCATATGTGTAAAAAACAAAGTGGAATGAGGCTGTGCTCTAGTTAACAGTATTTTACCAATGTAAATTCCCTTGTTCTTTTGCTATTTAACTACAATTCTATGTCACTACTGGGGAAAACATCAAGGTAAGAGTTCACAGGACTCTCTTTTTGCAACTTCCTAGGAGTATATATTATAAAATAAAAGTTAAAAACGTGATCATTATAAAACTATTGGAAATTTGAACACTTAATGGTTATTTGGTATGTGTTGATATTAAGGAATTGTTAATTTTTAGATGTGACAGTTTTACCCTGGTTGTTTTTTCACTTTTACAGGTTAACTGTAAATACTTGCAGATGAGAGAATGTCTGGGATTTTTTTTAACATAATATGGGAGGTGAGGAAGGGGATGGACATATATCTGAAGCAGGATTGGCCATGGTTTTCTAAATATTCATACTGGATGATGAGTACATGGAGATTAATTCTATTTCTGCACATATTTGAAGTTGTCCATAATAAAAATAGAATCAAAAGTGATTCCCCATGTAAGCCTTTTCAAACTGTACCACTTGAGACTAACTGTAAATGTCATGTTCTCAGTCAATACCATATACCACCTTATTCTCCCCCATAAAACCTTTAATTCTGCTGACAGTGATTTGATTGTCAAATCAATACAGGGAAACCAGACACAGACTTTGTCCACGAAGCCTCATAAGTAGTTAATTTTAGGAATGTCCACTGTAGGCTAGATAAAATGAATACCATTTAAATTTGCAAATCTCTTTTTAAAGAGGTCATTTAAGCCCTTTAGAACAAAAGTATATCCTCATTCCTTAATAAGCAAGTTCAACAACATGATCACTTTAAAACAATAACAACACATTTTTCTGTCCATGGCACTAATTGTGTCTGATTTAAAAGGCTAGAAATCACTTTGGCACCAAGAGGTGTGTCTTCAAACGTGTCCTTTGTGACTGTGCTACTAAAACTAGACACTGGCAATGGGCATCTTTTCAGAACTAATTTGAAAGTTGTCTTTAACCTAAAAATCGTTAGTAAAATATACGTGTGAAATTTTATGGAGAAAGTTTGCCCACCTGTGAAATTTGCAAAATTGTGTTTACCTTTGCTATTAGTGAAATGATCGTTTTAACCGACTTTTAATGCTTCACTTTACATTTTATTATAATTCAAAAGGACTTTTACGGTATTTAATTTTCAGCATTTCAGACTCAGTTTGTTTATGATATCCTATGCCTTAAAAGTTTTTAAGATCTCTATCAAATCACCTATATTTAACAAAGTCCTTAATGGTATATTAGAGAAAATATTTTTTTAAACTTTTTTTTAAGATTTTATTTATTAATTTGAGAGAGAGAGAAACAGCATGAGAGGGGAGGCGAGAAGGCCAAAGGGAGAAGCAGGCTCCCCGCTGAGCCGGGAGCCCGATGTGGGACCCGATCCCAGGATTCCGGGATCATGACCTGAGCCGAAGGCAGTCGCTTAACCAACTGAGCTACCCAGGCACCCGAGAAAATATTTTAATATCAAAATCACTTTATGGTCATTATTTGTGCCATATTAAGTTAATGTGGAAGAAATTTCTTACTTTCAACTGGTGTTGACAACCTTTTTGTTACATTCTATTATTAGAACTTCTTTGCTGATGTTGGGAAAGAAGACCTTCCTCTGCCCTAAGCTCCTTCTAGCTGGACTTAGAATCAAATTGACATCAAATTTAATAGGTATACATGAGAGGAATTCACACAGACATGAAATTCCAAAGACAATGAGGCAGCGAGGCAACATGAAGCTCACAGGCACTAAGGAGAGGGGTAGGGTCTGAGGACACAAAGGGGAGAAAGAGCATTAAACAAGGCCAAAGGAGACGTTTTCAAAAACAAAGGTTGCCCTGTTGGGCAGCTAAGGTTCTTAGGTGAAAGGGAGTCTCTGTTAATAGCTCTCTTCCTGGTACAGGCTCTCCTTTCCAATGTAAATGTTGGTAGTTGAGGGGGAGGCAGAGAGCTTTTCCTGCATCTGCTGGGTCTTGATGACTTTTAACTCCAAAATAATCTTTATACCAAAGTGACCCATCTTGGAAGCAGTCCACCCTTCGCCCCTACACTGAATTAAAGTAAAACAGAAGGTAAAAGAATTGAAATAAGTTGACTTTTGCAAGGTAATATTGTTATTATTTATCTGTGATCACTGGGTGAAACCTCTTCTCCCTAGTTCTTTTAAATGCCTTTAGCGCCGACAAACATCAACTATTGCCTTTATAGAACTTAACTGGATTAATGTTGCTTTATATTTCTTGCTGTACATTTGGGGTTTAAATCACACAGTGATGAGAGTTTCATCAGACTCAAATGGAAGAAGTTCTCCAACCTGAAGTTTTACCAAAATTTCGAGATCATTGCTAGGTGGGAAGTTTGTGGTGAACGGTTCAGCATTTCTGATTAAATTTGAATATTAACCCCCTCTCTTTGTGAGACTGTGGTGACTAGAGATTTATCCTGCTGCCCTAGCACTACAGTTCAACATTCATGCTGTGAGCAGCTGTGAGCCTGATACTTGTGACTTTATGGAATCCTTAGAGAATAAGACTCAGAAGGCATTTTTAAAATTTACTAAAAAGGGTCACTCTTCCCAGGATGACAAAATGGAATCCTAAAAATTTTTTTCAGTGCATCTTGTATTTATGGTATACCAAGGAATAACGCAGTCCCTACAAAAATGGGAAGAACTCAACAGCCCAAATGAAAATTCAGTCATTAGTAAATTCATATGTAAAAATAACTGACCACAACAGCTATCACAAAGTCTTTTGTTTAAACATCTATTCCATCGTGATGTTTACACTCCCCTTTAGCTTTCCACTTACTGAGATGAAAGTGCTTTACAGGCTCATTAAGTATTCTTGGGCCTCAAGATGGGTTGCAATGATCTGACTTCAACTGAGCGACATTTAAGACTTAAGTGGCCGTCTTCCTGCCATGGTTGACTACATTTGAGATGAAGAAGGTAAAAGAAGTTGAGGAACTCCTCGATAGAATAAACCAGGGAAGGAGCACACTGAGAGGGATATTGTACATGAGGAATTTAAAATCCCAAACCGATAGGACCTGCAGGTAGAAGGTCAAGTGCCGACTCCAAGAACAGGTCCAATGGTGAAACATGGGAAAGGAGACAGGGCATATTTAGGTTGGGACTCTTTGATTCATTCAGCCAATGTGTACTGAGTGTGGTGGTAGAGGGTTTGAAAGTGGACTGTGGATGCAGACAGCCTAGATTAGAATGCTGGCTCTACATAGGTACATGACTTCAGACAATTTACTTAGCCTTTCTATACCTCAATGTTCCGATCTGTTAAATGAACTTAATTCCTGTAAAGCCGTCAGATCAGTGCCTAATAGTGGAAAGTGCCCAGGACTAACTACTACTACTATGGCCATTATCTTTGCTGTTATTGTTTTAACATTTTATTACCAGTGCTAGGGGGTGCCTTGGTGGCTCAGGGGTTAAGTGTCTGCTTCCAGCTCAGGTCCTTATCCCAGAGTCCTGGGATGGAGCCCTGCATTGGGCTCCCTGCTCAGCTGGGAGCCTGCTTCTCCCTCTCCCTCTGCCCCTCCCCTACTCGTGCTTGTGCACTCTCTCTCTCTTAAATAAATAAATGAAATTATTACCAGTGCTAGGCAGTGATGCCTAATCAAATAAATGGAAGCTGAATAAAACAGAGTGTCCATTCTGAAGAAGCTGAGCCTAGTGCAGTGTTTTTTAAATCATGGATTTAAAGGCAGTTGATCATTACAGTTAGTTTACATATGAGGCTCCTGGGTGACTCAGTTGGTTAAGCATCTGCCTTCCACTCAAGTCATGATTCCAGAGTCCTGGAATGGAACCCTGCATCACGTCGGTTTTCCTGCTCAGCAGGCACTCTGCTTCTCCCTCTCCTTTTCCCCCACCCCTCCCCTCCCCCATGCTCCAGCTCTTGCACGCGCTTTCGTGTGTGAGCACGCTCTCTCTCTCTCTCTCTCTCTCTCACTCTCTCACTTTCACTCTCTCAAGTAAATAAAATCATTTAAAAAATTAGCTTACATACATTTCTAAAATACAAGAGAGAAATATAAGGTATGTAAAAACAAAGTGAATTGTTGCCATTAAAATTGTAAAATTGTAATAGGAAGCCAATCAGGATACATTGTGCTGTTGTAATGTATTGTAATGTTGGTTTCTAATCGTCTAGATATGAGGAAATGAGTTTCTTAGTGCTTCTTAGTATTTTGCTGGGATGTTTTCATAATCAGTGTAGGAAGTTTCCTGTCCATGAACCAACTTCATTATCTGTGATTTCCAATCTTTTTACAGTCTAACAGAAAAATATGCAAAATATCCAAGAAACTTAAAAAAATAAAATTGTAACTACAAAAAATAGGAACTGAAAAATCCTGCAGATCTAGAATGTAAGTACTAGTGCCATAAGCATTACAGATATCAGAACTTTATTCAGCTACCCATGGGCTATATATAGCACAACTCTATAATGAGTTCATGAATAATAAGACTTCATTATACATTTAAAAAATTACCATGTTAATAAGGAAGCTTTGTGATACTTACAAGAAAAGTTTAAAATTTGGTATAATTCTAAAGATCAATTGTTTTTAGAAAACTGTAACCTGCTCTCACATATTTCTTTTTTTTTATAAGGGTATTTTTCTTTTTTTTTTAAGATTTTTATTTATTTATTTGAGAGAGAGAGAATGAGAGATAGAGAGCACGAGAGGGAAGAGGGTCAGAGGGAGAAGCAGACTCCCTGCTAAGCAGGGAGCCCGATGCGGGACTCGATCCCGGGACTCCAGGATCATGACCTGAGCCGAAGGCAGTCGCCCAACCAACTGAGCCACCCAGGCGCCCCATGCTCTCACGTATTTCTTAAAGTTGAGACACAAAAACCAAGTCTGGGATCCTCAGGGAAAAATGTTTATGGATATCCATGAGCTGTGCACTTTGTTCTTTTTTAATATATTCTGCCTTTTTTTTTTTGTTTTTAAACAAAGCTAAGCAGAACATTAAGGCTATGCCTGGAACTGGGAAAAAAAAATCTCATTGAAGAATGGCTCTATGCATGGATAATAAAAGTAACAGCCATAATTTATTAAACTTCTGTCACATCAGATTTCAGTCAGATCTCTTAAACAAACTTGGGAGAAAACTTTAACTAGAAATGGGAAGGATTTAGACTGGTTTCCAGGAGGGAGCAGGTCAGACAGGAGCCTGGGGTCTAGAGCTGTATTACCTGGGAAAGAAAATCGGAAACGGGGCATCCTCTATGGAGGAAGACACTGCAAACACTGCTCTCTTGAAGTGAGTGAGAGAGAGGGGCTGATGAGGGATTTAGTCCCGGGGTGGGTATGGTGGTTGTCTGCCCTTCACACACTACAGCACGTGCTGGCTATGAAAGCAGTAATCAGTTCCTAACAGCAGTAGCAGTGTCCCACTCCGGTCTCCTCTGTGACTTTGCATGTACGCAAGCTTCTCCAGCCCCCACTGCAATCCTCGGCCCACGTCAAATGAGAAGAAAGCCTAAGCAGGGGCAGCATTGCCCTTGAGGAAGACAGAGACATGAGCAGATGAAGGACTCCTCAGGAAGCTAATGGAGCCGAGGGTAGAGCCCTGTCAGGCGAAGACAGCGTGGCAAAGGGAAGAGGATGGCAAATATCAGACGCCTCAGAAATCCCTCTTCTTGATTTTTTATTTATTTATTTTTAAAGATTTTGTTTGAGAGAGAGCACAAGCAGCAGGGAGGGGCAGACAAGGAGACCCCAGGAACATGACCTGAGCCGAAGGCAGACACTCAACAGTCAGAGCCACCCAGGTGCCCTAGAAATGCCTCTTCTTTAGAGCTACAGTGAAGAAACAGGAGCCCAGACTCAGAAAAAATGGATGTATTATCAATGTATATCCAACCTATTATCTTAAATTCAGGTTTTGCAGATCCCTGTCAAACAGACAGCTACCAGTTCACTAGTTATTATAGTTTTGCCATTATGATGTTCAGACACAATTGCTTAATGTTCAGATCTAGATTTCCTTTGTGAAGTCAAGCTTTTTGAAGCCTGATTTTCTTCATTTTTCATTTTTTTAAATTTTTAATGGAAGTATAGTTGACATTAGTTACAGGTGTACAACATAGTGATTCAATTATATACATTAGGAAGCGCTCATTGTAAGTGTACTTACCATCTATCACCATACAAAGTTATTAGAATAATGATTATACTCCCTATGCTGTAATTTTGATCCCTGTGACAATTTTATTTTATTAACTGAAGTTTTTAACTCTTAATTCCCTTCACTTATTTCACCCACCACCCCACCTACCTCCACTCTGGCAAGCGCTACTTTGTTCGCTATATTTGAGTCTGTTTCTCTTTTGTTATTTGTTTTTTAGATTCCACATGTAAATGAAGTCGTACGGTATTTGTCTTTTTCTGCTTTCTCACTTAGCAGTTGTACCCTCTAGGCCCATACATGCTGTCACAAATGGCAAGATTTCATTCTTTTTTATGTCTGATTAATATTCTTTTTTATATACATACACCACATCTTTATCCACTCACCTGTTGATGGGCACCTACGTTGTTTCCCTATCTGGGCTATTGTAAATAATGCCGCAATAAACATAGGGGTGAGTATATCTTTTCAAATTACTCTTTTCATTTTCCCGAGGTAAATGCCCAAAAGTGGAATTACTGGATCTTATGGTACTTCCGTGTTTAGTTTTTTGAGGAACTTCCATATGGTTTTCCGTAGTGACTGCACCAGCTTACATCCCACCAACAGTGCCTGAGGTTTCCCTTTTCTTTACATCGTCACCAACACTTGTTATTTCTTTTTTTTAAAGATTATTTTTATTCATTTGAGAGCGAGCGAGCACAAGCAGGGGGAGCGGCCGGCAGAGGGAGAAGCAGGCTCCCCACTGAGCAAGGAGCCCGATGCGGGACTTGATCCCAGGACCCTGGGATCATGACCTGAGCCCAAGGCAGCGGCTTAACCAACTGAGCCACCCAGGTGCCCAACACTTGTTATTTCTTGTCTTTTTGATACCTGCCATTCTGACTGGTGTGAGCAGTGTCTCACTGTGGTTTTGATTTGTCTTTCCCTGATGATTAGTGATGTTGAACATCTTTGCATGTGTCTGTTACTAAATTTCTGCTTTTAAACTGATTACCCAATTATACACCTTTGTTCCCTAGTGCTGACGGATGTGGCTTGAGTAGTCTCCAGCATTCCTTACAAGCATAGACTAGCAGAGTGATTTGTTACTTCCTAGAGGCACAAAATTACACAAACTGGGGGAAAAGTAGCAAGTCACAGCCTGGTCTATCCTTGAGCATCCTTAGCAAAACATTGTTCTTAGTCATCACATATGCAATTGTAAATCAGTGTTTTATTTTCAAAACTGGATCAAAAATTAAAGATGTCAGCTATTGCTGATGATGAGAGAGGATAAAAATTGAAGCAATCAGTAAGATTTAGGACTTTTAGAAGAAAAACAAAATTGCTAGTTACATTAGAGGATGCAGTGTTGAAGTCATAGTTTCAACTTGTGATTTATGATGTGAATGGGCCTCCTATACATTATATGAGGAAACAAGAAAAAGGGTTTTCAGGGGCACCTGGGTGGCTCAGTCGTTAAGCATCTGCCTTCGGCTCAGGTCGTGATCCCAGGGTCCTGGGATCGAGCCCCGCATCAGGCTCCCTGCTCTGCGGGAAGCTTGCTTCTCCCTCTCTCACTCCCCCTGCTGTGTTCCCTCTCTCGCTGTGTCTCTCTCTGTCAAATAAATAAATAAAATCTTTAAAAAAAAAAAAAACCCAAAAATGAAAAAGGGTTTTCAGAAACAACTTCCATGGATTCTCTGATCTACAAGATATGCTTATCCAACTTAAAAAAAATAGAGAAAATCGGAGTCATTTTAAAGGTGGTTTAAGAAATATGTAACTTCCAAGATGGTAAAGTCAGCACTCCCACTCTTTCTCTCTCTCAAATAAATAAAGTCTTTTTTTTTTAAGATTTTATTTCTTTATTTAAGAGAGAGAGAGACACAGCAGGAGAAGGGGGAGGGTCAGAGGGAGAAGAAGACTTCCCACTGAGCAGGGAGCCAGACGCGGGGCTCCATCCCAGGACTCCGGGATCATGACCTGAGCCGAAGGCAGATGCTTAACCCACTGAGCCACCCAGGTGCCCCAATAAATAAAGTCTTAAAAAAAAGACATGTCCTTCGAGAATATCAAGAGCATATTTAAACTTCAGTTATTTCACTTAATTGGCAAACATACAGACTCCCTACATTTTGTTACATATCCCTAATGGAGGACACAAGTGTAACAAGTAGTTCCTGCATTCAGGGAGCATGTAATTTACTTGGGAAAATGAACCACCTAGACTAATACCTCTTAAAACACAACCAATTAAAATTTGAAAGCTAGCTATCAACAACTAAATGAATGCTACAGAAAAGGTGAGTTCACAGGGGGAAAGAACCCAAGCTGGACTGGTCAAATAAATGGTGGAAACTTCCACTTTATGAAAATCACTCTGGTTATTCTGAGAATAGACTGAAGATAGAAAAGATAGAGACCAGTAAAGAAACTTTGCGGCAATCCAGACTAAAGATGTTGGTGGCTTAGATCAAGATGGCAGTAGCAGTAATGGTGAACAGTACTTGGACTTTTGTTTGCTTTGTATTGCATTGGCAAATTTGCTAGTGGATCAGATGGGGAATGGAAAAGAAACAGAAATCAGAGTTTGCTTGAAGCTTCTTGGCCTGAAAGAATGCAAGAATAAAATTGCCGTTTACTGAGATGGGAGGACTTTAAAAAGAACCAGCTTGGGGAGAAATTCAAGAATCTGGTTTTGGGCATGCTATGATAAAGGTGAATATTAGCATGCAAATAGTGATGTTAAGTAGATAATTGGTTATATGAGTCTGACATTCAGGGGAGAGGCCTAGACTGGAAATACAATATTTGGTTTCTTCAGAGCACAGACGGTAAAGTCAATAGACTGGTAAAAGCACCTAGAGAGGGAGTGTGGACAGAAGAAGAGTCTCAGATTAAGCCCTGGGCATAGGATGTTTAAAGATTAGGGAAATGAGAAAGGACAAGTGAAGGAATCAGTGAAAGAGCAGTCAGTACCAGGAGAGGAAATCCAAGGAAGTGTGATGCTTTCTAGTTGGTAAGGGCAATGGTTCAAGACAGGAGTGGTGAACTGTACCAGATGATGGACTCACATTCACCGGGATAGATGAAGAGTAAGAACTGACCTTTTATTAGAAGTGTGGAGAGAGTACAACCCAAGAGGTGATGCTTACTGGATGCTTCACCTCAGGGGATGTTGAAGTCACGGAGAACCATGTCAGTGATGGTACAGGGAAGAGTGATGTTGAACTAGCAGTTAAGAGGGAATTACTACAGTGTCTATATAATGACTGTATTAAGGAAGAGTAGAGGTGGGAGATTCTGATGACGTGAACTTCAAAGCTGGCATTTGGCAATAAGCAATGTAGAGTAGCAAGAGTGAAGAAGTAACTGCCCAACACCAGGCCCAGTGATCTGTGGAGTCCTGGGGATGGCAGGGGGTTTAGTACCCTTCTCCAAGACTTTCAATGTCTGTAAGAGCCAACCCAACAATCCTCCATGAATTTTTACATACCTCCTAAGAGGGGTATTATGGCCTGTAGTTGAAAACCACTGGACCTAGCTCCAAAGCTCATTTTTTGTTGTTGTTGTTGTTGGTACTGGCTCAGCAATGTGACCTATTCAAACTTATAAAGCTCCGTACACATCTACATTAGGATTGTTTTTACAGAACCCCAGCAGTCCATTTTGATTGGAGTTAGCATGGCTTCCAGGAGATTTTCTTCATTTCATGATTTGCAACACATCTATTTTATTGATTTACTTTTTTGTCCATGGACTCCTTTGTTCAAACAAGTTATATAGAAACACAAATGAATAAAACAGATGAAATAGTATTTCTTTTTAAATAAAAAGGGTTTGTATGTGTTTTGGATCAGAGGATGGCTGGGGGAGAGAATAGAGTAGCAGGTTTTAAAAATAACCTTAATATAAAAGGATGTCACTATGATAGAATTCCAGACCCCAGTGTGTGGTGACAGATATAGATAGAAAGTATGCCTCCCTCTATGTGGCATTTCTTAAATTATATGCCCAGTGGGATACCCATTCCGCCAACATCTACCCAATCTAATGCTGGAGATAACTCTAATGGAACAGGGTTATTTAATAGCGTCCTCAGTGCTTTTAGTGTTGAGAATATAGTCAGCAAGATGTCCTTGTGTTCTTTAGTCTACCACAGATCAGATTGCCCTGGATCTGAAATTCATAGAACACCAAGCCCAAGTAGGAATGTGAACAATGGTGTATCTGTTGAAATGGAGTTGGAAGAAGAATCTCTCCTTGATGAAACTTTAGACAGGCTCCTCTGTGTCCTGTTCTCAGCTAGGTCTTGACCTTGGACTTTCACATCCATCTTTGCTGAGTCCATTCCTAGCAAGAATCCTGCTACTTTGATTTAGAGAGTCCCCCACCCTTGATATCTGATCACCTTGGCACCCCTTCAGTAAGAATCCTATTAAACCTGTTTAGCAAGACTCTCCCTACCCTTGATGTCTCCTCTTAGTAATTTTCCATCCATTGATCTCTTCCCCCCTTGCTCTTTGTCTGTAAATTCTCACTTGTCCTTATATTTGGAATTGAGCTCAATTCAATACTGAAGTCTCTTTTTCCCTATTGCAGTACTTTCTGAATAAAATCTTTCTTTACCACTTTAACTAGTATCTAGCTCTGGTTCTCTTTAACAAATTTCTTGGTATTGTGACTCAGATCTGAATCAAAACCACCATCAGACCTTCAGACATGACAGCTAGACCTCTCAGCATGCACCGAGACCTTTTGTCTTCAGGCTGCTTGCTTATTTGGGTATCCAGTGGTGAGTCTGATTTCAAATTCCAGTGTTCTGTATAAATATCCATTGAAGCATGGTGAGAACAGATTTTGATTCTTAAAAATCAAATATACTCTAGAAGTTGAGTTAGAGTCACAGGCAGACAGAAGCTAGATTAGAGTCCCAGGCCTATCTGTTCATATGTGTATAGATATCATTAGTCAAGAACAGAGGATCTTCGTGGTTGAATGAAAACCACCCTCTTCCTCAAACTCCTCCTGACTCTATGCTTAACTACTTTAGCCTTAATACTATCTACTTTCTTTCTCCCTGGCAAAAGTTTACCATACTCTCCTGAGCTGTAATGACCCCTTTGGGGTTCCTAAGATATCCTCAAATTAGTCCACCTAAAAGGAGCCCTGGAATAAAAGAACAAAAATCTTGGACACAAAATGGTCTGCTTATTTTGCTTGGTTCAAAGGTGAAAAATGACTAAATAATTCAAGCCTCCCTCAAACTATTGAGGCTCTTAAACAATGTTTTCAGAAAAAAATTTTCTGAGCTGTGTAGAGCCTCACCCATGGCACTCACCTATTTCACTCCTAGCCCTCTCTAGCCTTCTCCCCAGAATATCCTTCATCAGTTCTACCCCCAGGCCCTAAACACCCTGAAGCTTCATTCCAGGTGAGGCTGACAGAAGAGCTACTTAAACCTTAGTATTGGTCCAGATTACATGCCATCACCAAGTACTTTTCTGACCTCCAAAAGGAAAGGAAGGTTTACTGAACAATTTAGAACTGTTCTAGGAGCATATTCTGTAGAATTCCTAAATTTTTATCAATTTATCCACCTATTGGTTGGGCTTCAAGATGCTTCCCTTTGGTTTAAAAAGTCAGATAGCATTTTTTTGAAGAACTTCAAGAGCCTGAGACTACTTGATTCCCACTAGAAACTAAAAGAAGTAAGAGAAAATTAACTAGGGGACATCCCTCAGGTCTATCCCACAAAAATTGACTGGTCATGTATTAAAAATTGTAATCAACAAAGAGTTGCAACTCTGGCTATCACCACTAATTGAAGACAACACAGAAAGGACATGCAGAGCCAGAAGTGACTTCCCATAAGCTTTGTAAATAGTCTCAGACCAGAGCTCCGTGACACATTACAGGACAATAATAGTAACTGGCAAAACACAATCATGTCTGCAGTCCAGATATTAGCCCAGCATTCTAAAGATAGCATTTCTAAAAACTTGGAAAATACACAATGCAATCTTATGACATTGCAATTAAAACAGAAAAACCTGGGCGCCTGGATGGCTCAGTTGTTAAGCGTCTGCCTTCGGCTCAGGTCATGATCCCAGGCTCCTGGGATCGAGCCCCGCATCGGGCTCCCTGCTCTGTGGGAAGCCTGCTTCTCCCTCTCCCACTCTCCCTGCTTGTGTTCCCTCTCTCGCTGTGTCTCTCTCTGTCAAATAAATAAATAAAATCTTAAAAAAAAAAAAAAAAAACAGAAGAACCTGAAAATTTTAATTTGTGGCAAGCTCCAGAATTACAGGTTCTCCTTGATCAAGACACTTGACAAAATTGTAAGGAGAAAAAGACAATGGGTCTAGGATTGTCTGGAAGCCCAAGTGCCTTTCATGTCAGAATATTATTGACTCCCTCCATGGAAATAAACGCCTACTGCCCTCAACTGCCAGTAAACTCACAAGAGAAAACAGCCCTCCAAGTTAAAGGGCACCTTACCAAATTTCTCAGTGCTGCAGGGGCAACACATTCCACTTTTATAGCCTCTTCATTTCCTCTCTCCCTTCCTTGGAGTCACGAAAGTTTAACATTGGTGGGTTTTGATAATTTGCCTCATGATTTCCTCTATCTCAACCTCTTAACATTTCTGTGGGACCTCTAAAAGCTCAAAAGAACTTCCTTCTCAGTTCTACCACCCAAATAATTCTGTTAAGGAGGGATCTTCTCGGTGAATTATGGTATCAAAATTCACTGTGCCATTGAAGGACTGCTTCTACAGGTCCTTAAATCCACCCCTTCATGTGTATGTCCCCTAGAGCTTTGTCCAACCTGCCTGAGTTTCTTGTCCCCCTTCAACTTACCATTCATTTAACTGAAGATCTAAATCAACTGTTAGATAAAATTCCTTATTGGGGGGCAAAAAAATTCCATCAGTATTGGGTACCTACAACGTGCAGAACCCTTCAAAGTAGAAATAAATCCCTTCATGTCCCTCCCCAGGATTCTTCAATATCATCTAAAACCAGAAAGATTTGAGAGGCTCTGCCCACAATTCCAGAGTTTATTAGACAAAAATCTTCTTATAGTCCATGTAATACTCCCATGTTGGCCATTAAGAAAAACAAATGGGAAAAAGGACATTGGTTAGTTCAAGAGCTCTCAATAAAATTGCCAGATCTAGACTTTCTTTGGTGTGGAATCCTAACACTGTCCCGTCTACTATTCCTTCCGGCACCCAGTATTTCACAATCATCAATTTGTGTTCAGCTTTTTTTAGTATTCCCCTTCATAAGGAATCCTAACATTTGCTTGCCTTCACCTGGGAAAGCCAACAATATGCCTGCGCTTTTATGCCCCAAGAATTTACTGAGGTCCCTACCTATCCTTGTGTACCCTAATTACCAAGCTGAAAAACTTTAAAAATCCCAGGAGGGTCCACTATAATCCAATATGTAGATGATCTCCTTGTATGTTCTGACAATTAGGACAGACACTCCGGACACTCGAAAACCTTCTTAAACCATTAGCAAGAAAGGGGCACAAGGTGGATAGAGACAAAATTCAGTTATGCTATGTGTGTGTAAGATCTTGGTAATGACATCTCAGCCATAAAAAACTATCTCTGCAAACAAAGAATCTAACAATTTTCTCTCCCTGAAAAAGAATGAAAAAGTTTTCGGGGTCTTGTGGGATACTGTAAGATGTGGACGTCTAATTTTTTATGATTGCTTTACTCCTCTATGCTGTGACTAGGGAGTCATCCCCAGACCTAGTAATCTAGAATCCTTATCAAAAGATGCTTTGGAGAAACTTAAGGGCTCTCTGCTTTCACCTCCCACCCATGGGCTTCTCAGTTATTCTGCCTTTTTCCTTATTTGTGCATGAATGAGAGACCCATGCCCTAGGGGGTATTATCCCAACAGCATGATGGACACCAGAGACTTGTGGGGTATTAAAGCTTGGCCTTAAACCCAGCAGCTAAGGCATATCCCCCTTGCCTGTGTGCTGTGGCTGCAACTGCCAACAAAATTGTCTAAACTGCTTCTGATTAGGATTAGGTCAACTGCTTGACATAAATGCTCCTCATGCTGTACAGATCCAATTTCTTAATGAATACACACAGCACTTTTAAGCATCTTGACTTCTTATGCAATTTTACCACTCTTCCTTTCTTGTACCACCCTACATCACTGTCAGAAACTTAATCCTGCTACCCTGCTTCCTTTACCCACTGACAGAATCCCCCATGGTTACTTCACTAACACTTGATCATTATTTTGTCCTAGGATAGATTTATCAGAAAACTCCCGCCCCCAAGTTGACCTCATTATTTATGTTGATGGCTCCTGCATCCGGAGGGAGTATGGGATCTGCCAGTTTGGATATGCCATCACTGATCAACACAAACCTCTTGAATATCAAGCCAAGCTAAATGTTAAATCAGCTCGGATGGCTGAATTAGTTGCTCTCACTCAGGCTTGCATAAGAGCAGAGGGAATGA
The DNA here is from genome assembly GCF_003265705.2 of Callorhinus ursinus. Classification (NCBI taxonomy): domain Eukaryota; kingdom Metazoa; phylum Chordata; class Mammalia; order Carnivora; family Otariidae; genus Callorhinus; species Callorhinus ursinus. Next base: position 13,210,810 of record NW_027397078.1, on the reverse strand, counting down.
AGGTTAATATTTATACTGACAGCCGTTGTGCCTTTAGGGTAACACATGATGTTGGTATGTTATGGAAACAGAAGATTCATGACAGCCGCTGGTATTCCCATTAAAAACGGACCTGAAATATCAACTTCTAGAGGCATTGTTATCATCCCGAGCAGACTGCTATAGTTAAAACAGAGGGGCATAGCGTAGAAAACCCAGACAGTGACCACAAAAATAAATTGGTTGATAAATATGTTAAATTAGCATCCTCTTCCCGAACCACCTAAGAAATCCTAGTGGCCTACAAGCCTTAGGACTGTGCCTCCCTCCCCCCATGCTGCTTCAAGGACGACTCCTGATGGAATTATTCACCCTCCCGGTGAGAGAAACAACTTCTTTAGAATGACTCCCAGGGAAATAATAAAAGATGTCTATTTGACCCATATAATAACTTCAGACTTAGAAGGAACTGGATGGGGAAAAGTCAGATGTTCAATCCACTGACTTCAGATACACCAAGATGGCCACTCATTGGCTCTTAGGTCTGTTACGCATGTCACAGTGTATAGTTTAAATGATATGACCCACCATGGAATGGATAAATTGCCAGATATATCAGACAAACAACAGTTTGGACCTTTTAGCTTTTATTTGGACCAAGCAGTTGCTACTTGCTTCATATGCTAAAAACACAATCCTAGGAAAACTGTGTGTACTTTGTGGGGCAAGGAAGAGAAGTGCATATTGACCCCCAACACTGACCTTCCTTCCCTCACAAATATATTTTATTAAGCTACCAAAAGCACAAGACTCCCCATATATACTCACCCTAATCTGCAGGTCTTCTAAATGATTAGAGGTTTTCCCTTGCCAGAATGCCTCAGCAACACTAATTGCCAAAGTTTTCCTAGAATGAATCATCCCCACTCAAGAGTATCCCCTCTATTGTGTATATGGTCAGAAGATCACTTTTCATTGGGAGGATTATACAGGAAATTGAAAAGGCAACACATTAGTGAAAGTCTTCACTTCTCTTACCATTCTCTGTCATCAGGCACCATAGAAAGGGTCCACATTACCTTCAAGAGCAGACTAGCTAAACTATTTTTAAGAACTGAACTTACCATGGCCATGAGAACATCCCATTTCCTCTTATGACTCAGAATTTTCACTGCTCTTTCCACATTTTGAACTTCTCACGGGTGGGTCCATGAGGATGCCTTATTCATCTTGGCTTGCAGAAAATTCTAACTTGAGACAATCTGACATCCTCACATACTATCAAGGGTTAATAAAATATACTCAGTCCTATAATCAACAAATCAAACCTACCTTCCCTTTAGAACTTCCTGATCATCCTTTATGTGACTTACAAGTACCTAATTGCTATTGTGGAAATGCCACCCCAGATGGACGGCACCTTATACCAGTTTGCTCTGCTAAACCTCCTGTCAAGTTATAAATTGTTGGGTTCATTTTTCACAACTAAAGAAATATGAGAGCTACTGAGACTGGAGAAATATTCTAACCAAGAGACCTCAAACTGAGACTGTGTCAAGATTTCCATAACCAAACAACAGCCAGAAGCAGGCAGCCATCCCAAGAACCTCTAAATAAGTAAAGGACCTCACAAGGTAGCCAGCTTCTGCCCAAGGTCAGAGAGTAAGATTCGCCAGTATTCCCCTGATCCCCTGCTTCTTTAACCTTGCCATTTGCCTAGAGACTCTCTTGCTCTTTCCAACTCTTTAATCAAGATGTGTTTCTATTCACAACTCCCTACTTTCAATATGACCTTTCCTCACCTAACTTTCGTCTTCAACTCCATCTTTATGCCCCTAAATTTAAGATTTCCTGCTTCTCCCCCTACGTCCACCCCATTTTCCCACCTCTCAGTAAGACTTTTTCATCCCCAGAAACTTTGGCAATCCCGGGACCCTAAATTATTCAAGGAAGCTTACTCCATTGTAGCATGCCTACACATTACTTAACACTTTTCTCACTGAAAGGTGGGCCTTATGTTCCCTTTCTTAATTGTAACCAATAGAATGTGGCTGAAGTAATGCTGCCTAACTTTGTTTCTAAGTCAGAAAATGTCCTGCATCTGAAAGGGAAACCTTCCTACACTGGTGGTGGGAATGCAAGCTGATGTAGCCACTCTGGAAGACAGTATGGAGGTTCCTCAAAAAGTTGAAAATAGAGCTACCTTATGACCCAGCAATTGCACTACTGGATATTTACCCCAAAGATACAAATGTAGTGATCTGAAGGGGCACATGCACCCCAATGTTTATAGCAGCAATGTCCACAGTAGCCGAACTATGGAAAGAGCCTAGATGTCCATCAACAGATGAATGGATAAAGATGTGATACACACACACACACACACACACACACACACACACACACACACACACAC
>NW_027397078.1:13188374-13208405 GCF_003265705.2 Callorhinus ursinus | reverse complement strand
TAGAATATTATGCAACCATCAAAAATATGAAATCTTGCCATTTGCAACAACATGGTTGGAACTAGAGGGTATTATGCTAAGCGAAATAAGTAAATCAGAGAAAGACAAGTATCATATGATCTCACTAATATGAGGAATTTGAAAAACAAGACAGAGGATCATAGGGGAAGGGAGGGAAAAATGAAACAAGATGAAACCAGAGAGGGAGACAAACCATAAGAGACTCTTAATCTCAGTAAACAAACTTGAGGGTTGCTGGAGTGGAGGGGGGTGGGAGGGATGGGGTGGCTGGGTGATAGACATTGTGGAGGGTATGTACTATGGCAAGTGCTGTGAGTGGTGTTAAGACTGATGAATCACAGGGCGCCTGGGTGGCTCAGTTGGTTAAGCGACTGCCTTCAGCTCAGGTCATGATCCCGGAGTCCTGGAATCGAGTCCCACATCAGGCTCCCGGCTCAGCGGGGAGCCTGCTTCTCCCTCTGACCTTCTCCCCTCTCATACTGTTTCTCTCTCTCTCTCTCAAATAAATAAATAAAATCTTAAAAAAAAAGACTGATGAATCACAGACCTGTATCCCTGAAACAAGTAATACATTACATGTTAATGATAAATAAATAGCAACTTACCCAAAAAAAAAAAAAAAAATAAAGAAAGAAAATGTCCTGCATCCTTCACCTGGTTCTCTTGGGATACATGTTCTATGTGAAACCAGTTGTCATGTAGAAAATCTAGCTACCTGGGAGATACATAATAGACTACATATAGGCACTTCTAATGATGGCCCAGTTTAGGTGCCAGTCAACAATCATTATAAACTGCCAGTTGTGAAAGTTACCCTTTTTTGGGGGGGGGCATTGCAGAGGGAGTAAGAGAATCTTAAGAATCTTAGGAGAGATGGGGCTAAATCTCAGAACCCTAATCATGACCTGAGCCAAAATTAAGAATTGGACCCTTATTGGATGCTTGGGTGGCTCAGTCGGGTTGAGCATCTGCCTTCGGCTCGGGTCATGATCCCAGGGTTCTGGGATCGAGTCCTGTATTGGGCTCCTTGCTCAGTGGGGAGCCTGCTTCTCCCTCTGTCTGCCACTCCCCTATTTGTGCATTCTCTCTCTCTCTGGCAAATAAATAAATAAAATCTTAAAAAAAAAGAATTGGACATTTAACCAACTGAGGCACCCCGGCACCCCAAGAGTTAGCCGTTTTGATCATCCAGCTCAGTCAAACAAACTGTGGACATGACCAGTATGTGACTGCAATTGTATGAGAACCTGAATCATTAAAATATACCAAAAATGTACTCCAAACGTATACATCAAATGTAATTAATGAGGAAATTTCCATTTGCTTTTGAATATTTTTTAAAAATCTACCAGTATCAATATAAAGCTTACAATATTACATTCTCAGAGGCAAAGTAATACAAAATCAAAGTCTTTATAGCTATTCTATTGCATTTTTGGATTACATGGTAATTCTAAGTAACTCACTCAATATAAGAGGATCATAAGAGTTCAAGGCAGAAGAACCAAATTTTATTTCATATTTTTAAATCATTTGACATAATGATTTGATATCATATATTCTTGATAAATAAATTCATTCCCTAGGAAAATGTTTATTGAAAATTAATGGAGTTGGTCTATTTCATATGTCTTTTGACACTGTTTTTAAAATTAACACAGAAACACCAGAATAAATGATAAAAGCTGCTTTTAATTTTAAACAAACACCTAAAAGTCTATTAGGGATATTAATTAAAAATGAACTTAGCCATTAAGTATGAAAACAAAATTATTACTTCCTTTCTGTTTTTCCATACAAATATTTTGCCATACTTGCCTCTTTTATTTTTTTTTCTTAAAGGGGCATAAGGACGGGGGGGGGTGGGGTGCCTGGGTGGCTCAGTCAGTTAAGTGGCTCCGGTCATGATCCCAGAGTCCTGGGATCAAGCCCCACATTGGGCTCCCTGCTCAGTGGGGACTCTGCTTCTCCCTCTGCCTCTACCCTTCCCTCTCCCATGCTTATGTGCACTCTCTCTCTCTCCTTCTCAAATAAATAAAATATTTTAAAAGAGGGGGGCATAAGGAAACTGAATGTAACACCATACCAAATTACCATCAAGACACTCCGTAAAAATACAAAATCAAACTAAATGCCAATCTGAAGAAATTTGTCTTAGTGTTCTCTAAAGGCCTAGAGAATATAGAAAGGTACTCTGGAAGTCAGCTTGTAGTTGGGATTGAGAAGCCAAAATCCAGAGTCAGACGCTTAAATGACTGAGCCACCCAGGCACCCCCAAAATCTTAAGTTTTATTGTAGGAGACATATTGAGCATATCTGTAAAATATTAACTTTAGTATTACTACTACTACAGTAGACCCTACTGAAATTAGGATGATACCATCCCAGACTGAAGGAAAGTCTTACATTTGAATTAAATTGTATGTTCAGTAGGATGGGACATAACCCCCGTTCTTCCTTACCCTCTTTCTGACCCTAGACATGGCCTGTATTATCTCCAATTAACAAACTTCAGGCAGAGTTTCCAATCAGATTTAAAGACAAATTAGAGCAATTAATTTTTTCAATTACAACAGAAATAACCATGATGGCATCTTTTTTTTTTTAAGATTTTATTTGTTTATTTGTCAGAGAGAGCGCACGTACATACAAGCAGGGGGGAGGGGCAGAGGGAGAAGCAGGCTCCTTGCTCAGAAAGGAGCCCCATGCAGGACTAAATCCCAGGACCCTGGGATCATGACCTGAGCTGAAGGCAGACGCTTAACTGACTGAGATACCCAGGGGTCCCAACCATGATGGCATCTTGCAGAAAACTCATATATTTCATTTTAGATCTTTATAGGGTGTTTTCCTTTGTAAGTGTCATCCAGAATTTTGAGACTTTTGTGTTGATTGTAATCTCTTATAACTGATGATTGAATTACTTAATTGTATCTGTCAAAAGCAATCACAAGTGAAGCAATAGAAGATAGAACTTGTGTTATTTTAATAGAAATTATTTGGTTGCTCTATTTTCATCAAATTACAGCAGGATAATATTACAGGATGATTAACAAGGACACAATGTAATAGCTTGATTACTCTGAACTCAATAAGTTATTTTCTACAACCAAGAAAGAAAAAAGAAAGTTTTGTTAAAGGCCTAGAAAAGTTATGAAATCAGTTTTAGGTGGAATATATCTGGCATGTTTGGCTCATTTTCACCTATGCTAGAAACTTGCGATGTAGAACATCTAAAATAAAATCCTAGTAGCAAAGGCTCTGCGCAATCCCCAAGTGCTGTATGGGCCAGATGAACATACAGAACTGAACGAAGGAAAATCGATATTCTACCCAAGAGGCAAATTTCTCAGAGTAAACAACTAGGATAGTACAATCTAATGCCTACCAAATAGGTAGAAATTCATTTTTGCACTCCTGATTTCAAAGGGAATATTTTTAAGCTGACCAAATTGGGTAAGTTGTGCAGAACATTTCATCAGTTAGTGGAGGAGCAGAGCTCTCATTCATGCCCAGAACTCTGCTTCTTTGGAGCTGATTAACCCTTTAAAAAAAAATCTTGTTCTTTAAAATAAACAGTTTACTTCGAAAAAACTCCATATATAGAGAAAGGCTTTATCGAATAAAGAAGCGAAAAGGGATTGCCACATAAACCTATGACTGCTCTTTTAAGATTCTTATTTTAAAAAGTTTGCAAAGTCTATGATTAGAAATGGTAATTCGCTGGGTGCCTGGGTGGCTCAGTTGGTTAAGCGTCTGGCTCACGTAATGATCCTGGATCCAGGGATTGAGTCCCACATCAGGCTCCCTGCTCAGCGGGGAGTCTGCTTCTCCCTCTGACCCACCCCTTCTCGTGCGCTCTGTCTCACAAATAAATAAATAATTTTAAAAAATCGTTATAAAAAAAATAGTAATTCATTATATATACTAGTATTCCCCAGAAACCCAAGAAATATACCATGGTTCTTTTTTCCAAGTGAAGTTATATTTCTTAGAAAGTTATATTAGGTGATAAGTGAGGCCATCACCAACTTATTTCTTGTGGAAACCAAAGTGCTTGGGGATTTTCATTCTTTCTAAGTATACTTATTAAGCATCTCTTACAAGCATGGCACCATGCTGGTTGTTGGGGATTCAGTGATTAAATAAGATGACCATAGTTCCTACCTCATTGAACTCAGGCTCATGGGGACAGCGGACGCTGTGCAAGTAAAGACAACCTGGATCACTACTAAAGTGAGTGATGATATGGTGTTATAGGAACATATTTCTAACTTTCTAGTATGATTCCAGAAAGAAATGACATTAGATTGAGAACCTGAAGAATGAGTGGGAATCAATAGGTGCAGATGCACTGTGATGTTCTGCCCAGGTCACCTTTCATGAATGAAAGACTTACTCCCCCAGCTGGTGAGAGTGCAGCTGGCTGACAGCCCCACCCTGTCAGGACTCTGCAGGAATTGCCCTCACCTAAAAAGAGCTGCTTTATCCAAAAATGCCCTTGCTTCACTGAGAGGCTACCTGCATCCACTAACTCACTAATACAGAGAGAAGTAGTAGGTTTTCTTACTCCAAATTGGGATAAATCAGATGAGTCAAGAGCTTGGATGAATCTGCTGGATCTGCATCACAGCTGTTTCTTTCTGCTAAACTCCGTGTGTGTGTGTGTGTGTGTGTGTGTGTGTGTGTGTGTGTGTGTATACACATTTCTAAATTTTAATATGTCGTTTACTCTGCTAGGTGTTGGGTCTTGTGCTCTAGGAGCTCATATTCTTGTCAATGAGTGAAATACATATGGTGATAGGCAAATATTTTCTGTAACTGTAACAGAACTCTTATGGGAACAGAGAACTGGAACAAGGAATTGGCATAGTAATTCTTTATTGAATAAATGAATGATGAATATTGCCAAAATCAGTTGTCTTCTTAACAGGCCCAAAAAGTGAAGTAAATCATAGACTCTAGGGATCCATATAGTCTTGTTAAGGACTTGTCAATGGGAACCTATCCAGCCTCATATGCTCCCAGTTTCATTGTGGTACAATAAATTTCAATAATTGTAACTCTTTATGGTTCTTCAAATAGAACATACTGTTTCATGTATTCTGTGCCATTGTATGCACTGTTTTCTCATTCTGGAATTCCTTAATCCTCCTTTATATCCCTTGCAAACAACTGTTTAACCTTCAAAACTCAGTTTAAACTGTTATTGAAATATTCTGTCAATATTGAAATACTGAAAATACAGGTGGTGAGTTGGCAAATATAAATGATACATAAACCCTGTGGAGCTTACATTCTGTGGAGTTGTGGCAGATTGTTTTTCCCAAAGATGGCTGTAACCATCTCTCAAAATCCACATTCTCTTGCACAGTACGATCTGGGAATTTCATTCTTCGAGAGGAAGAGTTAAGTCTCTACCCCTTGAATCTGAGCAAGCTTGTGACTGTTTTAACAGATAAGTATGGTAAAATAATTCTCTGTGACTTTTGAGGCTGAGTAATAAAAGGATCTTCAGTTCAGAGACTCCTAGAACTCTGATGCACTATGTAAGACGTTTACTTCAACCACCAAATATATGAGTAAACAAACATTCAGATGGACTACAGTCTCAATTAACAAGTTACTGCCAGCCTTTCAGTCTTCCCAGTTGAAACCCCACACATGGTGGATGTGAGACAAACCATCTGCACTCTGTTCAAATTCTTGATAGACAGAATAAATAAACATAATAAAGCAATTGTTTTAACCACTCAGTGTTTTGGAGTGGTTTGTTATATGACAATGATAACACAAAGAATGAAATATAATTATTATTCTCCCCTCTTGTCTAATTTTCACAAAGCTCCATCTTCTTTGTATTTGCCTTTAGTAACTAGCATAGTGCCTCAACTAAATAAACATCTATTGATTAAGTCAATAAATTACAGAATTTTAAAATAATAACTGTATAGTTCTTTAAACCAATGACCAGATCATTGTTTTGATGTTTGTTTACTTTGATATTAAAAGTGACTCTCATCTTATGTCTCTTGTTCATAAATATAGCAATTTTTCAAAGATTAAATTGCATCCTATTTGACTAACTAGAAAATTTATCTTGGGCAACTTTGTTACATAAACAAAAGAACTGAGTTATTTCTAAATTATTTTTCAAATATTGATTTCAAATACTAGATGATCTGAGATTACACAAGACAATAATTAAATTACAAAGGGAAGTCATGTCTTTTGCCTAAGGAATATGTCTATAACTGGTTGGGAATCAAAGTTGTTATATTCATTAAAAGTAAAGAAGACATCTTGGTTTCAGTTATAATGGAATAAGTACACTCAAACGTGTTCTTCAACTGCATGTAACTAAAATCCCTGAGTTAGTGAAGAAGTTATTGAAATACTCTAAAAAGTAATTGTAGCAGGCAGATTGGGGTAAGACCCAAACTCAACATAATCTGATTTAGTGGAAATTATCCTCTTTGTATTTTTCCTCCATTAGGCCCAGGCCTAGAGTGAAAGACAACCACAAACCCAGAACTGAGTGTCATTTGTCAATAGAAATAGCATCAAGGGAGTCTCTCTTTTTCACGTCTGAGAAATAAGCAAGAGTACCAATAAGGGTCAGATAATGTAGAAAAGATGTCAAGTTTTATTTTAGTGCCCCCCCCTTTTCTACCACCCACGCAATCCCAAGGCAGCAAAGGAGGTGGCAATGGTGAAATCAGTGGCACTAGATAGTCCTTACAACTCAGAAGAAAGGGAACTTTCTCTGTGACCAAAGGAAATGTGGTACCAAGATTGTGGGGAAAATTGCCATTGCTTTTTCCTTACTCTACCCTCTCCCATTTCTTGGAAACTGAGGTATACATAACCATCAGAAATGTATGAGAGAGCCCCAGTTTCTAACCAGACAGCCACAGAAGGTGGATACTTCAAGCTAGGAGATGACAGTGAGGAGTGAGCTCAACAAAACAATCACGTGAAGTTTGGTATGAACTCAAGGACTTGCTACAGAAATGCTCACACATCAATCTGATCATAAACAACCTATGAAGGGCTTTTAGAATTGAACTATGAGGTAGACCACCAGCTCAGTCCAGACTCTTCACTGAGAGATATATAGAACTAAAGAGTACTGTAAATACTTTAAAAAATGAACTGACATAGGGGAAGCACTTAGAAGGCTCAGTAGGTTAGGCATCTGACTCTTGATTTCAGCTCAGGTTGTGATCTCATGCTCCTGAGATCCAGCCCCATGTCAGGCTCCAGGCTCAGCAGGGAGTCTGCATGACATTCTCTCCCTCTCCCTCTCCCCCTCCCCCCACTCACACACTCTAAAGAAAGAAAGAAAATCTTAAAAAAAAAAAATGAACTGACCTAGGAATATTAGTGCACAGAAGACAGAGTAGAAATTGTAGCCTATACTTAGATAGGCTTTCCTGCTAAAATGGAAACATTTTCTACAGAATAACCTAGTATTCAAAATGTCCAGGATAAAAATCTAAAATTACTTGACATAAAAGAAATAGGAAAATCTCAAAAACTTTCAAGGGAAAAGACAACAGAAACCAATATGGAGATGAAACAGATGTTGAAATTAAGACTTTAAAGCAACTATTCTGACTGTATGAAAAAATAAAAATAAAGCAACTATTCCAACTGTATGATAAGAAAAGATACTTTTGAAATGAATATAAATGCAAAATATATCAATATGCAAATATATATAAAACAAAATAATGCACAAAAAAAATCACTGGAAATCCACAAGAGCAGAATGGGAATGACAGAATAAAGGGTTAGTGAACTTGAAGATACAGCAATAGTAATTATCCAATCTGCATAACAAAGAAAGTAAAAAAAAAAAGCTTCTACAATATGTGGAGAAACACAAAAACATCTCACATTTGTATCATTAGAGTCCTAGGAGGAGATAAAAATTTGTGTCAGAAAACATTTGAAGAAGAAGTAATACCTAAAAATCTCAAAGTTACAGGTTCCAAAATTCAACTAATTTTAAAGAGAATTAATGCATAGAAATCTCTGCCAAGGAAAACTATAATCTGAATACTGAATAAAATATGAAAACTAAATAAAATGTCTTTGAATATAGCCAGAGAAAACTAATGCATTGCATATGGGGGAGTAACATTTTGAAGGAATATACATTTTTCTTCAGAAACCAGGGAGGTCAGAAGGCAGTGGAGATGTATTTATGAAGTGCTGAATGAAAAGGTTAACTCAGAATTCTGTATCCAGAAAAAATAAATGCCAGGAATTAAACTGAATTAAAGACATTCTCAGATGAAGGAAACTAAGGGAATGCTGCAGGAAATTTTTCAAAAGTGAAGGGAAACAGAGAAACTTGTAACATTATGAATAAAGGAAAAGTGACAGAAATGGTATGTATATATCTATATCTTCTCTTGAGTTCTTTGAAACATGTATTGTTGAAAGCAAAAGATTACTGTGTCTGATTCAGTATTAAATGTCTGTAGATGTAATTCATTGGACAACTACAAAATAAAGGAGAGTAAGGGATATATATAGTGGTAAGAGTTCTACATTTCACTTGAAGTGGTAAAATAATAATTCTAAAATGCATATAGTAAACTCTAAAGAAACTAGTATTTTATTCAAAAATGTATAGTAAAAGGGCACCTGGGTATCTCAGTCGGTTAAGCCTGACTCTCGATTTTGGCTCAGGTCATGATCTTAAGGTCATGGGATTGAGCCCCGAGTCGGGCTCCGTGCTGGGCATGGAGCCTGCTTAAGATTCACTATCTCCCTCTACCTCTGCCCCTCCCCTCGCCCCCCCAAAATACAAAATTATATAGTAAAAAACAAAAGATAAAATGGTTGACTAAAATATTCAAGTAATCCCTATGAAGGCGGGAAACAATAAACACAAAAAGAAGAAGAAAAGATGTTGAGAAGCATAAAGGGGAGGAGAGGGGAGAAGAGAAGACAACTACCATGACCACCACCAGCAGCAGCACTTGAGGGATAAAACAGAAAATAAGTATTAAAATGCTAAACTAGATTATGGAATTAATTTTAAAATACCCAAATATGTGTTATCTACAAGAAATCCACTTTAAACATAATTAGGATAAAAGTAAGACAATACAGAATGTACCATGCAAAAAGTAAAGCTAAATAAAGTAAAATTGGTTTAGCTCTAAAAATAGAGCTTAAAAATACATGAAACAAAAACTGATAAAATGGAAAGGATAATTGGACACATTCACATACTTGGAGAATTCATCTTCCCTCTCTTAGTAATCAATATAACAGAAAATGAACAAGAATATATTTGAACTGAAAAAGATCATCAAACACTGGCAATGAATAATCCTATAGAGGAAATGAGAAAAAAATCCCTTCACAATAGCATCAAAAATAAAATATTAACAAATATGCCAAGGAGATAAAACCCTCATATTCTGAAAACTACAAAACATAATCAAAAGAAATTAAAGAAGACATAATAAAGCAGAAACACATCCTATTATCATGGACTGGAAGACAATTTAATATGACAGTATTACCCAAAGCCATTTAATGATTCTTTGAAATTCCTATCAAAATCCCAATGACACTTTTTGCAGAAATAAAATCCTAATCCATATGAATCTCATCCTAATCCATATAGAATCTCAAAGGACCCTGAAGAGCCAAAATAATACAGAAAAAGAATGAAGTTGTAGGATTCATACTTTCTGATTTCAAAACCTACTACAAACTGTGCTGTCCTGACATAAAGACAGACATATAGACCAATGGAATAGAAATGAGAAACCAAAAATAAACCCATACATATGTGGTCAGATGATTTCTGGCAAGGGTGCCAAAACTATGCAATAGGCACATACCGTCTTTTCAACCAACTGTGCTAGGAAAACAACATTCACATGTAATAGAATGAAGTTGAACTTTCTCCTTAGTCCAAATACAAAAACTAACTCGAAATGAATAAGGACTTAAACATAGGAGTTAAAACTATAAAACTCTTAGAAAAAATGTATTTGGGGTGGAGGAGGGGAGTGAGAGAAGAGAGAAGTGGGCAGAAACTATATTTGAAGAAATAATGGCCAGATCTTCCCAAGTTGATCACAAACAATCTATACATCAAAGAAGCCTAACAAACTGCAACTAGGATAAACTCAAAGAGATCTACATTTAGATATATCATAATCAAATCAAGAGATAGAGGCAGAGAGCAAGAGACTTATCACATACAAGGGATTTATAATAATGTCTCATCAAAAATAATGGAGGCTAAAATATAGTGGGATGATAACACTAGAAGTGCTGAAAGAAAAAAAGATTGTAAACCATGAATTCTATTTTCAGGAAAAATACCCTATAAAATGATGAATTTAAGACATACCCAGATAAACAAACACAATTGTTGCTAGCAGACATGTCTTAGAATAAATATTAAGGGGAGTCCATGCAGGCCGAAATGACAGTAAATGACCTTGAATCCACATGAAGAAATGAAGAACAGTGGTATATGTAACTACTTTGGCAAATATAAAGTGCGGTGTAAATATATTTTGTGTTAATAATATTTCCCCCATCTCATTTAAATGATACTGCATAAAGCAATAATTATAAAAATCTTTGTTAATGGGTACACAATGAATAAACATGCAATTTGTATGACAATAAAAGCACAAAGGAGGGGCACCTGGGTCGCTCAGTCATTTGGTGTCTGCCTTCAGCTCAGGTCATGATCCCAGAGTCCTGGGATCGAGCTCCGCATCGGGCTCCCTGCTCCGCGGGAGGCCTGATTCTCCCTCTCTCACTCCCCCTGCTGTGTTCCCCCTCTTGCTGTGTTTCGCTCTGTCAAATAAATAAATAAAATTTTTAAAAAGAAAGCACAAAGGAGGGGGAATGAAACTATACAGAAGCAATGTTCTCGTATAATATTGAAATGAAATTGGTATTAATCCAAAAGAGATTGATAAAAGTTGTTAATATGTTAATATATTGATAATAATCCCTAGGGCAACCAATAATAAAATAGCTCAAAAATATGTAGTAAATGAAACACAAGGATATTTAAATGGTCAACTAGAAAATAAATATTTAACAGAAAAGAAAGCAGTATGGAAGAATAGAGGATAAAAAGATAATAATCATACAAAAAGAAAATAGCAAAATGCATATAAAGTCCAACTTATCAAGAATTAAAATAAATGTAAAAGGATTAAACAAGCCAATTAAAAGGCAGAGACTGGAAGAATTAATTTTTTAAATAAATATTTATTTGAGAGAGAGCTCCAGCGAGAGAGAGAGAGCATGAGCGGGGCGGTGGGGGGGAGGAGCAGAGGGAGAGGGAGAAGCAGACTCCCCATTGAGCAGGCTGCCTGATATGGGACTTGATCTCAGTACCCTGGGGTCATGACCTGAGCCAAAGGCAGATGCTTAACCTACTGAGCCACCCAGGCACCCCAGAATTGATTTTTAAAAGCATGATCCAATGGAACAGAATAGAGAGACCTAAAATAAATACACTGATTTGCAGTCAACTGACCTTCAACAAGAGTGCCAAGAACACAGTTGGTAAAGTGTACCCTCTTCAGTAAATCGTACTGAGAAAACTAGATATCCCCTTGCATAAGAATGAAATTGAACCCTTTATCTATTATGGACATTAAATCTGTACTTAAAAACAGTCCTTCCAAAAAAGAACATTCTGGGCCAGGTAGTTTCACTAGAGAATTTGTCAGTCAAAAAGAAAATAACACCAGGGCGCCTGGGTGGCTCAGTCGTTAAGCATCTGCCTTCAGCTCAGGTCATGATCCCAGGGTCCTGGGATGGAGCCCCGCATCGGGCTCCCCGCTCTGCAGGAAGCCTGTTTCTCCCTCTCCCGCTCCCCCTGCTTGTGTTCCCTCTCTCACTGTCTCTTTCTCTGTCAAAAAATAAATAAAATCTTTAAAGAATAAAAGAAAATAACACCAATTCTATAGTTTCTTCCAGAAAATAGAAGAGGAACACTTTGCAACTCTCTTTATGAGCCCCTAATTATCTTGATACTAAAACCAGACAAAGACATTATAAGAAAAGTAAAATTCCAGTATCATTTATGAACACACAAAAATCATCAGAAGTACATTACCAGTGAAGATATATGGATGGCAAGCAATCACATCAACTTAAGTTCAATATCATTAGCAATTAGGGAAAATATAAACTAAAACCACAAAGAGAAACCCCTATGTACCTATTAGGCAGCCTAACACCACCATCGTCCTCATCCTCATCCATATCAACAACATCATCAACATGGAAATACCTGACAATACCAAGTATTAGGAATGCCCTGGAGTAACTGGAATTCTCACACATCAATGGTGAGAATAGGAAATGGTAAAGCCCCTCTGGATAACAACAATTTCTCATAAAGTTAAACATAAACTTACCAGGAAATAGGGTAAAAACTAGAGTGAAGCAAGAAAATATGTATTTAACAGAAAAGAAAGCAGTATGGAAGAATGAAGGATAAAAAGATAATAATCACACAAAAAACAAATAGCAAAGTGACACATAAAGTCCAACTTACATGTCACCTCAAGAACAAAATTTAAAAGCATGTCAAAAAACAATCAAATGTTATTTCAGTGTAATATTTTCAAACACCGAAATTAATGCAAAAATCCATGAAATACAAAATATCAGAATTTGAATTGGAGAAAGGATCAGTGGTACTGATTTTCCCTTGTGCCGCTGCCCCAGTATTTCTCAGCATAGCACTGCCCAGCAGTTTCACACCCGGGTGTGTATCCCAGAAAAATGGGAACATGTTTACATGAATCGATAGCTGTACTAAAACTCAGGAATCTATAGCTGTATTAAAACTCAGAACTATCCACCAAATAGTAAGAAAGTAAGTTATTCAGTAAGTACATAAACACACACAATTCAACACTACTTTGGCATCATAAAATAGGATGCAAACATTGAAAATAGAATTTAAGTAGATGGAGAGGAACTAAGAAGGGTATGTTAGAGGCCTAAAGAAAATGAAGGCAACTGAGAGGGAGGGATCATAAGGAAGGCTCTGGAAATAGTGACCCTTTGCATAGACTGAAGCAGAGGATGTGTTTGAAACATAGAGGAAACCTTGAAAAGTCTGAGTAGTCTAGTACTGGGGACAGCAGTTATAATTGGAACGCTGCCCTGCATAAGCAACACGAAAACTTTGAATGCTTTTGATAAGAGAAGTGACATATTATAGCAAAGTATAAGGGAGATTAGTTTTATGGCACTATGTAAGGTGGATTGGAAGTGTGACTAATGAAGAGCTAATTGCATTAGCTCAAACATGAAGAGAAAAGCAGCCAAGCTAAAATGATAGGAGTGTGATTGAAATTTTTTTTTAAAAAGAAGAAAATGGTTTCAACAGTGGATAAAGTAAAAAAATATATATATATATATGTGTGTGTACTTTGTGACCTATTTTCAACTGTTCTTTGTTAATATTTCAAAGTGAGCAAAATGTTTCTACCATTTATTGAGAATCACATTGATTATTGATGAAACCAGTTGAAAATATTTCCCTAAGCCTGAAAAACTGTTTTGAAGGCATTAAATGTATTTAGATTTTTTAAAGAATCTAATAACTCACAATATTTGCAGTTAATTGGCAGAAAATAGTTTAATGAACAATATTATAACAATCAAAATGGTCAGTTGAGAGCTTGTGCTAGCAAAGGTGAAAAGTCCAATTGCAATAGGTTAATTAGACATTTTAATGGTCATGAATGTTAACCTAAGTTCATAGAATGCATTCATACATACACGGTGCTTTTGTGCCGTTCATTTCTATGGTAGGTATAGGGACCTTCCTGAGCGACCACAAAGCTCAGACAGGCAAGTCATGCCAAAACATTCTTCTGGCAGTTGTAAAATGAGGAAAATCCGTAAGTTAGGTCCTGCCTTTCCAAATTTGTACTTCTCATATCTTGTCCAGCACCAGTGGGAGAAGTATTTATAATGACCTAGGGACATGAACCTCTCATTTCTCCACTCAGCAAAGTTCAGCAGTCTCATTGAGTAGACAATTAAACCTCATTATGGAAGAATCTGGTCTCGTCAAATAAAAACGTAGCATTTTTCTAGCATGTGGTAAAGAAAAAATGATTAATACAAGCTTCTAGTTAGCATTTAAAATATAAAATAATAGGGAGCATTTGTATTCAAGTGAAGGGTACTTATAGTATATTGCACATGTGCAAAGAAGAGGCTTAAATGTCATCATGTAGCATCTCACATCACAAGTGCAATAAAGACAGTTATGGTAGAGCAGGAAAATAAGATAGAAAGTGGAATTAACGTGTCACCCAGTCATCTCTACTTAACGTTTTCATAGGATAGAACCTTTAAATCTTAATGAGGAAGACAAATTCCACATGTTAAAAAATAAAGTGTATTGGGATGCCCACTGAAAAACAATAGAAACATTTTCCTAAACAATACTGAGTTCTTTCCATTTGTGTCCAACTTCCTTTGGTCTTCACTTTGCAGGCACTGTATTTTAATGAATATTAAATGTATAACGTTTGAGCATAACACCAGTGCTGCTCAGGCTTAAGGAGCAAATGAGGACCTAATAGGATTTTCCATCTTAAATTTCATGTCACAGTTGAGCGTAAATTGCATTAGCAAAACTGAGCCGCATACTTTTGCTTGATATATTACCTTCTCTGACGTGTCAGCCTAAAGCCAAGTAATAGATGACTTAAAGAAACTGGGCCTCTTTCAATGTCAGTAACGCCTTCCACTTGAACCTCAGTAATGGCCAGCATTATGGGAAACCTCCAGATTCTATCAGGCACTCTATCATTAGGGTGACTTGAGACACTGAATAAAATAAGAGATGTTTAAAAATGCTCATTAGGAAAACAAAGAGAACTATAGCATGCTGAAACAATATCCGAAGTGAAAGTGAAAGCCTTAATGTTTTGGCAAAGTCATTGTGTGTTTTCTTTAAAAAATGCAGGTGGTTATAGGGGCACCTAGGTTGATCAGTTGGTTGGGTGGCTGACTGTTGGTTTTGGCCCAGGTCAAGATCTCAGTGTCCTGGAATTGCGCTTAGGGGAAGTCCACTGGAGGATTTCTCTCCCTTTCTCTCTGCCCTTCCCCCACTTTCTGCAGGTGCACGGGCTTTCTCCCTCTCTCAAATAAATCAATAAATCTTTTTAAAAAATTAAAAATGAAGGTGGTTATAAATTCGATTACAGAAATACATTTTATTTCATTGGGGTTTTTTTTAAGATTTTATTTATTTGACAGAAAGAGACATAGTGAGAGAGGGAACACAAGCAGGGGGAGTGGGAGAGGGAGAAGCAGGCTTCCTGTCGAGCAGGATGCCCGATGTGAGGCTCGATTCCAGGACCCTGGGATCATGACCCGAGCCGAAGGAAGACGCTTAACAACTGAGCCACCCAGGCGCCCCTTTATTTCATTGTTTTAAGATTGTATTTATTTGAGAGAGAGGGAGAGAGAGCATGAGCAGGGGGGAGAGGGAGAAGCAGGCTCCTTGCCGAGCAGGGAGCTAGAGGCAGGGCTTGATCCCCGGACCCTGGAATCATGTCCCAAGCCGAAGGCAGATACTTAACCAACTGAACCACCCAGGTGCCCCTACAGAAATACATTTGATACTAAAGTTTACATTTTTCTTTTGGGGTAATCATTTTGGGGGGCATCTTATCTGGTCTCCACTTGTTTGCTAAGAAATGGTAGCTTATATCTAATGAACCCTGCAAATTTAACCAGCAGAGAATATTTTATAAAGAAAATAAAAGATTTGGAAGATAAACCCAAGAATTGGGATAACAGGCATGATGCATGAGGGAGTTTTGTTCAAAATGACTGATTGTGAAATAGTCATTTAGCTTTCATTTCTTCACATAGAAAATGCATGTTTTCTGTGAAAATACTTGCAAAAGCCTCATGACATTGCCTGAGAAAGAATTCCAATTTTTAAATTGTATTACTCGTGTCCACAGACATATTACTGCATGACACCCCATTATTACCGCTTCAGTATGTGACGGGTGCGGAGTATAGCCCATAGTACAATGGGCAAACCATTTTTGATGTCAAATGGTAAATGTGGTGGTTACGGAAAAGGGAGAAGAATATGCTTTACAAATACCAGCTATAGAACTGATGGCTTTCTGCAACATCTTTTCAGAGAAAACATTCTTTCACTAAGTTCATATTCCTTTATGGTCTTTCACACAGATACTACTGAGACACAGATCCCAAAATGGACAGTAATCTGTGATGCCAGAGCCTATGGGCATGATCGGAAGCTAAAAATTTGGGCTCCAATGCAAACACTAGGAACAGTCCCTGCTGATCTGCTATGGAAATTTACACCCAAAAGTACTCTCACCAGATTGGGTTTTGTTTGAAAGTAAGTGCTTCATGGGGTGCCTGGCTGGATCAGTTGTTAGAACATGCAACTCTTGATCTCAGTGTTGTGAGTTCAAGCCTGACATTGGGGGTAGAGACGGCTTAAAACTAAAATCTTTCAAAAGGAAAAAAAAAAAGTGGTTAAAGTACTACTGGCTCAGCCTCACCAGGGATTTAAGGTTTACCAACATCTCTGATCACATCTTTTAAGCCACATTTAAAGGGGACTCCCCTTTACAATGACAATTTGTGATCATCACTTTAGTTTCTCTGAGTCTTCTGTGAGTAAACTGCTAGTGATACTAAGGGTGGAACTAGAATTTGAGATTAGACAGATAAGGATTATATAGTTTTGTGATGTACTGTCCGCGCCCTTGGACAAGTTTCATAATTTTGTAAAGTCTCAGTTTACTTATGTTTGTATCACAGATTTACGAGATTAAGTAACATGTAACACAATGTTTGGCACATCATGAATTTTCTAGATATGTTAGCTTTCTTCCCTTTCTTATATCTGTCCTAGTGCCATAAAACAAAATAAGTCAAACTAAGTAAATGTGAAACCTAACTTCTGAAATATGTAAATAAGTGCCATCTGTATATCAGTGAATCAAATTATGGGTTTGACCTCAGTCCCATGTCACTGACATTCCTGTTATGATCAGGATGGTTTTGGCAAGTCAAGGACTTCTTGAGCAATTTTTTACTCTTTTAAAAAATGAGGTGGAGTTTTTTTTTTGTTTTTTTTTTTTAATGAGGTAGATTTTACATCCACTGAAATAAGTTTCTTCATAACCCCTTCCCAGTCAGTGGCAGCCTCTATATCTCTTTCTATTACTATGGGTTAGCATTGCCTGTTCTACCAGTTTACATAAATGGAATCATACAATATGTATTCTTCTGTGTCTGTTTTTCTCACACAACAGGAAATGTTTGAGATTCATTCATGTTGATCCACATATCACTAGGTTGTTGCTTTGAATTGGAGAGTGGTGCTCATTTGTATAAATATATCCAAGTTTGTTTATCTATTCCTCTCCCTTTTTGCATTTTTCTGTTAGTGTTTCAGTTTGGAATGTACTAGTGTTCATGTTGAGCAGATAAAAAGCTAAAGGGATCATTAAGATAATTAGTATTTCAGAATATACTCCAGGATACATGATATGTATGGGTCAATTCCAGGCCACCACCTGTTTTTGTAAATAAAGTTTTTTTGGAAGACGGTAAGCCCATTCACTTTTAAATTGTTTATACCTGCTTTCATGCTACCATAGCAGAGTTGAGTAGTTGTGACAAAGAACGTGTGACCAATGAAGTCTAAAATATTTCGATGCAACTCTTTGTAGAAAAAGTTTGCTAATTCCTATTCTAAAATGATTATTAGAGGGGTGCCTGGGTGGCTCAGTCCATTGGGCATCTGCCTTCAGCTCTGGTGGTGATCCCAGGTCCCTGGGATTGAGCCCTGCATTGGGCTCCTTGCTCAGTGGGGAACCTGCATCTCCTTCTGCCTGCAGCTGTCGCTGCTTATGCTCTCACTCTCTCTCTCAAATATATAAGTAAAATCTTAAAAAAATAAAATAAAATGATTATCAGACTGATTAATGCTATATGAATTCTGCACCCAGTCAAAATGCCTTCACTGAGTTAAGTTGTAATATTAGGACTTTGATTTTTATTTAAATAAATATAAAATGGCCAAAGGCCATGGAAATAATATTTCTCCATCTTTTATTTTTTTAAAAAGCCATAATTTTAGGTCATTGACCATTACTATGTAGTACAATGGACCTCTAAATATTAAAATTGAAAAATTACCTAGAATTTCTCAAAAGGATATGGTGTTATGAAGCAATGTGCATTTTCCTTTACCAAACTATGAAAATATGTGATGCATAGTATTTCCCTTTCTGCCTCTTCCTGCCATCCAGGAAGAGTTGAATTTAATATTCTGTGCTAAAGTTTTGTTGTAATTGTTCTTATTTTTTCATAATTTTGAACAATTGCCTTTACATTTACTGGTGTTATTTATAAGTGTCTCTTCCAGTGAAGCAAATCAAATACATTTTGAACAAGGAATGACAGAAGACAATTAATATGTACATATATGCATAAAACAGAATTGTTAAAATACTTCAAACCATCACACAACATTCATAGAAATTTATGATTCTCATGCACACAAACTGTGCTAAATTGGTTTTCAACTACTTAGCAAAAAGCTCTAAATCCACAAAAATTTGAGTATAAATGTGGGCACTGGCACTGCCCATATTTAAGAATATTATCTCTTCACCTTCTAGTTGTTCCCGATATTTTTCATTATCATTAAGTTGACACAATAAGAAGCCAAATGTGAATGGAGGGGCGGAGCAAGATGGCGGAGGAGTAGGAGACCTAGATTTCGTCTGGTCTCAGGAATTCAGCTGAATAGGGATCAAACCATTCTGAACACCTACGAACTCAACAGGAGACCGAAGAAGAGAGTAGCAACAACTCTCTGAACAGAAAAGCGACCACTTTCTGGAAGGTAGGACGTGCGGAGAAGTGAATCCGAGGCGATATTCGGGAGGATAGACGGCGGGGGAGGGGCCTCCGCCGGCCGCTTCTGGCAAGTGCTAGAGCCGCGGAGCACAAAATCGGACCTTTTAGAAGTCGGCTCCGCTGAGGGACGTCGCTCCAGTGGCTAAGCGGGGGGTGGAATCTTCCCGGGACAGTGTGGTCTCAGGACCCTCGGGGTCACAGAAAGACCGGGGGTGCCTGAGTGCGCCAGAGCTCCCAGGGATCGGAGCGGGGAAGCCGGCTGCAGAGACGGAGCCGAGGCGCGGGCTCTCAGCTCAGGGGTTGCCATAAACTGTGATCCGCGGCCCAGTCGGGCCACTGCTCCTCCAGCAGGGACCCAGCAGGCGGCAGATCCGGGGAGACTCCCCTTCCTTCCCGGGGAGGAGCGGCGCGGGAGCGCACTGCAGGGATCTGCTGGGTTTGGAGACTCCACACGGGGTCGGGTGCCAGAGATAGCAACGCTCGGTCACAGGCCAGGTGAGCACGGAGTGCGGCCGGAGACCGGGGACACGGAAGTGACTGCTTTTCTCTGGGGGCACACTGAGGAGCGGGGCCCCGAGTTCTCGGCTCCTCCGGGTGGAGATTGGGAGGCCACCATTTCTGCTCTGGTCCTCCAAAGCTGTACGGAGAGCTTGCAGGGAACAAAAGTTCCTGAGAACAAACCGGAGCAGCTTCCTTAGCCCGGACCCACAAGGGCGGGGCAGTTCCGCCTCCGGCAAAGACATTTGGAAACCACAGCAACAGGCCCCTCCCCCAGAAGATCAGCACAAACAGCCAGCAAGCCAAGACCAAGTTGATCGATCAAGGAGAACGGGAGAACTCCAGCGCTAGGGGAATACTGCACATAGATTCATGGCTTTTTTTTTTTTTTTCTTACCATGATTCATTATTTCATCAAATTTAATTTTTGTTGACTGTTTTTTTTTATTTTTCTTTTTCCCTTTTTTAACCAACATCTTATCAATCCCTTCTTAAAAAAAAAAAAACATTTTTCATTTTTAGAGTCGTATTTTATCCCTT
>NW_027397078.1:13187356-13188274 GCF_003265705.2 Callorhinus ursinus | reverse complement strand
AGTTTCTTCTAACAGATCAAAATATACCCTAAATCACTAGTGTATGGCTTTGTTCTAGTCTCCTGCCTGATCACATTCTCTCCCTTTTTCCTTTTTTTTTTCTTTTCTTAAATCTTCTTTCTTTTTTCAAACAACTTATCTTACCAAGTCCTTTTATAAAACCTTTTATAATTTTCATCTTTACAGTCATCTTCCATCCCTTCATTGTATCAACCCTTATTTTGTACATATATGTCTTCCTTTAAAATTTTAGGAGGCACTTTTTTCTAACAGACCAAAATACGCCCAAAATCTAGTGTGTGGCACGGATCTATGCACTAGCCTGATCATATTTGATCATATTCTGCTTTTTTTGTATTGTTTTGTTTTTGTTTTTATCTTTTTTTTTTCTTTTTTCTCTTTCTTTTTTCTTTCTTTCCCTTTCTTTTCCCCTGGTTTCAGGTCTTTTCTGATTTGTATACAGTATATTTGCTGGGGACGTTGTAAACCTGTTAGCATTTCGTTCTCTCATTCATCTATTCTCCTCTGGACAAAATGACAAGACGAAAGAAATCACCTCAGCAAAAAGAACAAGAGGTAGTACCTTCAGCCAGGGACCTACTCAATACAGACATTAGTACGATGTCGGACCTAGAGTTCAGAATCATGACTTTAAAGATACTAGCTGGGCTTGAAAAAAGCGTGGAAGTTATTAGAGAAACCCTTTCTGGAGAAATAAAAGAACTAAAATCTAACCAAATCGAAATCAAAAAGGCTATTGATGAGGTGCAATCAAAAATGGGGGCACTAACTGCTAGGATAAATGAGGCAGAAGAGAGAATCAGCGATATAGAAGACAAAATGATGGAAAATAAAGAGGCTGAGAAAAAGAGAGAGAAACAATTACAGGATCACGAGGGCAGAATTCGAGAGATAAGT
>NW_027397078.1:13085896-13187256 GCF_003265705.2 Callorhinus ursinus | reverse complement strand
GAAATCAAAAAGGCTATTGATGAGGTGCAATCAAAAATGGGGGCACTAACTGCTAGGATAAATGAGGCAGAAGAGAGAATCAGCGATATAGAAGACAAAATGATGGAAAATAAAGAGGCTGAGAAAAAGAGAGAGAAACAATTACAGGATCACGACGGCAGAATTCGAGAGATAAGTGATAAGATAAGACGAAACAACATTAGAATAATTGGGATCCCAGAAGAAGAAGAAGGGGGGGGGCAGAAGGTATATTGGAGCAAATTATAGCAGAAAACTTCCCTAATGTGAGGAAGGAAACAGGCATTAAAATCCATGAGGCACAGAGAACCCCTCTCAAAATCAATAAAAATAGGTCAACACCCCGACAACTAATAGTAAAACTTACGAGTCTCAGAGACAAAGAGAAAATCCTGAAAGCAGCTCGGGAGAAGAGATATGTAACCTACAATGGTAGAAACATTAGATTGGCAACAGACCTATCCACAGAGACGTGGCAGGCCAGAAAGGACTGGCAAGATATCTTCAGAGCACTAAACGAGAAAAATATGCAGCCAAGAATACTATATCCAGCTAGGCTATCACTGAAAATAGAAGGAGAGATAAAAAGCTTCCAGAACAAACAAAAACTAAAGGAATTTGCAAACACGAAACCAGCCCTCCAAGAAATATTGAGAGGGGTCCTCTAAGCAAAGAGAGAACCTAAAAGCAGCAAAGAGCAGAAACGAACACAGACAACAGACAGTTAACAGTCACCTTACAGGTAATACAATGGCACTAAATTCATACCTTTCACTAGTTACCCTGAATGTAAATGGGCTCAATGCCCCAATCAAAAGACACAGGCTATCAGATTGGATTAAAAAACAAGACCCATCAATATGCTGTCTGCAAGAGACTCATTTTAGACCCAAAGACACCCCCAGATTGAAAGTGAGGGGGTGGAAAACAATTTACCATGCTAATGGACACCAAAAGAAAGCTGGGGTGGCAATCCTTATATCAGACAAACGAGATTTTAAAACAAAGACTGTAATAAGAGATGAGGAAGGACACTATATCCTACTTCAAGGGTCTATCCAACAAGAAGATCTAACAATTGTAAATATCTATGCCCCGAACATGGGAGCAGCCAATTATATAAGGCAATTAATAACAAAGGCAAAGAAACACATTGACAACAATACAATAATAGTGGGGGACTTTAACACCCCCCTGACTGAAATGGACAGATCATCTAAGCAAAAGATCAACAAGGAAATAAAGACTTTAAATGACACACTGGACCAAATGGACTTCACAGACATATTCAGAACATTCCATCCCAAAGCAACGGAATACACATTCTTCTCTAGTGCCCATGGAACATTCTCCAGAATTGATCACATCCTAGGTCACAAATCAGGTCTCAATCGGTACCAAAAGATTGGGATCATTCCCTGCATATTTTCAGACCAAAATGCTTTGAAACTAGAACTCAACCACAAGAGGAAAGTCGGAAAGAACTCAAATACATGGAGGCTAAAGAGCATCCTACTAAAGAATGAATGGGTCAACCAAGAAATTAAAGAAGAATTAAAAAAATTCATGGAAACCAATGAAAATGAAAATACAACTGTTCAAAATCTTTGGGATACAGCAAAGGCAGTCCTGAGAGGAAAGTATATAGCAATACAAGCCTTTCTCAAGAAACAAGAAAGGTCTCAAATACACAACCTAACCCTACACCTAAAGGAGCTGGAGAAAGAACAGCAAATAAAGCCTAAACCCAGCAGGAGAAGAGAAATCATAAAGATCAGAGCAGAAATCAATGAACTAGAAAGCAAAAGAACAGTAGAACAGATCAACGAAACTAGGAGCTGGTTCTTTGAAAGAATTAACAAGATTGATAAACCCCTGGCCAGACTGATCAAAAAGAAAAGAGAAATGACCCAAATCAACAAAATCATGAATGAAAGAGGAGAGATCACAACCAACACCAAAGAAATACAAACAATTCTAAGAACATATTATGAGCAACTCTATGCCAGCAAATTAGATAACCTGGAAGAAATGGGTGCATTCCTAGAGATGTATCAACTACCAAAATTGAACCAGGAAGAAATAGAAAACCTGAACAGACCTATAACCACTAAGGAAATTGAAACAGTCATCAAAAATCTCCCAAGAAACAAAAGCCCAGGGCCAGATGGCTTCCCAGGGGAATTCTATCAGACATTTCAAGAAGAATTAATACCTATTCTCCTGAAACTGTTCCAAAAAATAGAAATGGAAGGGAAACTTCCAAACTCATTTTATGAGGCCAGCATTACCTTGATCCCAAAACCAGACAAAGACCCCATCAAAAAAGAGAATTACAGACCAATATCCTTGATGAACATGGATGCAAAAATTCTCACCAAAATACTAGCCAATAGGATCCAACAGTACATTAAAAGGATTATTCACCATGACCAAGTGGGATTTATTCCTGGGCTGCAAGGCTGGTTCAACATCCGCAAATCAATCAACGTGATACAATACATTAACAAAAGAAAGAACAAGAATCATATGATCCTCTCAATAGATGCAGAAAAAGCATTTGACAAAGTACAACATCCTTTCTTGATCAAAACTCTTCAGAGTATAGGGATAGAGGGTACATACCTCAATATCATAAAAGCCATCTATGAAAAACCTACAGCGAGTATCATTCTCAATGGGGAAAGGCTGAGAGCCTTTCCCCTAAGGTCAGGAACGCGGCAGGGATGTCCACTCTCACCACTGCCATTCAACATAGTATTAGAAGTCCTAGCCACAGCAATCAGACAACAAAAAGAAATCAAAGGCATCCAAATCGGCAAAGAGGAAGTCAAACTCTCACTCTTTGCAGATGATATGATACTGTACGTGGAAAACCCAAAAGACTTCACCCCAAAACTGCTAGAACTCATACAGGAATTCAGTAAAGTAGCAGGATATAAAATCAATGCACAGAAATCAGTGGCATTCCTATACACCAACAACAAGACAGAAGAGAGACAAATCAAGGAGTCGATCCCATTTACAATTGCACCCAAAACCATTAGATACCTAGGAATAAATCTAACCAAAGAGGCAAAGGATCTGTACTCAGAAAACTATAAAATACTCATGAAAGAAATTGAAGAAGACACAAAGAAATGGAAAAACGTTCCATGCTCATGGATTGGGAGAATCAACATTGTGAAGATGTCAATGCTACCTAGAGCAATCTACACATTCAATGCAATCCCCATCAAAATACCATCCACTTTTTTCAAAGAAATGGAACAAATAATCCTAAAATTTGTATGGAACCAGAAGAGACCCCGAATAGCCAGAGGAATACTGAAAAAGAAAAGCAAAGCTGGCGGCATCACAATTCCGGACTTCCAGCTCTATTACAAAGCTGTCATCATCAAGACAGTATGGTACTGGCACAAAAACAGACGCATAGATCAATGGAACAGAATCGAGAGCCCAGAAATGGACCCTCAACTCTATGGTCAACTTATTTTTGACAAAGCAGGAAAGAATGTCCAATGGCAAAAAGACAGTCTCTTCAACAAATGGTGTTGGGAAAATTGGACAGCCACATGCAGAAGAATGAAACTGGACCATTTCCTTACACCACACACAAAAATAGACTCCAAATGGTTGAAAGACCTAAACGTGAGACAGGAGTCCATCCAAATCCTAAAGGAGAACACAGGTAGCAACCTTTTCGACCTTAGCCGCAGCAACTTCTTCCTAGAAACATCGCCAAAGGCACGGGAAGCCCCGGGCAAAAATGAACTATTGGGATTTCATCAAGATAAAAAGCTTTTGCACAGCAAAAGAAACAGTCCACAAAACCAAAAGACAACCGACAGAATGGGAGAAAATATTTGCAAACGACATATCAGATAAAGGGCTAGTATCCAAAATCTATAAAGAACTTATCAAACTCAACACCCAAAGAACAAATAATCCAATCAAGAAATGGGCAGAAGACATGAACAGACATTTCTCAAAAGAAGACATCCAAATGGCCAACAGGCACATGAAAAAGTGCTCAACATCACTCTGCATCAGGGAAATCCAAATCAAAACCTCAATGAGATACCACCTCACACCCGTCAGAATGGCTAAAATTAACAAGTCAGGGAACGACAGATGTTGGCGGGGATGTGGAGAAAGGGGAACCCTCCTACACTGTTGGTGGGAATGCAAGCTGGTGCAACCCCTCTGGAAAACAGTATGGAGGTTCCTCAAACAGTTGAAATTAGAGCTACCGTTCGATCCAGCAAGTGCACTACTGGGTATTTACCACAAAGATACAAATGTAGGGACCCGAAGGGGTATGTGTACCCCAATGTTTATAGCAGCAATGTCCACAATAGCCAAACTGTGGAAAGAGCCAAGATGCCCATCGACAGATGAATGGATAAAGAAGTTGTGGTATATATACACAATGGAATATTATGCAGCCATCAAAAGGAATGAGATCTTGCCATTTGCAACGACGTGGATGGAACTGGAGGGTGTTATACTGAGTGAAATAAGTCAATCAGAGAAAGACATGTATCACATGACCTCACTGATATGAGGAATTCTTAATCTCAGGAAACAAACTGAGTGTTACTGGAGTGGTTGGGGGTGGGAGGGATGGGATGGCTGGGTAATAGACATTGGGGAGGGTATGTGCTACAGTGAGCGCTGTGAATTGTGCAAGACTGTTGAATCACAGATCTGTACTTCTGAAACAACGCAACATATTTTAAGAAAAAAGGAAAAGAAGAAGATAACAGGAGAGGAAGAAAAGGGGAGTATGTCAGAGGGGGAGACGAACCATGAGAGATGATGGACTCTGAAAAACAAACTGAGGGTTCTAGAGGGTAGGAGGGTGGGGGGATGGGTTAGCCTGGTGATGGGTATTAAAGAGGGCACGTTCTGCGTGGAGCACTGGGTGTTATGAACAAACAATGAATCATGGAACACTGCACCAAAAACTAATGATGTAATATATGGTGATTAACATAACAATAAAAAAATTAAAGAAAAAACAAACAAAAAAAATGTGAATGGATACTAAAACTTAAAACCAGAAACGTGTGATGATCAAAGAAAAGATAAAATGGGGTGTTGATGTTTATAACTTACGTTTTTCTTGAAGCTGCATTTTATTACTGCTTCCTAAATATTATTCTGGTATCATTTATTAATTAGGCATCAATATCCAAGGCCATTTTAAAGACAGTCATGACCATGTTAGTAGATACATTATAGTAATAGTCAACATACAGTCATAATTGAAAAACACAATTGATAATTTTGATTATTTGACAGGAAAGGAAAATTCTTGGCCACCAATACTGTCATTGCTTGAGAAAGATTAGAATACAATTGCACAGGTGAGAATGCGTTCCCCTCTAAAGAGCAGGCAGCCAGGAGGGGTCACATATCCCTGGGCCTGGGGGACAAAGCTTCCAGAAATGCTTCTACAATTGGAGGAAGGGGGTTCTGGGAAGAAAGGAGATGTATACATTAATGTTAATTTTGTACTAAAAAAGAAGTTTGCATGCTTCCCTGGATCTTTTCATGAGACCTAAGGTGATAGAGTAGCTTAGCAATGGAGGGTGGATTGCCACATCCCGTGGCCCTCCGTAGGAAAGGCAAAGGCAAACACGTAAGTATCCTCCTTAACAAGCAGTTGCATAGTCATATTGTCTGTGGTGATTAAATGTTCACGGTGTATCGATGGCCACATTAAATTAGCATTGTTAATTTAAACATTTCAGTTTGATTGTCCTGTTATTATGTAATTTATACACTGATGACTTCATTTTTATAGCTGCATTGAAGATGTGTAAGCTACAGGTATGCTTTTTTATACATTTGTTTGAACCTACTGAAGTAATTGTCTAGTAAAAATCATCGAAGCCTACAGAGGGAGACCAAAATAACTTTGGTCCTTTCCTTAAATTGTCTGAACAATGACCAAGTTTGAGAAGCATGGCTTTAAAGAAGTAACAAATGCTGTTAAGGTGATCCCCTTGACAAGAGAATAAGTAAAAATTGTCCTGTCAAAATAAGCTTGAATATACAAAGCAAATCAACACAGAGACATTTTTTCCCTCACCTATCAGTTTGGCAAAAAAAATCAGTGTTTGACCATTCAACTTTCCGTGACACTATGAAGCACCAGGCAATGTCTTCCACCCCTTTGATCCAGCAATCCTCCTTCTAAAAAATCTACCAAATACACCTGCATATGCACAAATTGACAAGCTTTTACCTAGATCAGTGATTCTCAAAGAGTGAGAAGGAATGATTTTGCCTTCTTCCCCTAGGGGATATTTGGCAAAGAAGGGAGACATTTGGGGTTGTCACAACTCAGGGAGGATGTGTGGCACTGTTATCTAGTGGTTAGAGGCCAAGGATGCTGCTAAGCATCCCACAATGCACAAGATTGTCAACAAAAAATGAGTCGTTCCAAATATTGCAGAAGTTGAGAAACTCTGATATAGATCAATTCTTTTATTTATGTGATAAACTATGCTACTTTCCTTAGTTCCTGCCTTCTGTTTTGCTTTCAGATTTTAGGAATATCTTTTTGTGATTCTGGTCAGCATTTATGGTTTAGGTCTGTTTTGCTTTTTGTGTCATCCTTGCTCAGGGGCTATGTAATCTCTGTATCGTCCCAATTTTATTAAATGTGCTGCCGAATCTAGGGCAGGTCTGTTTTGCTTTGATTCCTATGTGATAGATGAACTTAGAAATATCTATTAAGTTAAAAATACCTAAATAATTAGAGAACCTTAAGGAAAAAAAGTTTAAGTGCTTGAACAAAAGCAATTGTAAGCATTTATTTGCTGTCCCTTACTTAGATTTTGTGCATCCCTGCACTGAAAATCTAACTTAGAGCTTTGAAACCAGCAAAGTACAATTAGATTTTCACCAGATACACCAAACTCCACAGGGTACATCGTTTTATTGTTTCCTTTTGCGAATATTCTGTGTTTCTAGAGGGTTCTTTGACACAAATGCTGCCTAAACAAAGTGACAACTGCTGAAGGCAAAGAGGTTGTGCAAGTTTATTGCTATTTGTGAGCTGTATGACTCACACATTTTTGATCACTGCACATGGAGCCCCAAAACTTTTCAAATGTTTATTAAAAAGAGCTAATACATAAATCAGAAAAGTAGAGCTGCCTTATGAGAAGTACTGTACTGTGATAACACAAAGTTTACATCTACTTAGCAAAGGTGTATACATTTTGTACTTGAAAAATCTTTAAGATCTTTTATTCTCCAAAACTTGATTGTATAAAAGCCTATTTTTAGGAGCTAACTTTCCTTCTCCCTCTCCATATAAAAATATTTTGAAATTGAGGAAAACCTCCACCAAAAAAAAAAAAAAAATCAACCATTCCCTCATGTTCTTCCTCCCTCTCACTTTCATTGTATATACTAATCTACCTCCAGAGATGCCAATACTGTATATAGTTGATATCCACAAGTATTTCCATTTAATTATTGAAGCCTTTATATGGGAATGGCAGTGTCAAAATGAAACTAAGAAATGAGAAACAAATTTTAACTTCCGAAGCATTGAAACTCCTATGCGGATCTGTCTCTATAGTTGTAATAATTCTAAGAATCTCCATCAGTAAAAATAGAGATGTAATTATCATCTGGGGACAGATGGTGAGGCAAGTAATAATGATGTGAGCAAACGTCCATGCTACATATATCCCCCTTGTCTAGAACTCAAATACATTGGATATAAGCCCCTAAGGGAGAGGGATAGAATCACCATTGACAGAAATCATGATTATGTTTTAAAGCTGATCTGTTAGAGTCTCAGTATTTTATTAGAAAAATCATATTCTCAATTAAGAAATAAGCCTTTTGCCATGTTCCCAATTTGGACAGAGTCTGTAGTCATTCTGTGTGGATTGAGTTGTTGACAGCTAAGTCAGTGTATTATCTGGTTGTTGGATAAAATCAGGTTCATGATAAATATAGGTGGCAACTTTAAAAGAATAAATGCAGGCTTCTAAAATAAGTATTTTATAAAAATTCAAAGCTGCAAGTCAACAGTCCTTAGTCCTACTGTAATAATCCTTTTAATATTGGAGAAATTTTCTACACCTTTTAAAATGTTAGACACTTCATGAAATCAGTATTCATAATAAGTATCTATTTAACTTCAATTATGTTTGAATAGGTATGTAACTACTCACTTCTGTTGTTTTTTCTATCTTACAATATATAATGGTTAGCACAGGCTTGTCTTCTTAGAAAACCTCCCATTGTCAATTGTCCCCCATACTGAGAAAATATTCATGAACCACTAAGACCTATAGATTCCAAGTCACTTAAACTTTCGAGCTGTGGCTACATTCATGGATATGGGGGAAATAATACTGCCTCCAAGGCCAATATCTAAACATACTTTAAAAAGAACATTTTTTGGGTGTCTGGGCGGTGCAGTCGGTTAAACATCGGGCTCTTGGTTTCGGCTCAGGTTGTGGTCTCATGGTCGTGGGATCAAGCCCCGAGTCTGGCTCATGCACAGTGCTGAGTCTGCTTGAGATTCTCAATCTCTTCCCTCTTCCCCTACCCCACGTGTGCATGTGCTCTCTCTAAAATAAATAAATGATTCTTTAAAAAAAGAAGAAGAACATTTTTCTGGGGCGCCTCAGTGGCTGAGTCAGTTAAGGATCTCACTCTTGATTTCTGCTCAGGTCATGATCTCAGGGTTATGAGATGAGCCCCAGGTTGGGTTCCACACTCAGCAAGGAGTCTGTCTGACCTTCTTCCTCAAATAAATAAATAAATAAAGTCTTTAAAAAGAACATTTTTCTTATGGTTTATATTTACATTTTCATTCCTTTATTCATTAAGCAGATACTAATTGAGGGCTTTGTCCTCATTGAGCTTATGATCAATAGAATAGGATTGACAATAAGCTGCCAATGACACAACTGGTTATAAAATTATTACAATAACTGCTACCATGAATAAGTAAAGGAGGCGAGGAGAGTGTAGGTGCTGGGACCCTGAATGCTAATGATTTCCCCACGAGGAGACCAATACACCAAACCTGAAGGGGGGGGTAAGAGTTAGCTGGATAGAGAGGGACAAATCACCTTCAATGTATCAGAGCAGCATGTGGGAATTTTCCATGGTGGACACCAGGTTGGCCCATGTAAGGAAGAACTTTTATGGATGGGACAGAGGGAGTGGGAAGAACTTCTCAAGAGATGAAGGGGGTGGGGCGCCTCGGTGGCTCAGTGGGTTAAGCGTCTGCCTTTGGCTCAGGTCATGATCCCAGGGTCCTGAGATCGAGCCCCATGTCGGGCTCCCTGCTCAGTGGGGAGTCTGCTTCTCCCTCTGCCTCTGCCTGCAGCTCCCCCTGCTTGTGCTTGCGCTCTCTCTCTGTCAAATAAATAAACTAAATCTTAAAAAAAAGAGAGAGAGAGAGATGAAGGGAGCAAAATAGGCAAGACCATGCTGGGTATGGTGAGGATTTGGGATAAGAACAATTGGAGGCCACTGAATGTTTTTATGTGCCTACAGAAGTAATGTGCTCTTTTAACGGTAAAGTGAGCAAAAGGGGTTAGGAGAGAAGTCAATGAAATTTCCCCAGTAGTTCAGGGCAAGTAGTAGCTTGCAAAAAGGTGAGAGGATGATACAGACAAAAGTGAGAGATACATGAGCAATCCTGACTGACTAGAATCACAAGCTTATCACTTCTGTCCTATATTCATACTCTTTAACATATATACAAAATATTTAATCAAACAGGTTTTAGAGAATTGCACAATGATACACACACACACACACACACACACAGTCATAATACAATAATGGTAATCATCATTTGATGTGCCAACAGTCATTATATTGAAAACAGCGGCATGTCTCCCATCCAAATAGTGTCCCTGCGTAATTACTATTCAATCTAATGTCTGAACCATAGTGCTCAAAGATCAAGTAGCAGGAGCTATGTTAGCCAAGGGTGGAAGTTACTTGGGTGAATTTTCTGAGGACAATGATTGAATTTTAATCAATATGGTAGAACCAGGAATTTTTTAAAAACAGAATACTTGACTAAATGTGATAAATAATTTAAAACTATTGAATTGTTAACACATTTATTTACAAAATCAATAACCATTTTAATCTTACATTAAATACATTTTATGGCAAACTCAACAAAAATATCTCCGTGATGGAGAAATGAATATCAAAGTATAATGGAAATTGTTAGCCACGTTACTTGCCTTATTTTCTGTAGTTTCCTGTGCTGTAATAATAAGCATGCACATTTGTTTCACAAAAGGACAAAACAGTCATATAAGAAATGAAGGTAATTACTGAAGACAAAATTGAAATAGGCTAGATTACAAGGTATTCAAAGAAAATAGAGAATGATGGATAAATTACCAGGAGCTACTTTCTTTGAACATATAATTAAGAAATGCCATGCACATACTCTTATTATTTTTATAAAATTGCATCTTTTTGAAGGGGTATTTCATTTACATGTTTTTACTTCACTTTTGTAAGGTCATTTCAAAAACCAGACATTTTGATTAACTTAAAATAACTGCATTTTCCTCTGCTATGGCTGAAGAACAGTAAGCAACAAAATGAAAATTGGCCGCATACCTGATGCTCTTCTTACATGTTTTCTTTTGAGAAAAGATACCAGAAATGAAAAGATAAAGGAACTTCCTGAAACACAAATATTTTGTCTGAACTTTTAGCAATTACATCCAATTTCAGACTCTACCCACGATTTAGGGATCATATTTTTTTATTACTTTCTTTTCATAGACTATTCTTTTGTGTAATTCTGAAAAACCTCACTCAAAAATGGAAGATGGGCACATTAGTACAGCACTATCACAGAATACCCACCTAGAACTTTAAATGATAATAAAGGTAAGACCTAACACAGGATGCTCACTGAGAACCATGCACTTTCTGCACTTTCTAAGGATTCCACATCTATTTGCACATTGAATTATCAAAAATAAACCTGGGTAACAGGTACTGTTATCATCGCCACATTAATGATGAGGAATCTGAAGTTTATAGTGAGGAAATTTTTGCAAGGTCTACAGAGACCAAATGGAAGAAGGAACACTGTCCAACTTCACACTTCACAGCCTGGGATATCAGGCCTGTCATATGGCACAACTGCAGAAAGTGTGCTCTCATCTCATAATCTGGAAGTGTGCGGGGCACAACCTATAACCTGTACAAGAGAGTGTGCTGGTCCCTTAGGGTCAGAGACAGAGGAAGAGAAGGCAGCAACGGAGATGGAGCACAGACACCCAGTGAGATAATAAATTAAGAAAGCTAAACCAAGAGCAAAAAGAACAACTAGTCAAATGGTAAATTCTGCTGATGCGTTGATTAAGTTCAGAGCACAAATCTGGACCATTGGATTAAAGGCATAAAAGAAACAGTTGGCGGTCTAGTCCAGGAGGGTCCTACTAAAGAGAGGAGGACAGAAGCCTTAATGAAGTGAACTGACCAGAGAAAATGAAGGGAGGAGAAGCAGAACAAAGGGTCTAGCTGAAGCCAATGTGAGGTCTTGGGAGAACCAATGACAGTCTTTTCCGGGGCTGTTTGTAGTTACAAACAGAATCTCACAAGAGAGTTTACATACATATAACATACGAACCAAACACAGCAAGCTGACTGGCCTTGGGTGAAATGAGGAGACCAGCTGGACACATAAAGCAGCAAATCAGATAGGACAAGAGAGAGAAAATATTAAAGTTGAGAGGAAACTGATCAAATCGGCTTTGGTATAGAAATACATGCTTAGGACACCTGGGTGGCTCAGTAAGTTAACCGTCTGCCGTCAGCTCAGGTCATGATCTCAGGGTCTCAGGATTGAGCCCCACGTTGGGCTCCCTGCTTAGCGGAGAGTCTGCTTCTCGCTCTCGCTCTGCCCCACTGCCCCACTCATGCTTCCAAGCTTTCTCTCTCCAACAAATAAATAAAATCTTAAAAAAAAAAAAAAAAGACATGCTTCAGAGCGCGTAAGTGACACAGTCGGTTGGGCATCTGACTCTTGCTTTTGGCTTGGGTCCTGAGATCCAGTCCCACGTGGGCATCCGTGGTGAGCGCAGAGCCTGCTTAAGGTTCTATCTCCCTCTGCCCTTCCCCCCTCTCCAAAATAAATAAACCTTAAAAAAAAGGACAGACATGCTTCAAGTGAACAAAAAGAACATTCACAAGTTAAAGTGTTCTTTAGCCAAAAAATGAGCTTGTTAAATTTGATAGCACTAAGCAGAGAAAAAAGTATTTCGGAGAGAATGATGGGTGAAGATAAGCCTGCAATCTTTCCATATAGCTATTTTGAACATCAAGTGTTATTTCTCATTATGAAAAGTAATGAAGCAATTAAATTAGAATCATATCAAAGATTGTTATTTTCAAGAACATTTTGAAAGTTTATTATCCCTAATATGCCTTTCAAATTTCCCAAAATGTGTTGGCAGCTTCCTAAGACATCTTGCTCATCTAGGAGAAAGTAGACAGTTTTTAGGTAGTAACTTTTAATTTTTTTTTCAGTTTTATTGAGATATAATTGACATACAGTGTTATATAAACTTAAGGTGTATAGCATAGTACCTTGATTTACATATATTGGGAAATGATTCCCACAGTAAGTTTTGTTAATATCTACTACCTCATGTAGTTCCAAAAAGTACATGTTTTTTTTCCTGTGATGAAAACTTTTAGAATCTACACTCTTAGCAAGTTTCAAATATTTTAGGTACTAACATTTGATCAGTTCCTATTATCAGATTTACGATTTCTTTAGTTTACAAACTGACAAGTATACAAGGCAGTAAAGTAGTGAGAACATATTATAATGAATCCTATATACGAACATTTCATTCTACCTTCCCTTATACATAGAATCATCTTCCTTCATTAGGGTAAGTTTCCGATAGAAATCAAGCTTTGAACACTTACTCCCAGTTCAGAGTTTCTACAGTGAAATTCAATCAGCCATTAAACTTCACTTAAGTATAGCAGAATGACACAAAACAATCTTTTCACTTCTGAATGGCCATTCCTGAAGTACTATAAATATCATTTGCCTGCTTTTTAAATTTTTGGTCTATTTTAATCAAGAAATACTTAAGAAATTTATTTGAGTCCTGAAACATGGCAGTTAAGTGTTACACATTTGAACTCTGAGGCTAATCCACTCTATTATCTGCTTCCCTTCTTTGCCTATTAGTCAGTTTTTACTATTAGCTGAAGAAAGGAAGGCTTATAGGGTTTCATTTATTAAAAACTGAATTTCCAGGGGTGCCTGGGTGGCTCAGTCCATTAAACATTCGATTTTTAGTTTCGGCTCATATCATTATCTCAGGGTTGTGGGATCAAGCCTCTCCTTGGGCTCTGCCCTCAGTGGGGAGGCTGCTTCAGGATTCTCTCCCTCTCCTTCTGCCCGCCCCCTCCCTGTGAGCACTCTCTTTCAAATAAATAAAAGTCTTTAAAAAACTGAATTTCCTGGGGCACCTAGGTGGCTCAGTCGGTTAAGCATCTGCCTTTGGCTCAGGTAATGATCCCAGGGTCCTGGGATGGAGTCCCACATCGGGCTCCCTGCTCTGCTGGAGCCTGCTTCTCCCTCTCCCTCTGCCTGCCACTCCCCCTGCTTGTGCAATCTCTTTCTCTCTCTCTGTCTCAAATAAATAAAATCTAAAAAAAAAAAAATTCAATTTCCAAAATTCCTCTTATTATTTTACTAAGGGAAATTCTGGTTCCAGGTTATACTATTTCCAAGATAAATGGGATTGGTTTCCATCTGTCCAATTTTAATTTGAAGAAATAATTCCATAAAGAGTCATTGGGAATGCTGCCAATAGAAAAGTCCACACTTTCCATGTGGATATATTCCAGTTTTATTTATAACTTTAAGACCTATGTGATTCATTTGGACTTAGCTGCAATTACAAAATTAAAATTTACTCAGATAAAAGGAAATATCAACTATTAAAAATAGCATTATTAAAATTTAATTGTATGACTTAATAATACTATCTCCTTTTTTTGTTTGTTTATTGCAAAATGAGTACTACTTCTATCTAGCTGGTAAATAAAAAGAATGCAATTTCTCTGAGATAGTGAACTTTTTCTGTATTTCCTAAGAACCTATGGGATGTAGTTGGATATATGGGAAGGACATTATTGTGACAATGTTTTCTTTCATTTATTAAGAAATATTTAGGAAGGAGTTGAGATGGCGGAGTAGGAGGAGGGCATTATGCTTGCCTCGTCCCTCATACACAGCTTTATAATTATCGAATCATTCGGAACGCCCAGGACATCAATCTGAGGACTGAGAGAACAAACTGTACACAACTAGAGGGAGAAAAGAGGCCACAACGTGGAAGGTAGGAAGTGCAGGGATGTGACTTGGAGGAGAAAAGAATTGCGGGTGCTGCTGAGGGGAGAGAGGCCTGAGTAGGAAGAGAGGAGAAAGAGAGAGAGGTAGCAGCACACAGGGGACTGCAGAAGAAAACACTTCCCCAAAAACTTTGACCAGGCAAACAAGAGGGGTTGATCATGGCAAGAAATGTTTAATAGCTCCCGTTCTCTTCTATGTAGCCTCTATCAAGGCTACTTTATAAGAAACAGCACCCACTGATAGTTCTGTGTCCTGGGAAACGTTTTAGCCACAAGGGAACTGGGATTATTAGTCCTAGTCCATTATAGTGGAGGCAGGGATGATTTCTAGTCTCAGTAGGGGATTTGACATACTGCCTAGGGCTCCATCGTAAGGCCCGGAGACAGCACTCTTTGCCTTAGGAGAGAGATGGTGTATGTGAGGGCAAGAGCTTCCCACACCATGGTGTTACCAGGGACAGAAAAGTCTGTCTTTCTTTCCTTCTTTCTTTCTTTCTTTCTTTTTCTTTCTTTCTTTCTTTCAAATTTATTTATCTACTTGATAGAGAGAGGAGAGAATACAGAGAGACTCAACCAACTGAGCCACCCAGGTGCCCCAAGAGAAAGAAACTTAGGCAGACTCTGCACTCATCCAGAAGCCCCACATGGGGCTCAATCTCATGACCCTGAGATCATGACCTGAATCAAAATCAAGAGTCAGACACCCAGGCACTCCAGTCTCTTACTGGAGAAGCGGACTCCCCACTGAGCAGAGAGCCCCAGCAGAGCAGGGAGCCGACATGCGGGACTCTATCCCAGGACCCTGAGATCATGACCTGAGCTGAAGACAGATGCCCAACTGACTGAGCCACCCAGGCACACCCAGAAAAGTATTTCATGTACAACTGGTGCTCAGTAAATACTTTTGGATGGATATATGAATAGATAAATAGATTTTATAAATCCAAAGTAAATAAAATATGGCAGAGACTGCAACTTGATTCCCCAATATTGATTTCCTTCTTTCTCCTTTTTTAGTAATAGAAGGCCCCCAATTTTATCTTGATCTGTCAAGAGACAGCATTTCCCAGGCTCAACTGCAGCTAGACATGTCCATATGACTGAGTTCTGACCAACGAGATGCAAGTAGAAATGATGTGTGCATCTTCAGGTCATGGCTTTAAAGGGAACCAGCTTGCTCCCCACTGCAGATGTGACTCCTCAATTGATGAGCAGATGAGGACATCACAGGGTATGGTAAAGCAACAAGAGAAAAGAAACCTGGGTCCCTGGATGATCTGAGACACAGGCACCACACTCCTTGGGCCTACAAGTCTAGGCTTTCATATGAAAAAGAAAAAAGCCTGTCTTATTTGTCAGTGTCACTTGGTCACTGTTAAAATAACAAATATATTCTTCATTAATATGTAAGATGAGTGAGAGCACCTGGTGGCTCAGTTGATTAAACGTCTGACCCTTGAACTCAGCTCAGGTCATGATCTCAGATAAGTTCAAGTCCCACTTTGGGCTCCACGCTAGGCATGGATGTACTTAAAAAAAAAAGAAAGAAAAATGTAAGATGACTCATTGGTTTTCTATTTAAAAATTGTCCCCAAGTATGCAGAGAAGCATGGAAAATCATATGCCTAATTGATTACAGTGTAACATCATCTAAGGGGAACTGGATTAAGTTGGGGGGGCTATCCATATTACCTCAGAAATTTCTTGAATTGTTAATAATGAATATTTAGTTAAGTAATAGAAATAGCCGTTATTATATATTAAAACTACAGTTGACCCTTGAACAACAGAGGTTTTAATGGTGTGAGTCACTTACACATGAATTTTTTAAGACAAATATACTACAGTACTGTAAATGTATTTTGTCTTATGATTTTCTTTCCTTTTTTTAAGATTTATTTATGGGGGGCCTAGATGGCTTGGTTGGTTGAACGTCAGATTCTTGTTTTCAGCTCAGGTCATGATCTCAGGATACTGGGATTGAGCCCCACATCAGGCTTCACACTCAGCATGGAGTCAGCTTGAGATTCTCTCTCCCTCTGCCCCTCCCCCTGCTCTCGCTCTATCCCTCTTTCTCTAAAATAAATAAATAATCTTTTATAAAAAAAGACTTTGAGAGACAGAGAAGGTGTGGGAGGAGGGGCAGAAGGAGGAGAGAGAAACTTTTTTTTTTTAAGATTTTATTTATTATTTGTCAGAGGGAGAGAGAGCACAAACAGGGGGAGTGGCAGAGAGAGGGAGAAGCCAGCTCCCCGCTGAGCAGGGAGCCCAATGTGGGGCTTGATCCCAGGAACTTGGGATCATGACCTGAGCCAAAGGCAGATGCTCAACCAACTGAGCCACCCAGGTGCCCTAAGAGAAAGAAACTTACGCAGACTCTGCGCTCATCCAGGAGCCCCACGTGGGGCTCAGTCTCATGACCCTGAGATCATGACCTGAATCAAAATCAAGAGTCAGACACTCAGGCGCTCCAGTCTCTTAACGATTTTCTTAATAACATTTTCTTTTCCTTATCTTACTTTATTGTAAGAATACAGTACGTAATACATATAACATACAAAAATATGTGTTAATCACCTCTGTATGTTGTCGATAAGGCTTCCGATCAACAGTAAGCTATCAGTAGTTAAGATTGTGGGCAATCAAAAGTTATATGCAGGTTGTCTCTTGTGCAAGGGGTTAGTGCTTGTATCCCCTGCATTGTTCAAGGATCAACTGTTCTTTACCCTCTCTCATAACTCCTTCAGTTATATTTCATTCATATGATTTTTATCTCTGAAATAATTAGATCAGAGACAGAGCTGTGATAAAACTGGAATCAAAGTAAAAAAATAGATATACTTGAAGCAAACTAGCTGTGTTGGGGTGCATGTAGCTGGTTTAAGTTAAAATTATGCAGGTTATGACCTGCTAATGAGGAGGCACAAAGCCACCCACAAGGGTTTGGCAGGTAGCTCCTTCAGCATCCCAGCTCCCACTTTGGGGAAGTGAAAACCCCAGGATCGTTTTTGATTAAAGGGGCATTTTCAATATACCCACACAAAGAAAGTAAAGTCCCAAGATTTACTACTGACAAGCCCCGGAAACCAGGCTGTGGTGGGGACACAGTGAGCTTGGGGAAGGGCAGTCCTCCCCTGCAACAGGTCAGGAGTCATCAGGAGACAGAAGGCAGGGGAGCAAGTATCTATTACTTAATAGGTGGTTGAGGCAGAGGTCATTAACTTTTTGCGGGCTTAACTCCAAGCAGTTACTTTAAAAGGTGCCGTGATAAAAGCAAAGCAGAAACTTGTGGTGAGAATCCCAAGCTCCAGTCCTTAACTCAACGTCCGGACTCTGGGTGTGAGCAGGGTTGTCATACTGTCAAATGCCTATGCAGCAACTAGGCATAGCTGTATTCTGATCACACTAGGGAAGATATTTTTGTTCCTGCAAGGAACTGCATGTTCAAGTTTGTGGTCAACTTACTTTCTGAAGAATGCATAGATTTCTTTTACCCTTGAATTTAATGATAGAGTGCTACAGGAATTTCCTTTTCGATGTGGATTAGGCTCATTCCCAATTATTGCATATGGAATTCAATTGAAAAATAAAGACTGCATCATTGGGACTTGATTTTGCCAGATCATATTAACTTTTTGAGAAATCTTAAGAATAAATGTCAGAAGGATTATGAGGGCCCAAGTTCACTGTCTGAAATTAAAATCAAGATGGTTTTGTCCTGTACCCGTGGGCACTTTCAGTCCTTACTAGACTCACGTTCAGACAAGTTCGACGAAAATACTTGAATCCTAAAGCTGAACTTGTTTAAAACAGATCTTCCTCTAATTATTATTATCATCTATCTGCAGCTAAACAACAAATCTGCTTACTGAACACTACAGATCTCAGAAGAATCATCACTTTAGGTAAGGGGGCGAAGGAGATAACCTTGCCATAATGTTAGCACTTTAAAGTTTATTTCCCTTTTTACTGGTATTGTACAAACACAAACATTATAGCAGTAAACTTGACTTCCTAGCAGGCATCAGATATATCTAAAAATAATGAATGACACAAACATAAATCACTCTACTACTACCAGGGTTAAAACACTTCATTACCAAAATGCTTACCCAAAGAGATGAACTGCCCCAAATCAGTATCTTGATATATATTCAAAGGTACAAAACTTTTAAGCGCACTCCATGGCTTGCTCAAAATGTGCTTTTCATTTTGCTGGTGGCATATTATTTATTACAAGTGAAAAGCTGCATATTTGGAAAGTGAGATAAAATACTTGAAATTATTTGTTGTCAAAATTAGATGCCAGATTTCCTAGTAAAAAACTGTAATTCATGTAAATGTATACCTTACGCTTGATTATAAAAAAAAATGTTTGGGCATTACATCTAATTTATGTGAATTCTTCTATTTCTTTAAAAAAGAGGCATTTTATCTAAGCTTGTATTTCTAAAATTAAGGATGCAACACATGGTCTCCATCATATTCCTTAAAATGAGAAGGAAATCACAAAAAGGAAGGAAGAAATTAATGTACACTGGAAGTGGAAATTTCAGTTATTACAGATTTTTCTCTTTTTACTGTTGACAGCATCATAATCTCTGTCTTATTAATCTATTTGTAATTTTAATTACTGCCATTTGGGGGTATGACAACTAAGTGAAGACCACAAATGTAAGAACTGAGGACTCTTTGAGCACTACTCAAATGATGTATAAGTAAATGGATGTTATGAATATCTCAAAAAAATTTTCCCCACTATACTTCATAATCAAAGTGGCTGTTTTAAACACCACTAAATCTTGTTAGTTAAAGCAATCAAGAAGTATGCATATTACCATATCAAAACTTTGTTTAATATTTTGAGAAATGTTTTAAAATATAAGTAGTTTCCTTTCTAATCCTAGCTCTTTTATTTTCTGTATTTAGAAACTTTTCTGGGGGGTGGGGGGAGAAGGGTCCATAGACTTCACCAGACTACTACAGGTTCTTAAACCCCTGCTTTAAAATGCTCTAGCCTAGGGGCGCCTGGGTGGGGAGCTATAAAGAGAAATGTTCTGGGGCATCTAGGTGGTTCAGTCAGTTAAGTGTCTGCCTTCAGCTCAGGTCATGATCCCAGGGTTCCTGGGATCAAGCCCCGCATGGGGATCCTGCTCAGCGGGGAGCCTGCTTCTCCCTCTCCCACTCTCCCTGCTTGTGTTCCCTCTCTCGCTGTCTCTGTCAAATAAATAAATAAAAGCATCTTTATGCCCATTTTATATCCCAAGCAACGGGAGTGGGAGAGGGAGAGTAAGCTTCCCGCCAAGCAGGGAGCCTGAT
This sequence comes from Callorhinus ursinus, assembly GCF_003265705.2. NCBI lineage: Eukaryota > Metazoa > Chordata > Mammalia > Carnivora > Otariidae > Callorhinus > Callorhinus ursinus. The sequence continues at coordinate 13,167,504 of NW_027397078.1, read as the reverse complement.
ATGGAACTCGATTCCAGGACCCCGGGATCATGACCTGAGCGGAAGGCAGACACTTAACGACTGAGCCACTCAGACGCCCTTGCTCTAGCCTATTAATTAACCTTATTATGGTGATAAGTTCACAATTTAAACATACATCAAACCATCATGTTGTACACCTTAAATTTATACAAATGTTATATATCAATTATATCTCTCAATAAAGCAAAAAGAAACAAAAAACAAAGAAAGTGGACAATCAGCACTCTGCAACTCAAGCACACTGTTTGTAAGGTTTTAAAAAATATTCATGATTGTGATTCTCTTACCCTGACATCTTCATTACCATTATCTGAACTCCTTTTTAAAAACACTGCACACTCTGTCAGTTCTGAGGTAGGAGTGTTTGAACAAAATTCACCAGTCAGTATGACAACTATGCTATTCTCTACCTAATTCCTAGAGAGAAATATCTCCAGATACTTTGACTCTTAATTTGTATGATCATACTTGAGATAGCAGAATATAAACTATGTCAAACTATGTCAACTATGAATTAAAACTTCCTTGGTATGCATTATCTTGTCATTTTTCTGGTATCTATATATAAACAAATAACTGATGTAAAATATGAGTACCTATAAATATATGAATGCACATACACACACACCTCTACCCCCCAAAAATGATAACCGCTAACTGGCAAAAAATATACAAGATGACAGAAATGATTACTAAATAATATACAAAGACATATTACTACACAAAACATATCTAAAAGGGAATATATTGGGGTCCCTGGGTGGCTCAGTTGGTTAAGCATCTGCTTTCAGCTCAGGTAATGATCCTGGAGTCCCGGGATTGAGCCCCAAGTCGGGCTTCCTGCTCAGTGGGGAGTCTGCTTCTCTCTCTGCTCCTCCCCCTGACTCATGTTTTTTCTCTCACTCTGTCTTTCAAATAAATTAATTAATTAAATCTTTTTTAAAAATCAAAAATAAAGATGAACTATATTAAAGAAGACTAGGTTAGTACACAGGGAATCTGCTACATGAATATAACTATATGACTAATTCAGCTGGTCACTGTGGACAAATGAATTTGCCCATTGGGGCAGTAACTATCTCTGTAATTTTGCAAAAATTAGTGTGACACTCTGACAAGTGCTGTGTATGTTTTTATGCTTTAAATATTTTTCTATTCAAACAATTCCTTACTCAAACTACTTATTCAAATACACCTCCTAATTATATTTAAACTAAATAAAATATTTTAAATTTTCATTTTTTGAATTCCTTGTCCATTTATAAAATAAAGATTAGTAGGTCTTTAATTGTGGAAGATAGGGACACCTGGGTGGCTCAGTCAGCTGGGCATCTGCCCTTGGCTCAGGTCATGATCCCAGGGTCCTGGGATTGAGTCCTGTGTCAGCCTCCTTGCTCAGTGGGGAGCCTGCTTCTCCCTCTACCTGCCACTCCCCCTGCTTGTATTCGCTCTCTCTCTCTGACAAATAAATAAATAAATAAATAAATAAATAAATAAGTAAAGCAAGCTTCTGTATCTTGGCATTAAGAAAAAAAATGTTAAAAAATTGTGGAAGATAAATATAATTGTAATAATCTCAAAAATAAGCTTAAATATGAGATTAAGTATTTACAGAATATATGTATTTTTTATGTAAATGAAAGAGAAACCATCAGTGATCTTGTGAAAATAAAATATAATTTATCCATACAGAAAGTAATTACACTGAGACATATTATCATTATTTTCCTTGTGTGTGAACTCTAGAGTATTCTGGGGCCATGTGCACTAGAGTCCAATAAATAAGAAAATTTATATTCCTGGGGCACCTGGGTGGCTCAGTCATTAAGAGTCTGCCTTCGGCTCCGGTCATCATGATCCCAGGGTCCTGGGATTGAGCCCTGCATTGGGCTCCCTGCTCCGCAGGAAGCCTGCTTCTCCCTCTCCCACTCCCCCTGCTTGTGTTCCCTCTGTGTGTCTCTGTCAAATAAATAAATAAAATCTTAAAAAAAAAGAATATTTATATTCCTCATAAATATGCCAAAGATTATACTTTTATTAAGTCAGATACACAGAAAATCTAAATCGAATCTGTGGGAAAAGGGGAATTATAATATAGATAAGAGCTTTTGAAATTTATTATGCTGTTTTTGTGACATGAATAATCATATATCCACCTAAATTGCAAAATTGGTAAGCATGCTCAAATCTATGTGTATTTGCAGTATGTAGCACATTTGTAATATAACATCAAAATAAATTTATTTTTCATTCTAAAATCTACAGGTGGATATTGAACACTCTGGACCAACCAAGTATGTGAAATAATAAACATACAGCTAGATGTAATTTGAGAGGGTTAGAATGGCTGAGGAAAATATATAAGCTTTTCTCGTTATATTTAACTTCAGAGTCTTAAAGCATTAAATTGGAAATTAGTTCAATGAAAGTGATAATTAACATCATGTCACTGATCTTGTCCTACAAGTTCTTAAGAAATCAGTACCCTGACAATACATGCATCACTCAATCAATCACAATAGATTCACATTCCATTGTATTTGCCCTATAACAGGTAATGGAGTCCTTTTCCAATTATCTGTTACAATGGATAGGAGAAAATAGAATGCATAAAGAGAAAACTCGGCTCACGGAACAATAATAAAGGGACCCTTGGTTTGAATGGAACCTTGGTGAGGTACAGAAAAATAAAAACATGTAAGCAAAAGTAAAATATCAACAGATGATCCAGTCAAGAGGGAAAAGCCCACAGATAATCTCCAGTGATCTATTAAGTAAATAATGGCAACTGAGCTATACAGAATTTATATAATACATAGCTGTACAGTTATGTCAGTTTTCTTCTTAAGGACATTTGTAGATAAAAGCTACTAGTTATCAAAAAAAAAAGCTACTAGTTATCTTTGAATTCTTCATAAAATGATTCAATACCTACTACACAATCCCTTTCAGAACATTGCCATTACTATTTGATTTTACTACTATAATCCAACATAGTTTAAAGACCTCACATTTAACTAAATAAGTAATTAAGAAGCTAAATGAATAAAGGGTGTAGAACATGTCTACCATCACCTACAATGTCCTGGACTTCCTGCCAAAACTTTTGTGAAAAAAGATGTGCAAGAAATTTATATTTTTTTTGTTTTCATTGGCCTTATTCTAGACTGAAATTTTCTGCTTTACATTTTTATTATTTTTATTAAGATTTTTTTATTTATTCATTTGAGAGAGAGAGCACAGCAGCAGGGAGGATCAGAGGGAGAGGGAGAAGCAGACTCCCCACCGAGCAGGGTGGCAGACACGGGGCTCGATCCCAGGACTCTGGAATCATGACCTGAGCGGAAAGTAGACACTTGACTGACTGAGCCACGCAGGCGCCCCTGCTTTACATTTTTAATTTGGAAAAAAGAAGAGTGTCTGAAGAAAACACAAGCAACGTTACTGTGCAAAGTCCAAGAGAGCAATATCTAGGCTTTATTACCTCACTTTGATCAAATGACTGGGTATTAGAAATTTTAAGTTTCATCTCTACAGAAACTATACAATTATTAATCTTCTAGAAATAAAAAGAAAACATTTTGAAATGTTTCTGAAACATCCTGAAAATAATTTAGTAGTTATGAAATATTTATATATGCTATATATTTTTTAACCTAAGAATACTGTAAGTATAAAAAAAAGTGACAGTATTGTCAAAGGCACTGCTAGAAATGTGGATTTTCACTCCACTTGCTAAAATTAAAACTATACAAATAATGGTTTTAGCTTCCATCTGTCCTGGGTTTTAGAGTGTTGAAAGGAGTGCTGCTTTCCCCCCCACACAATAAAAAAGAGCTAGACCAACTTCAAATTATGTTTTTTCTTGAACTACCAGAGAGTTGAAGTCGATGGTCCCAAATCTAATGGAAGACCACGACACTGCAGGGAGAATGAGAAAAGAACATGCATTGGCCTGGGTTAGACATAATTAGACACTGATATGAAGAATTGAGCTAGAATCAGTGGCGATTGGTGAAGACCAAGCATGGCCTGATGAGACAGTATGAAACCCCTGAAATTGCCATCGGAAATTGGAGGAGTCCATATACTCTTACATGTAATTTTTTTTTCCCCCAACAAACTCCAACAGGCACTCACAGAAAAGGTTGGACAGACCCCTGAGAAATACCCACTGTCCTGTGGGAGGGAAGCCACAGCCATAAGGGAGGGCCAAGAAAGTCTACCAACATTTTTCTCTAGATCCAGTTCAGAATAGCCTCAATCTGCGGGGAGAAGAGCAACAACCATTGTCCATCTTAGCCAATGATGAACAGTCACTGCACTGGGGATAATCAAATAAGCATAAAAACTGGCGAAGAAGAATGATTATGCATGGAGGCTATGACTACAATTTGGAGAGAAGCAAGATAACCAATAAGCCACATCCCTGCCACTCAGGGAAATGGTACATGCCATGCTCAATGTGAAGGTAGGAAGTTTTGAATAACAAGTAATAGCAGACTAGAACTAGAATAGAACAAGAGTTATAAAAGTGCACAAAGAAACATTCTCTGACTCACATTACAAAATGACACAGTATCACCCAGTCACGACAATGTTTCATTAGGATTTCCATCACTTGGTAAATGCCAGCATCATAAGTCCTATACTTTTCCCAGACAGACCTATTTGAGGTTATTCTCTGGATACTGATTGTCTTAGTAGTCATTAATACCCCATTTTAAAAGGAGTCTCCTTGACGATGGACTCTGAAAAACAAACTGAGGGTTCTAGAGGGGAGGAGGGTGGGGGGATGGGTTAGCCTGGTGATGGGTATTAAAGAGGGCACGTTCTGCGTGGAGCACTGGGTGTTATGCCCAAACAATGAATCATGGAACACTACATCAAAAACAAATGATGTAATGTATGGTGATTAACATAACAATAAAAAATAAAAAAATAAAAAATAAAAGGAGTCTCCTTACATGTCTCTATGATTTATTGTTAATGATACTGACGATTGGACTTGTTTATCACGTCGAACTTCAAATCAGCAATGATATATACTGTACCCATATATGATATATTTTCCCCCTCTGAAAATATGTTTCATCATTTAAGACATCATGGAATAAATTCATCACCACAAAAATCATCAATGTTATATTGGATGTGCATAGGATGCAAAAGAAACCAATCAAATCAGTTAATCAAAACAATTTCCCTTCAATGTTCTTATTGAAATGTTTCCTTTTTTTGAGAGAGAGGGAAATAGGGAGGGAGGGAGGGGCAGAGGGAGAAGGAGCGGGAGAGAGAGAATCTCAAGCAGGCTCCATGCCCAGCAAGGAGCATGACTGGGGCTCGATCTCAGGACCCGGAGATTATGACCTGAGCCAAAATCAAGAGTCTCTCGCTTAACCAACTGAGCCACCAAGGCGCCCCTAAATGCTGCCTTTTTATATCCAATTCATCAAAATTGCCATTTGCACTTATCATCTGAATAACCACCAGTATTGTGTATAACTTCATAAAGCTGGAGCTGTATAACACCTGAATATCTATAATTTTCTTATCTGTAAGACAAAAATTAATATAGTAAATATTTGTGGAATGCCAATTTAGCAGCATTAATAAATAATCCAAATCCTTTAATGATTATCAGTTTATGAACATCTCTTCTAAATCAAGCGATTTCACTTGTGGATATTTATCCAAAAGAATAAAAATCGGGATCTCAAAGAGATGTCTACACTCCTATGTTCATTGCAGCACTATTCACTATTAAGTTGAAAACAACTTAAATGTCCATTGACAGATGAATGTATAAAGAAAATGTGGTATATACAACAACGGAGTCTAATAAAGCCTTTAAAAAGAAGGAAATTCTGTAATATGTGACAACTTGGATGAACCTGGAGGACATACGCTAAGTCAAATAAGCCAGTCACAGGAAGACAAATATTGCACCATTGTACTTATATGAGGTCTCTAAAATAGATTCATAGAATCAGAGTAGAATGTCCCAAGGGCTGGGGGAAGAGGGAAATGAGAAGTTACTAATAAATGGACATAAAATTTCAGTTAAGCAAGATGAATAAGCTCTAGAGATCTGCTGTACAACAGGGTACCTATATTCAACGATAATAGTGTAGAGTTAAAACTTTTTAAAAAGGTAGATCTCATGTTAAATATTCTTATGACAACACTTTTTAATAAATCACTTTTAAGCAAAAATTACAGTATGATGGCTTGCAAATGTACTATTACCATTTTATCTCAAAAGATATCAAAAAGCTATGGGGCGCCTAGGTGGCTTAGTCAGTTAAGTGTCTGCCTTCGGCTCAGGTCATGATCTCAGGGTCCTGGGATTGAGCCCCACCTGAGGCCCCCCTCAGCAAGGACTCTGCTTCTCCCTCTCCCTCTATCCGTCCCCGTTTGTTCTCTCTCTCAAAGGAATAAAATCTTAAAAAAAAGATATTCAATCAGCCCTATTAAAAATCAATGTAGTTGGTAGAGCATGTGACTCTTGATCTCAAGGTGGTGAGTTCAACCCCGCACGCTGGGCATGGAGCCTACTTTTTAAAAAATCAGTGTGCCCCTATTTCTTTGGGAAATGTCATAAGGGATAATGGGGTTTCTTAGATAAGGATCCATAAAACTCATGAGTCTATCACACATCAAAAAGAGAAATTACATCAAAACTCATTAGTTTCATTTTAAAAAGAAAGAGAACCTTTGATTTCTGGTATTTATTTACAGTCTACAACAGGTCTGGATCTCCAGTTGAAGCCTCAAAATTGCTGCCAGTAATCACTGTTCATTTTCTTCACTGATCCAAGATGGAAATCAAGAACTATTTGTAAAATATAGAAGAAAATCTTCACTCATGTGAAAGCCAGAAGGCAAAATGATTGATAGCAGTTTCTTATGTCATACTAGATTAGAATTTCTCAAATTTTACTATGTGTAAAAATCACCTATGGAGCTTGCTAAAAAGAGAGTCTGGTTAGACCCACCTCCTGAGTCAAATTCATGCAATCTGGCTGGTGATCAGAAAGCTGCTATTTTAATGAGAAGCTTTAATTAGCAGCTAAGGGATTCAGAATCAAATGATCATGGAGCCATACTTTGAAAAACAACATATTTATGACGAGATATTTAGAGGTTGCAGAAGTTATGAGTCTTCTACTGTCTGTAACTGGCAAATTCAAAAAGAATGACATCTTCCTTGGGATACTGAAGTGTTGTTGTCTGTATTCTTTTCTTATTCTTTGCAATAAGAAATATAGTATTCAAAGACATTTCACCAAAGGGAGGACTTGTTACTAAACCATTAATAAAGTAAAAAAAAGAAAAAGAAAAAGAAAATTTCCCCTTCTTGAATATGCCCCAACTTAAGATTCTTATAGTTCCACAAAATGTTAACTTTATTCCTTAATAAATGCAAATTTATCAAGCTCACTATTAAGTGTACCACATGTAGTAATTAATAGTAACTAACTACTGAGTACTTAATATATACTGGTCCCTATTGTGGGCATTGGGCTTTTATCATCTCATTTAATGATCAGAAAAACCCATACTATGAGTTAAGTGCTGTAGTTTTCCAATCTTACAATTAGAGAAATTGAAATAGCAGGATAAAAAACTTGCACAAGGTCACAAATCTTGTCAGTTATAATAACATAATTTTTCAGAAGTATCAATAAAAGAATGAGGTTAACTAGGATATCTGTGTAAGGCTTTTTATCTTCAAATTTGTCTTTGTAAGCTCTACATTTTTCATTAATCATTGTTTTGTGATATACCATACAGTTAGTTAAAAGAAATATATTTGTAAAAAATAAATACAATATAAAATATTAGATCTGTGATTGAATTATACATGCACTAAAATCTTGGTATATACTTGTAAGAACCATTTCACTCTTAACGTCTTTCCTTTTTTTTTTTTTTTTTTAAGTAAGCACTAGTGGGGTGCCTGGGTGGCTCAGTCGTTAAGCGTCTGCCTTCGACTCAGGTCATGATCCCAGGGTCCTGGGATCGAGCCCCTTATCGGGATCCCTGCTCAGCGGGAAGCCTGCTTCTCCCTCTCCCACTCCCCCTGCTTGTGTTCCCTCTCTCGCTGTGTCTCTCCCTGTCAAATAAATAAATAAAATCTTTAAAAAATAAAAAATAAAATAAAAAAGTAAGCACTAGGCCCAACGTGGTGCTTGAACTCACCCCGATCAAGAGTTGCATGCTCTGCCGGACTGAGCTAGCCAGGCGCCCCACCTTCCATTTTTATTAACATTTTACTTTTGATTCTTGATCATTCATAGCAAAATTAAAAAGACCTTATGTTACTAGTTTAACATCTATGAATTCCCTTGCAAAATTTTGAAAGAGTGATGTGGTTGACTTCATATTTCAAAGGTCACAAGTACAAATCTGATTAAGTATATATAGTTTATGAAAATTCACCTCTTCTTTTTTCTATTATATTACAGTAACAGATTGGTCCATTGCAAAACAGTTTTGGAACACAAAACAGTAAGAACCAACTCAAGTATACCATGCATCTCAAAATAATCGAGTTTAGAAGATCTCATTTAAACTTATAAAAGCTATTTTATTATTAAAAACATACTTTGACATTTATGCAATCTAAGAAAACAAGATATAGATAAGGTTATCTATACTTTATACCATGCTTGCTTGTAATATTTGAATTTAAAAGGATATGATCTTGTCAAGACAACTGGACTCATTTAAGTAAAAATCCAGTGGCATGTTTGTACCTGTAGCTATTCGTCATACATAAAAGGAAAACCAGTTTCCCCCAAAATTTACCGTAAGATTTCATTAGTTTTATTTATACTTTTGAATAGTAAGAATCAACGTTCTTGGTGACCTGTGAAATTGTTCAATATTCATAACTTCCAAGTAATAATTAAATCTTAAAATTGAAAATAACTGAGATTTTATCAAATTTAATGTCTCACTAATAACAATAAACATTCTATAACATTTCTGCTTTTTCCTTTTATTCTTCTTGGCAACATTCTGAACAGAAAGTGGAGATGGGGATAATAATGATAAAGCACGTATAGAAGTCAGCAAGCTCCTAAGTGTTTGAATGATGAATAAAAAAGCAGAGGGACAAGGTGCAAATTCTGAAATGCTATTTGAAAGGCATTAATTAGTCACTGAAAATTGTAAACCAAAGAGGTTGTAGACTTTAAGAGATGAAAGAGTTAAATAATCTAAGAGGTGTTTTAATTCGTTGAAAGTAAAATATGCTTTTTCAAGAGAAAGCATGTCCTTGTAGCAATTTAAAGTCTTCCGTCCATTCTTTACATTAGTGTGCCATGAATGAATAAATGGAGGAACGAAATCATGAGAACTATGTCTGTGTGAGGTCAATCTGATATTGGCAGAGTTTGGAGAGAAAAATTGGGATACTATTTGGAAATTTCAGAATGCTTTGGGACCTTTCAGTGTGTCATCTTCATCATTATGAACATCATTCAGTATTGTATTCTTAAGCAGATGCCATAAAAACCAATTAAGAGGGGCGCCTGGGTGGCTCAGTCGGTTGGGCATCTGCCTTCAGCTCAGGTCATGATCCCAGGGTCCTGGGATCAAGCCCCGCATCGGGCTCCCTGCTCAGCGGGAAGCCTGCTTCTCCCTCTCCCACTCCCCCTGCTTGTGTTCCTGCTCTTGCTGTATCTCGCTCTCTGTCAAATAAATAAATAAAATCTTAAGAAAAAAAAAACAAGAGCTGATAAATAGCAAACAAACTTTGTGAACTTATGCATATAAGTAGGTCTGAGTTTATTATTGTAATGTGGCTGAGAACGGAGGATGTAGACAACCACACAATAATACAAAAAAATCTCACAGTAAGTAACATTTACATTCTACCTGGCTTCAAATTCACCCTCAAAGAAATGAAGCTACTCATTGTCAAGTATGATTATTATCTCCAGGAAACCAGAGTCACAGTGAGCATCAGAGAAGTGAATGAAGATCTACTTTTTCATAGTATTCTTCTAGTTTATTTCTTCTCCATGTTTTTTTCTTTTCTTCTTTTTTTTTTTTTTACTTCAAGTATGTTTAAGAGCTGATTCAAAGTCTTTGTCTAGTAAGTCCATTGTCTGTGCTTTTCAGGGACCATTTCTGTTTATTTATTTTTTCCTATGAATGGACCAAAATGTCTTGTTTCTTTGCATGACCTCTGACAAAACTGTTCTTAGTATTACAGAGATGCACTCTGAAAATCAGATTCTTCCCCCTCCTCGGGATTTGTTGTTGCTTAATATGGGTTGTGGTTGCTTGAGCAGTGACTCTTCAAAAGTATGTTTTAAAGATTTTATTCTTTATATGTGTGACCTCTGTACCATGTGTTCTTTTAGTGTTCTGTCAGCCAGTGGTTTTACAGTGAGTTTCCTAAATGCCTGGACGACACCCCAAATATTCTCCCAGTCTCTGCAGATTGACCACATTGGGGTAGTTCTTTAACACTTAGCCAGGACATTAACAACCCTTTGGCTTCACTTCCTTTTTGTCCAAAGCATGAAGATCAACCATAGGTGAAAGCTTATGATCATCTTAATTTTTCTGAGCATGAAACCTGACCCGGGCATCAACATGTCTTTCTAGATTCCCCTATTATACATGGGAGCTTTCTTAAAGCCCTTATTACGCATAGTAATTCTCTCTCCAGCTTGTCCTTTTAAGCTTTCAGCATGTCTATTCTTTAACTAAACTTTAATTTTTTGTCCTAGGAGGCAACAGAGTGTTCAATTCCTTTTCAGTGTTTCCAAGGAACACCCACTGCTTAGCAGCTTCTCTCCTCTAAGGATGTTCCCAGTTAGGTGAAGCAAAGGTGAGCACAGTGCATCCGTCCTTTGGAGAATCTCCAGACAGGTCAAAACAGACAGAAAAAATTCCCTGGTAACAAAGTGCCCTCTGTTTCCCCCTAGAACCAGATAATCACACCATGAGCGTGAGCTGCCATCTTTGAGACAGCTACCGTGCCAGGAAGGGAGGATGTGGCAGGGTTACATTAAAACACCACAAAGCTCTTCCATCATGTTTGAGTTGGCTTTGTCTTCAGCATTTCTTTGGTTGCTCTAAATCTTTGTTATTCCAGAGTTCTGGCAAAGTTGATTTTTAGAATTTCTGCTTGTTTTTTCCATGTTTCTGTGGAAGAATGAACTCCCTTTCCTGCCATTTTTGCTAATTCCACTACTGAAAGTCTGTATACTGATTTTATTCTACTCTTTACTATTATTTTATCCATTCAGCAAATATTTAGTAAGTACTTACCATGTGCTATTCATTATAATAAGCACTGGGGATAAAATAAGGATGAAAACAAATCCCCTGCTTTACTGCAGCATATACCCCAGAGTGTGTTGGTGAGGGCAGGGCAGGTTTAAGTCAAAGAAAAAACAAAATGTTTATGTTTATGGCATTGCTGTATGAAACAATGAGTTAGAAAAAAAAATGTGGATATTATTTAATACAAGGTGGCCTAGGAAGACCTATCTGATAAAGTGTCACTTGAGCAGAGAACCTAAGGAAGTTTGAAAAACCCTGTAGAAATCCATGGGAGGAATACTGAAGTAGTAGGTGCCTATACGAGTCTGGATTTACAGAGAGGTCAAGGCTGGGGCTATCAATTTAGAATTCACTGGTATCTGTGTGTGGACTTTATCAGGAATGAGGGTGGATTAAAAAAAACGGAGGAAAGAAGAATGAGCCCTGGACCTTAGAAATCAGGAGGACAGGAACTGGGAGAAAAACATGGGAAGGAGAATGAAGAGGGCTTATTAGAGAGATAAGAGAAGAATCAAGGGAAAATTGACTCCTACTAGATGCTAAAGGTTTCAGAAGCAGTGACAGATTAACTTTGTCAAATGGAGCTCACGGGTTGAGCAGGATGAGAACTGAGTATAGATGATTAGATCTGACAGTGTTAGGTCATTGTTGAACTTAAAAAGAACAGTCTCAGTAGACTGAAGAGAAATAAAACTGGATAAGCCAGGGTTAAAAAATAATGCCCCACGTCGGGCTCCCTGTTTGGCGGGAAGCCTGCTTCTCCCTCTCCCGCTCCCCCTGCTTGTGTTCCCTCTCTCGCTGTGTCTGTCAAATAAGTAAATAAAATCTTAAAAAAAAAAAAATAATGGTACAAGTGAGCCAGTATGTCTAGACGACCTTTCAAGTTGCTCTCCTATGAAGAGTGACCAGAGAAATGGGATGGTAGCTGGCAGGGATAAAGGGTAAAGGGAGGCATGCCCTTTGACATGGCGAGCAATTAAAACATGTGTATGTTGATAGAAATCATGCAACAAAGAGGAACTAATTCATTACACAGAAGACAAAGGGGAGAACTCCTGGAGGGCTCTACGTCACTGAGAAGGTGTGGGATTCAGTGAATTAGTGAGGGCCTCACCAAAAGAGCAAAGAGAGTTGTTCACTGTTTTCCTAGAAAGGGAGGAAAGGCAAAACCCATGAATACAAATAAAATTAGGATGGTGGATGTAACGGAAGGACCAATTTGACTGATTTGCCACTATATTCTTAGTAAAATAAGGAACACTATCAGCTGAGATTGAGAAGTAAAGGGGGTGTTGGGTATCACTAGGAGTGATCTAGATCTCAATTCACTGTAAGAAATTTTACTATCGCAAATTTTACTAAAGGAAAACCATCTGCCATGAAAAGGTCATTAAGCACAATTTGCCTGTGTATATATTTCCCTTTCTCTCCCTCTAGCCTACTTATCTATGCATACATCTACCAAACTACTTGTAAGCCCAATATTCTATAATCTCTTAAGCAGGTATTTTATGTTGTTACAATATATTTACCTGTATTTCTGAAGCTAAGCAAACTGCATAAAATGATATAAAAGAGAAACTTCACTGGGGCTTAGGATACATTTCATAAACCCAGACATTATTTATAAACTATTTTAATAGGTTCAATTTCTGTTCTCTTCATAAAAAATATTCTGCTGGTATAAGTAGTCTAAATTTCAGAGTATAGGTTTTCTGAAGGGCAGGCATCCATACATCTTTGCATAACAAATGCTGTTGCTTTGTGCTTTACAATAAAATCAGCAGCTTCACTTATTAGCTAGGAAACGCACCTGCTTCATGCTGTAAATCATAATTAGAAATCTGTATGATTGGAACCTGAGCTCAGTTGGGTGGAAAATTGGTCATTAGATATAATGGGAAGGAAAATTTTATAAAACATCTGAAATCCATGCTCAGATGCCAACAGTATTTAATAAACTTTCACGGCAGTTATCTGAAAGACCTTCCTGTGCTTTCTATCAGGCAGCCACACACAATATTAAATGTTACTCACCACTGGGTTAATGGCATAGGAATTTAGAGGTCATTTTGGGGTGTACTCAGAATGAGACAGGAAGTCATGAGACAGCATGGAGCAGAAGAGAGATCTGATTTGACCTGAGTTTCTCCAATTTCCCTCTGATTGCAGTAGGTGGAATACAGTTTGGAGGAAAAGCAGAAGCAGCAGTTAGGAAGCTATTGGTGAGCCATGCAATGGTAGCTCAGATGAGGGTGGTAGGAATAGATGTGGAGGAATGAAAAAGGTGATTTGGGGTTGATTTTGAAAATATGAGTCATCAGGATTTGTTGACAGATTAGTTAAGGGGAAAAGAATGAGATAGGGAAGAATATAGGAGGAGGCAGTTTAGAGACAGAGCAGTTTGGTTTGAGATAAGTTACCTTCTGAGGTTTTTATTAGATATACAAAGAGATCGTGTGTAGGCCACTTTATTTTTAATTCCAAATTTAGGAAATGTGTGTAGGCTGAGAAAAATAATTTGAGAATCACTAGCATATGGATGATAGAAGCCACAAGGCTTGATGAGATCACCGAAGATAGGGCTGTAGATTGAGAAGAAAAGATATCCCAAGACTGAGTCCTGGTGTAAAGTAAAAAACCTCAGGTTTTTCCTATTGTGTTTCTTTCCAGGGAGTCTTTCTTTACCCTCACACAGGACACTTCAGTTCTGACACTTCTGGAAGGGTCACAGGCAAAGGGGCTTTCTGTCCCTGCAGAGTTGGGGTACATCACCTTCCCTGTGTGGATGTGTTCACCCACCTGGAAGCTCCCCAAGCCTCCTACTATCGGGATTTTATGGAGGCTTCCCCATGGAGGCATGATCAATTATTAACTGTTTTCAATCCCTCCGCCCTCTCTGGAGGACTGGGGGGCATGAGGCTGAAAATTCCAAGCTTGTAATCACGGCTTGGTCTTTCTGGTGGCCAGCCCCCATCCAGGAGCCATCCAGCAGCCACCCAGAGTTACCACATTAGAAAAAATTATGCCCAGGATGGTCTCATCACTTAGAAAATCACAAGGGTTTTGGGAGCCCTGTGTCAGGGACGGGGTCAAAGACAAATATTACAAGAGATGTTCCTAGTGTTCTTATCACTTAGGAATTTACAAGGTTTAGGAGCTCTGTTCCAGGAACGGGGGCAGAGATCAATATATGTATTTCTTATTATTTCACACCAAGTATACTCCAACATTTGGAGAATGTAAGAAGAGGAGGAATAAGCAAAAAATGCCAACACCTTGTGGGACATGAGGCAGCAATAAAACCAGGACAATATTGTCATGGAAAGCAAGTGAAAAACTGCTTCACAGTGGAAGAGGCAATCATCTGTTAAGTGGAGTAAGATGAGAAATAGGATTTAATAATTGAAATTAGCAACATAGGGATCACAGTGACCTTGACAACGGTTGTCTGGTGAAATGTAAAGATAAGTCTGAACAGGCTAAAAGGAAATGAGAGGTGAGAAATGGGAGCTCTCAATACTTGAGGTCTCAACTCTTTTAAGGAGCTTTGTTATAAGTGAGGGGGCTTGGAAATGGGGAGGTATCTTGGAAGATGATATGGGCATAACAGTTTCTTTTAAAGATTGGAGGAAGTATAGCATTTTCTATGCAAATGAGAATGATTTAGAAGAGGGAAAATTGTTGAGGCTGGCGATAAAGAATTCCTGGAGCCAGTAGGGATGGTATCTAGTGGACAGGCAGAGAGAATGACCTGAAAATTTCTCCACAAAAGGAGGGAAGTCACACTATATGGTTAAATGAACAAGTCTCTGGCTCATTGAGATAGTGAAAGCTTTTGGAAGTTCTCATTTGATTGCCTCTGTGTTCTTAGTAAATCAGAACTATCAATTTAATTAGTTGAGATTGAAGATGTGGGAGAAAGTTTTGACTGTATGAAAAGAGAAAAAGGTATGAAACTGTCAGACTGAGAAAGCTCAGGAAATGTGATATGATTGCAAGGTATCATTTGGGACCCATTTGAGATTAATGGTCATAGGTTTAAAGTGAGTCCTTCCAGCATGATTGTATGATTTTCTCCAGCCACATTCATCTGAACAGAGGCAGGCTTGGATGAGCTCACCATTTGTAAGTACATTAAGCAAGTCAGGGGCAGAGAGGCATGCAATGAAGATGAGAGTATATGCAAGAGAGTTATTGTAATTATGCACCATGGAAATCATTATGTGATGTAAGAACATCAGGAGGGGAGCGATTTAAAGGATTTCTGGAACTGGGGTAATAGAGGGTACTAGTAAGAGAATGAGACACTTGAAATTGACATCATGGAGGGACTGCGATTATTAAGAATGATTCGATCTAGGGGGATATGAACCAAGGAGTGAGTGGCTATGGTTGGATGGAGAGCAAGATGATTGGGGACAGTTATAGACAGGATATTGAAATCCCCAGGGATTATAAGATCAATGTTTGAGCTGGAATTTAAAAGCCATCAAGAAATGAGAGACTGATGAAGATTTAAGAGTTAATTTTGATAGGTGATTTTGTTTGATGGCCTAAGATTCAAAGCAGGGGAATTTTAGGAGGGAAGTTATAGGAGAAAAAAAGAACCGCCAGATGAATCGGCTGGGCGGGGGAAGCATCGTCCTCACAGGGGAGAGCCCGGTTTCAGGTAGATCAAGAAGGTACAGAGAACATTAGAGAAGTTGATCCAAGGGAATGAGTGATTTCCCTGACGACAGATTAAAATTTCCAGAAGACAGTGTGGTACAGTTTTAGGATTTGGAAATGGATGAGAATTATAGTCAGAAAAGGAGATGTACACTGCCCTTGGTGATTAGAGTTCAGAGAATGAGGGATGCCATGGAAGAACTGGCTCTTGTGGTGATGGATTCAATAGAGATAAATCCATAATGAGACACTGTCTGATGGAAAAATGATAGATGGTGTTAGTAAGATCTCACACCCCCACCGTTTTGGGGGATGAGTCTTTGGAAATGTGAAAGAATGGACAGCTTTGTAAATATAAATCACATATAAGAAATTCAATGGTTAAAAAGTAATCCACCAATTATTCAACACTCTTTAACTATCTAAATGTGTGTGTATACATATATAACATATACATATTGTATTTTATATACATACTATATAGAATTCTTTATTATATACAAAATTCTATATTCTATATGCATATATAAAGAATGTGTATTATAATTTTATATACATGTCACATAATTATAAATATATAGAATTTCTTATATATGAGCTTTTTTTTTTTTAAAGATTTTATTTATTTGTCACAGAAAGAGCACACAAGCAGGGGGAGCCGAAGGCAGAGGGAGAAGAAGAAGCAGGCTTCCCACCGAGCAGGGAGCCCGATGCGGGGCTCGATCCCAGGACCCTGGGATCATGACCTGAGCCGAAGGCAGATGCTTAAGTGACTGAGCCACCCAGGCACCCCTATATATGAGCTTATTAGCATTCTCAAAATCCCATTCTCACAAATAAACCAATGTCATATGTGGAGAGTTTGCTAACGTGCCCAGGAACTGCACGCTTAGATACAAGATGAATACGCCATTTACTCTTTTCCTCCTATCAGGTTTCCTTGTGTTAGACTTTACAGTAAATATTGGAGCAGCATTTACATGTGATAAAAAGATAAATATAACTCAATAAAGACTCTGTCTACTTTTACCAAGGAGGAAGTGGTCCCAGTACCTACCCAGTTGCTATAGGAAAGGACACCCATTTTAGCTACCACAATTCAGAAACAATAAATAGCAACAATAAGTCATGAGTGGTTGCACCCAGCCAAAAAAGAGAAATCTTAGAATGGATTTTTTTAGTTTTATAAAATGTATTCATTATTTCCCTTATAAACGAGATAAGTAGAAAAGTATGAAACATCCATTCTGTAATATTAAATGTTGACTTGAGTTTTTTATTTCTGTGGCTTCTCAGGACACAAAAAACCCAACCTCGATTATCTAAACCCCAGCTAACCTACACATGTGGGTTAGTGTAGTCTTGTTCTAAATCACAGTTCTGAGATGGTTCGTTTTGCAGCATACTTGTAGCAATAGCGGGTGGAAACACTGGCCATGACCTTACTATTGAGATACCTACGATTTTCCACACACAGTGCTCTTCTGTAGGTCTAATGACCAACTGAATAAACAATTAAAAAATCAAACATTGCTTTCCCATTTAATTAACACTAATTATGATTCCATGAATCACATCCCTAATATAAATAATGCCCTTGAATGGCACCCCAGCTATTCCATAATTAAATACAATCTAGGTCCGTTACATAAATATCTGAATTATAAAATGTTACTCCTTTGTATCTAATAATTTTATACATACATTGCTGGCTAACTTTATTTTTGCGTGCTTGTTTTACTTAAATAAACATGTACATTGAGCTCATATGTTAGATACTCCTCTAAGCACCATAAAAATATTGATTCCATCCTCACAGAACTGTCTGCATTAGGTATTATTATTTTTATTTTAAAGATAATGAAACTGAGGGCTTATAAGTTTCAGCAGTTTGTCTGAAGTAATCAGATATAAAGTAGTGAAGCTGGGCTTGAATGCACTGTCTAGCCTCAGGATCTGGGCTCTTAACCAATAAACAATATTGTTATAAATAAAATATAACTGTAAAACAATGATAAATAACTAATAAAATAAATTTTAGACAAATACCATATGGTTTCACTTATATGTGGTATTTAAAAAACAAAACATGAATAAACAAAAAGCAGAAATAGACTCGTAAATACAGAGAAATGATGGTTGCCAGAGGAGAGGGGATGGGGGGGGTGGGCAAAATGGCTGAAGGGGACTGGGAGGTACAGGCTTCCAGTTATGGAACGAATAAGTCATGGGAATGAAAGGCACAGCATAGGGAATACAGTCAATATTTTAAGAGCGCTGTATGGTGACAGATGGTAGCTACATTTGTGGTGAGCAGAGCAAAACACAGAGTTGTTGAATCACTATGTTGTACACCTCAACTAATGTGACATTGTCAACAAACCCCCTCCCGCCAATAAAGAAAGAAAAAGAAGAAATTTTAAAAATACTTCTTGGTCTGCCACTCAGAATTAGTTTAACTAACACTGCTAAATGTCAGGGAGCATATATGGAAAAGGAGATTAATTCCCAGGAAGATTATTAAGGAGCGCTTTCAGGAGCAACACCTGTGGGGAGAGAGAGTGAAGCGGGATTAAGCAGAGGGTGGGCTGTGATTCAATCACACACACACAAAAAGTCTTAGCTGACCTCATGTGATGATCTGAAACTAGACAGGCTCTTCAAAGTAGTCCTAAATTGAAGTGTTGTCATCAAGACTTTATATCCGTGCATCAAGCAGACAATGGATACGGTCCGCCTATGGAAAAAACGTCCCGACCTTGAGTAAGCGTGCTCTCCTGGCTTCAATCAAGGACAACTCTCCCACAGGGCCGACAGCTGCGAGCTCTGGGCGAGGCCTTACTTCCACTCGCGGGGCTTCAGTTTTGAAGGGTTATCTGGGTGGTACCTAAGTGCCTCCACTACAACTTCCAGAGGTATAGGAAAGACACCTTGGGTAGCGTTAGCCGAAGCCATGATTTTTAGAACACTTCATGTCGCAGAAGGTCCCGAGCAATCCGTATTTTGTAACAGCCCTTTTTACACCTGGCAAGTGAGCTTGAGAGATTTCAAGGCTTGGCAAGGAAAAAGGTATGACCACTAGGGGGGCAGTAGTGCCCAATGAGGTTTATTTGGGCAGCACTGGGATAGGTTGCGTTCAAGGAGGAAGTCCCTCACAGCAAGACAACTTCCTGAAGGAACAGCAAGGATCTACCTTCAGGAGGAAAGGGGAAAGAACTCCTGAAGGGAAGTGAGGAATCAGACAGGAGGTTGGTGTGTCTGGGTGATGTTCCTCAGTAGCGCAGTATGGGCACCTCTCAGAGAATTCTGAAGGGTTGCCATGACTTGGGAGTCTTTAATGGCTACAGTTTATCTCATCTATATATAGCAGATATTGAGTGTGGTTTTGTGGAGGTATGCAAAACAGAGCTCTAAATGGCTAAAAATCTGCTTATTTGTGCTATATTTAAACAACCAGATGTATAAACATTTAAGTTTGGTGCCTATGGGCTTTTGGGCTAATGATCCTTGCCTACTGTGAAGAAGTAAACAACATATTGCCAAGGTTCATGGGCTATCTTCGGCTCGTTTACGTATCACCTGCTATAGAGCTGTTGTCCAGGTACTAAAGCCTATATACCAAGACCAACCATATATACAGTGTTCATTTTAAAGGCATACAACTTCCATATTTTTAAATTTAATATGAAAATATGACCAATGTAGTGACATCATTGTCATTTTTTAAAACCTTCAAATGCTGCCAAACTAAAAACAAGTAAATATTCCATGTGACTTAAGTTCTATTCTTTATCACTGGTGTGTCAATTTTGCTATACATCAATATAATGTACCTTATTCTGTGTTTTCATCTACTATAGCCTTAGTGAAGTATTAAAGTACTCTAATATTACAGTATTTTTATCTATTACTCTCTCTTGCATTTCCTGTAGTTGCCATGTTTTTTAATGCATTCTTTTAACTACTATATATGCATTTTAATTCTGACTTTAGCATTAAAGTGCCATTCTTTCCTATGTATAATGCTTTTAGGCTCAAGTTACACTTTATTTGATAATGGGTATTAAATTCTTGATTTCTTACTGTTTCCTTTTGCCTGATACACCTTGACACTTCCCTTTATTTTAGCCCTTCTGAAGCAAAATGTTTAATACAGGTTTATGCTTTCATCTTGAATTTTAAGTCAAATTGGATATTATATTTAATAGATGTGTTAAGCCCATTTGGTTTGTGACAGAGCTAGAATCTGAACTTACCATTTTTGACTCCTAGTCAAGTGCTTCTTGTACTAGAAGTTTCCATCCCTGGACACTTAGAACCCTAGACCCCTAGGAATACTTGAAGGAAGAAATAAGGGCATTATATTTAAAGCTCGAATAAAAATCAATCACCCATTTCCCCGTAAAAGGCCATGCAGGTAAATGAAAAGGTGAAGTGTATTAGCTGAAATTATAGGAACTCAGTGAGAAAAATAACTGCTCCCTTCCCTCTACAGAAACTGTGTTGAGTGATTTTAAATCTTAATTAGAAAATGTGGGGGGAAAAAAGGAAAAAATGTGAATGATTAATTATTACTTAATCAACACAACTCATTGGAAAGCCAGCTCTTTCACAACACCAGGACAGTGGGAGGAAAATTCAAAATGAAGGTAGTCTGGGGGCGCCTGAGTGGCTCAGTCATTGAGCATCTGCCTTCGGCTCAGGTCATGATCCCAGGGTCCTGGGATCGAGCCCCACTCCCTGCTTCTCCCTCTCCCCCCACCGACCCCCACGCGCTTGTGTTCCCTCTCTCGATGTCTGTCTCTCTTTGTCAAATAAATAAATAAAATCTTTAAAAAAAGAAATGAAGGTAGTCTTGATGGGAAAGGGCTTGTGCCATTACATTAACGTGTATAGATTTTATACATTTTATTTTTTCTGTCATAAAGTATATATAACATAAAATTCGAAATTCTACTCATTATTTAAGGTACAATTCAGCGGCATTAATAACATTCACAGTGTTGTAGATCTATCATCACTCATCACTATCTCCAAATCGTTTTCCTTACCTCAAATATAAATCATGTAGCCATTAATAATTCTGATCCCCTCCCCTCACTGCCCTCCACCCAGCCCCTGGTAACCTCTGTCTACCTTCGAATTATATAATTTTATTTTCCAGATATTTCACAAGTGGAATCATAATACGTATCCTTTTGTGTCTGGCTTATTTGACTTAGTGTATTTTTTATATTTATCCATGTTTAGTATCAGCACGTCATTTCTTTTAGGGCTGAATAATAGTCCATTCTATGTACATACATTTGTATATCCTGCAATCTGTGGATGGACACCTGAGGTTTTTCCACCTTTGGCTATTTTGAGGAATGATGCAATGAACAATGGTGCACGGTATCTGAGTTTTTTTTAGTTATGTTGCGTATATACCTAAAAGTGTAATTTATGGATAATAGTAATAGTATGTTTAAATTTTAAGTATTCAAGTCCTTTACACATTTAATTGGGTTCTTTGTCATTTTGTTATGGAGTTGTACAATTTTATATGTATATATACACATGCAAACACCATACATACATATATATATTCTAGATATTAAAACTTTATCCAGTACATGATTTACAAAAATTTTCTCTAATTTTGTGGGTGATATTTTCACTTTCTTGATAATGTCTTTTGAGGGACAAAAGCTTTTAATTTTAATGAAGTCCAATTATCACTTTTTCTACACTGCCTCATGCAAATTTCAAAAATAATTCAACAGATGCAATGACAGAACTTTAGTTACCAATGCTATTGGAATTCTGAAGTTGCAGAGAACTAATAATGCTATCTTATGCTTTTAATTGATGTTCCAATCATGACTTTTTCAGTGCCAGATTATTTCTATGGGCCCTAAGGTCCTATGTCACTGTGAATCAGCATGATTGGCATGCCATAATTCAGCACAAAATATGACAAATAACTGTCATTCATCTTTACAAGAAATTATTTTCCTGCATACTCCTGCCCTCATAACTGGAGATACAATTTTAAAAAATAACAGTAAGGCAATTACAGAGAAACATTAAGTGATAAAGTTATGTTGGAAGGATTAGTTCAAAAGTAATATCCTGTACTCTGATTTGCATCCTGTGCATTACATCTGTTAAAACCAGACTGGCAATTTGAATTTAAGAGAATGGGTTTGCTGGCATAGCCAAATGCTCACCTATTACACAGATGACTCAGTGTGTAACTTCCTGGCATTTTGCTGATTGCTGAGGTTAATAAAATACGTCAATGATTACCGGAAATAGTATAACTAGAATGCATTTTGAGGACTTACTGCTAGGTTGTTGAAAATTACTGTACTTACTTACCAGGGTGCCTGGGTGGCTCAGTCGGTTAAGTGCCTCCCTTTAGCCCAGAACATGATCCCAGAGTCCTGGGATTGAGCCCCACATTAGGCTCCTTGCTCCCTCTCCCTCTACCCCTCCCCCATCCATGCTCTCTCTCCCTCTCTCTCTCTCATAAAATCTTGAAAAAAAAAGTATTGTACTTATTACAAACAAAATTCTATGCAGTCTACTCAGTCTATTTCCAGGCCTACAAATAACACACACTTATAACTTGATGTATCCACCTGCCCCCAAATGTGGTTCATGCACTTAAGTGATTACAGCTACTAATCTTCCAAAAACAAGAAATTGAGTGCATTCTGTCATGCTTCACTGCTAAACCCAGCATACAAGTGAAATTCCCCAAGTAAATAATCAGGGAAGTATGCATTTAGTTACAGCTTCCTTGATGCATCCTTGAGTCTCCATCCAGCCATCCCATCCCATCCCCCTTTTGAAGTTCATAGGCAATAAGAGATGTATGGACCCCTGAAACATAATCTTTACTATACATTACCTTACATAATACTTAACTGAAAGTTCTTTCAAGGTCTTCCTGTGTTCCTATTGTTATAGTTTATACATGTCCTTGCCTCGTCTTCTGCTCCTAAACTGGGTCCCTAAGCTGGGTAAGACAGGAGAAATCTAAAAGAAGTTGAGAGCTACAGTCTACTCCTATTGGTGTATCATGTCATGAGTAGGTAATTTCTGCAGCAATCAAAAGCTTTGAAATAAATTCTGGTGCTAGTGGCTCAGAAGTGCATTTATGTATGCCCCTCATTGGTTACAAAAACTTTTAGAGGTTGTTACAAAGATATTAAATACAAGAAAAGATGAATTACAAGTAAATTTTTTAGGAGGTTGAAACAACATTAGGGACATCACCTGCTGTCAGGGAGGAGATACAGTATAGTCCTGTCATTTGCTCTGGATAAGCCAAAATGTCTTTCTAGTTGCTAGTGTATGGAGGAAAAATTAAGAGTGACACAGTCATGCTCCATAGGTCAAAACCCAACCAATTACTTGCGTCAACCGCTATCCCTGCTGCTAACCTCTGAAAGCCATTTCTCCCAAATATTTCAAAAAAAAAGACTGGAATGGATCAAGGAAACCTTTGATAACATTACTACCTACACATTATGATGAATCCCTTAGAATATTTGTGTCATCTGATGTTGTGGATAGATGACATCGCAACACGAAAATTCACTGAACGCAGTCTTAGCGTGGCTAGGGAAGATGTAGTAGATTTCAGGTACAGGGCTTTGGGATTATTCAGTTTAATCAGAGTAGATTTTAGAGCCCCTAAAGGAATAGATTGCCAGATTTTCCTCTAATCATATGCTAGTATTATTTATTCAGTAGAGATTTTAAGTCTTGTGTATACCTAAGTGAGCAGTTAGTGAGGTAGAGTTCTGCCTGTTTACTGAGAGGCCATATGCAGAGTGATTCAAAAACCCAGCTCTGCAGTCTTGGATTTTTATCCTAGCAACATCACTTCATAGCTCTGTGATCTTGAGCAAATTGCTAAGCCTCTGCATACCTCAGTTTTCTCATCTTTAAAAATGGAGATGATGCCTATTGCAGAGGATTCCTGTCTTTGTCAGAGTTCGTCAGAAGCCATTGTTGGGAAGTGATTTCAAGAACACCGATAGGGCAGTGGAAAAGAGATCAGAGGTTGGTGTCTTTCTTTGCCCCTGATCCTTATACTGAATTTCAGAGGGGACGGGGAATGAGTAGATTAGTAAAACAAGATCACTGTTGCCAAACAAACCAACCTCCGTGAAATCTTGTACTGCACTGAGTTTGGGAATCTGGGTGAGAAGCACCTCAGTGAGCATCGTGTGAACACATTACACCCAAATCAGAGTATAAAATTAGAAGCGTGAAGAGTAGAAGTTCAGGCAGAAGGGATTAGAACCATAGGGTCCCCTGTGGCAACTGTGTGAGAAGATTGATCCATGATTTCCTAATTGCCACATAGTGAGGTCATATAAAATAGCTGATGGTGTAGGCTGGGGATGTTGTAAGGGGATCAACAAGGAGGGTCAGAGAGCCCATCTGGTTGAAAGCTACTGGGCCAGGTCATTCCTGTTCTGTGGTTCCGGTGGAGTTAAGTCAACCTCGTGGGAATCTTCATGCCGAGATAAAGCCTGGCCAGCCCTTACGGCTCATCTATGACAAGAGAACAAATCCAGGTATCACTGTTCATTCCCACCCACACCATTATGTGAAGGAAAAGAGGGGAGAAACTCTAAGAGTCTAATCATTTACCCAAGAGAGAGTGAGTTTACTTAAAAGAGACTTAGAACTAGAAAGAGATTGGTAGACCTTTGATGGGCAAGTTTACAGTTTTTTTCTAGCAGGCAGCAGAAGGTTTCAACCACTTGTGGCAAATTAAGAAGACATAAATTATTTCACAATGTCTTCTTAATGTTAAAATACTGATCCAATTGTATAACACTTTTATATCTGTCTAATGCTTTGTCAATTATTTGACCTCTGTTAAACGTTTCATGAGAACATCTAAAACATTTAATATAGAAAATCATTTTTGTTTACTATCAGATAGTTTATGTATAAATGGGCTAAACATGCATTTATAGAGTACTATATAAAAATGAAAGGTCTACCATCGAGAGGATAAGGAAGGAGCTGGTGCACTAGTGCCCATAGGTCAAATCTGGCCCACTGCTTGTTTTTTATGAATACAATCTTACTGGAATGCAGCCATGATCATTTATTTAAATATTGTCTATGACTCCTTTTACACTACATCAGGCAAAGTTCAGTTGTTGCAACAGAGACCATATGGGCTGCAAAGCCCAAAATATTTACTACCTGCACCTTTACAGATAAAGTTCGTTGAGCCCTGGCACGGGGAGTCAGTGAATCCAGATATTTGGCATAATTTTTTGTAATAGCAACAGTCTGTCCCTAAAGCCTCTATTTGTGAAGGAACTTAAATTATAAATATGTTAAGATATTTTTAGAAGCACACTGAGTATCTCCATAATTATTTAAAGGCTTTGGTTTAATTAGTTAACAAATGGTTGTTTACTTTTTGGCTCTTTTATAGAATAAATCCTGGATGACAGAAATCCGGTAACTTGAAACCATTACGATAAGACAAGCTACCAAAAGAAGAAAATCATGTTTTCTTGTTTCCCCAAGTGTCCTAAAATAATGGAGTTTTTCTGTGCTTCTCTGCTAAGATACATTCCTTTATTATTGAACACAATAAGCAGTAGAACACTAATATCTACTAATACCCTAGACATTGCTTAAATTATCCACTTGAGTACAGGGAGGAAAATTAAAAAGTAACCCAGTGAACTTGTGCATTTTTTAAATACAAGTAACATTTTTAGCCGATCTTAATTGCAGAGTTCTTCTAAAGGGGAGGCAGTAAAATCTTTAAAGCTCCACTGCCAATGTCTCTAGAAGATTAAAAAAAAAAAAAAAGAAGGAAGAGCAAATCCGGCTTGCACATTGAGCAGAGCTCCAGATGTCAAAACTTACTGAAAATCGGGGCGCCTGGGTGGCTCGGTTGGTTAAGCAACTGCCTTCGGCTCGGGTCATGATCCTGGAGTCCCGAGATCGAGCCCCACATCGGGCTCCCTGCTCAGCGGGGAGTCTGCTTCTCCCTCTGACCCTCCCCCCTCTCATGTGCTCTCTCTCTCTCTAATAAATAAATAAAATCTTTAAAATAAATGTATATTAAAAAAAAACTTACTGAAAATCAACAGGGCTTTCCATAGGCACAGGCTGCAAGGATCTTAGACTCACACTGGGTTATTAGAATACTCTGATTTTATATCTTTCTTCATTTTTGCCATATTCTGACCTTTTGGTGAAGAGAGTCAAACAATCAAGAATCAAATAAATAAGGCCAACTCTTTTCAAAATTAAAAACGGAAAACCTGAAAACCCGAAAAAGAAAATATCAGGATATAATGTTTGAGACCAAAGGGAACCACCCATTCCCACATTTGCTATTTACTACTGTTCCTTTTATTCTCTTATGCAGCAGGCAAGGCAACCTCATTTAGAGCCTCTGGTAGCGGGATATGAGTTCATGATATTTGCACTTGTGAGGTCTTAACCAAATTAATTTCAAGATTCAAAATCTGCACAAAACAACTGTAGCCTGAAGATTTTTGTAATGCAGGGCTCTTGAAATGAAAGTAGCCTAGAAACAAATGAAACGGAAAAGCCATAGCCATTTCCCGCAGTTCAGGAAAGAGGCATGATCAGAAATAGTTAAAACTTTATTATAAACACTGGCTTAGATGATTTTCTGTTCGTCGGTGACTCAGTTGTGTGCGTTAGTCCAGATACGTTTAATCAGTGAAATGAAGAGAAGAAATAAAATCTGAGTTTTTTTCATAATGGTTAAAAATTATTTCAAACTCTTAGACCTAGAAAAATAAACCCTGAAGTTTTATTTTAAAAAACTCCTTGAGGGGCGCCTGGGTGGCTCAGTTGTTAAGCGTCCGCCTTCGGCTCAGGTCATGATCTCAGGGTCCTGGGATAGAGCCCCACACTGGGCTCCCTGCTCGGCGGGAAGCCTGCTTCTCCCTCTCCCGCTCCCCCTGCTTGTGTTCCCTCTCTCGCTGTGTCTCTCTCTGTCAAATAAATAAAATCTAAAAAAAAAACTCCTTGAGATGTCTATACTTACATGATATATTCACAAGCTCATTCAATTAACACTGCAATGAACTATTTTTGTTCAAAAACGATGCCAACAGGATGAACTTAATAAATGAAGAAGACCCAAATGATTCAAGGATGAAAAGGGCAGGAAAAATTGCAAAGGTTAGAGCAATATATTGAAAAGGTTGAAAGAGTCTGGAACCAGCAGCTGAAAGAATGAGTCACTGATTCAAGTCCAGCTTCAAATGAATCCTTGGAGATTTGTTACAACTTCGAAGAAGATGCTCAGAATGAAATCAAGCACCAATACTCAAGTGGCCCACAGAAGACTGGAGTTAATTATTTACTTATTTCATTTCTTTTCTGTTTGGTAAAGAATTTCACTTTCAACTTCCAGACTAGGATTTTTGAAAGTTATTAAGATTGGGAACTGATCATCACCATGCTGATCTATTTGTATAAAAGAAATCTCTTCTATATTTTCCCGTCTGTATGAGGATTCCTGGGGTTTGGGTTTTGTTTTTGTTTTTTCATTTTTGGACAATCAAGAATATTTCCAAAATATTTGGTTCAGGCCATGTATAAGTCAGAGGTCTGTTACTCTCAAAATAATTCTTCTAAAAGAAAATTACTCATTTTTGGAAAAGAACACACTTCAGTCACCCACAGGCCCTGCTCTGATTTCAGGACTCCTGTTGTTACATTGGATTCCACTGCCTCTAGGATGGCAATTTTTAGAACTCTTTGGTGTTCTCCAAGATACAAATTATATTCCTCCATTGCCTTTCTTTCCAATCAAGACTTAGAAGTGAAAATAAGTGGGGCTCCTGGGTGGCTCAGTTGTTAAGCGTCTGCCTTCGGCTCAGGTCATGATCCCAGGGTCCTGGGATCGAGCCCCGTATCGGGCTCCCGGCTCAGCGGGAAGCCTGCTTCTCCCTCTCCCACTCCCCCTGCTTGTGTTCCCTCTCTGGCTGTCTCTCTCTCTCTGTCAAATAAATAAAATCTTAAAAAAAAAAGTGCAAATAAGTAACAATAACATTAAAATGTGATCTAAAATTTTCATGGGTATTATCAGTGTTAAAATTGCTTGGCGAAGTGTAGGTACTTGTAAAAGTAGTCATGAAGACAAGCTGAAGGCAGATATCCTGGGTTCAGGTGTCAGCTCACACTCTTACTAGCTGCCTGATATGGATGTCTCTGTGCCTCAGTTTCCCAATCCACAAAATGGGGCTGGAAGCAACACTTCGACTATAGGATTGCAACGAGAAGGCATTGAGACAGTCCTCAGGCTGGTGGGCAGCACATCTAGATACTCAGGAAATGATTAACCATTGTTGTGTTTTAAAATTATTATTCAGGCATACTGTGCAGACGCAGTGGGAGTGAAAAATAACACAGTATGCACAAAATCACATGCTCTACATTTTTATAATTACATTCATGAAAAGAGGAGTGGTAAAACCC
Organism: Callorhinus ursinus; assembly: GCF_003265705.2. Lineage (NCBI taxonomy): Eukaryota > Metazoa > Chordata > Mammalia > Carnivora > Otariidae > Callorhinus > Callorhinus ursinus. The sequence goes on along the minus strand of NW_027397078.1, from coordinate 13,139,001 downwards.
AAGCCAGAAAATTAATATAAATGCCAGTAATTTGACATTTACATTATAATACCTATCTTTGACATCTGGGTATAGATTCTGCTTGATTCAAGCAATCTAGTGATTCAAATAATTATTGGTTTTGAAATTTAATTAAGTTGACTTGTTCTAAGAATATACTGTCATATCTTAACATAGTGGAAGTTGACTGAAGCTTGATGAACAACTTTTGTAAGTTCCCAAGTATGAAAGTGAAAAAATACCCCAGTGGTGAAGTGAAGAGATATGATCAGCTGTGCAATTATGGAAAGAAGCAAAAGAGAAACAACAATCAGTACTTTGAGTCAGCATCTTTGTGTACTGGGTCTCGGCAAAGTTGATGTTCATGTGACAGATGTCTTGCCTTGTGGATATCTTTCATTCTCAGCATGCCTACTTGATGACTACTGGTAAAGCAGCCCCTGGTAAACAGTGTCTAGTGGTGCTCACAGCACACTGACCACACGGAATCACTGGGTGTATAAAAGGAAATCAGGATTAATGTTTTAAGCTGATTTACAACCTCCCCTACTAATAATATGCCTGTATTTTGAAGCCCGTAATGTAGTGTCCATCCCATGGTACCTATCAAAGTATCAGGAACCTAAATTGTGAGCTTGATGAAGTCAAAAGAAATGAATGGATTCTAAGTATAGATGCAATGAAGTTTTCCTTATCCTCCTATCACATACCATGCAGGGTGCTAATATGATCAGCTGGAATAATTTGACACTGTATAGTATTAGATTAAGTTTCCACTTTCGAAATTGTTAGTGGAGCCAGCAACTCCATCACAACATGAGGAGAGCTAGAGTATCTCTTGTCATCAAAATGCTGCATGGGGATTAAAACAATATTTAATATTTACAGAATGAGTGATAGCCAATTATTTGAAAAGTAAGTCAATTATTTTTCACTAATGTATTCTTCCAGATAACATTTCAGAAAATAAAATTACAATTTATCAGTGTAATTTAATCTTTGTAAAATATAGCATTTCATACCAAAGAAACTTTGATAATTATCACAAAATACAAAGAAAAACTAAATCTTACATTAATAGAAGGGTCACCTCCTTGTTATATATAGGAGTGGTTGATCTACAGCAAATATTTTCATTTCACACAGGCTCCCTCCTCATCGGACACCTCAAAGTTAACAGTATACTCTTCTTGGGTGTAAATTAATTTCACTATCAGCTTTAGCAAAAAATTTTTAAAAGGTAAATACAGAAAATTGCATCCTATATATTCTTGCAACTTAGTAAATATGAAAAGAATTCTTTTTTAAAAAGATTTTATTTATTTGAGAGAGAGGAGAGCACAAGCAGGGGAGAGGCAGAGGGAGAAGCTGACTCCCTGCTGAGCAGGGAGCCCTACGTGGGGCTAGATCCCAGGACCCTGGGATCATGACCTGAGCCGAAGGCAGATGTTTAACCAACTGAGCCACCCAGGTGCCCCAATATGAAAAAAATTCTTGGTTTGTGTGTGTGTATTTCTCTGACCCTCTCTCTCTTAGTTTCTCTATCCTTACAACATAGAAACCCATCTACTTCATTGGAAAGAAGATAAATTATTACATAAAATCATATTTTATTCTAGTTCTACCACTTATCAACCATGTGGTTTAAGTATTTTGGCCTCCTTGCCTCAAAGTCCTCTTCTATAGCCATAAGTGAGAGGTCTATGGTGATGATGAACTGAAGTAGCGTATATATAACCAATCAGTAATCCAATCGAAAATCCCTTGTTTTTGCCAAAAGTTCATTGAAATTCACTGAAAATATATCTTTCACGGTTTTGAAGAAAGACAACATTGGAAAGAATTTAAATGCAGCAAACTACTAGATTAGTGAAATGGGATATATTTAAGATGTTGAATTTAGGAAGTGTGGACCTTTAAAAACTTTTCATTCAAAACCAGGGTCAAGAAGTGATGTCATCAACATGGATGGAACTGAGAAGATTACGCAAAGTGAAACAAGTCAAGCAGAGAAAGTCATATGGTTTCACTTATTTGTGGAACATAAGGAACAGCATGGAGGACGTTAGGAGAAGGAAGGGAAAAATGAAGGGGGGGAATCGGAGGGAGAGATGAACCATGAGAGACTATGGACTCTGAGAAACAAACTGAGGGTTCTAGAGGGGAGGGGGGTGGGGGGATGGGTTAGCCTGGTGATGGGTATTAAGGAGGGCACGTACTGCGTGGAGCACTGGGTGTTATTTTACGAAAACAATGAATCATGGATCACTACATCAAAAACTAATGTTGTGGGCACCTGGGTGGCTCAGTTGGTTAAGCGACTGCCTTCGGCTCAGGTCATGATCCTGGAGTCTGGGGATCGAGTCCCGCATCGGGCTCCCTGCTCAGCGGGGAGTCTGCTTCTCCCTCTGACCCTTTTCCCTTTCATGCTCTCTATCTCTCATTCTCTCTCTCTCAAATAAATAAGTAAAATCTTAAAAAAAAAAACTGTTGTATGGCGACTAACATAACATTTAAAAAAAAAAAAGGTGATGTCAACAAGATGGTAGAGTAGGAGGTCCTAGACCCTCCTTCCTGCCACAAACACCAGTTCAGCAACAATTCATGGGAAAAGTTCCTTTGCGAGAAACCAGGAGCTATTTGAAAGTCTCCTGCATCCCAGGTGAATGTGAAACCAGACTCTCAAAAGCCAGTAGGAAGAGTCCCTTCCCCAGGTGCAGCGCCAATCAGGGAGAGACTCCCTGTCTCCCAGCTTCGTTCAGGGGAAGAAAGGGGTTAGCTCACATGTCCAACACCCCAACATTTCCCAGAAGACTCCACACAGGACTGGCTTCTGTCTTGCCACTCGGAGCTCTGATGGACCCAGCATTTTAGCCACCTGGGGTGGCTGGGGCTGGTAGATGCCATAGATTAACCCTTCTTCTCAGCAAAGGGTAAGCAGATGAAAAACCCAGCTTTCAGCTTCCCGCTGAGGATGGAAAGAGTTGATCTAGGTGTCCTGGGACCCAATATCTCCAGGGCTGTGCAAAGAACTAGCATCAGACTTGTATCTTAGATATGGCATCTGAAGTGGCATCTACAAGCTGTTAGGCATGGCGTACTCTAACCACTTGGGGAGAACACAGATGGGGTCTTGGGGAAAACACAGATGGTGCTTTGGACAGGTAGATGCCATAGGCTCCCAACCTGTGGATGAGCACAAGAGTGAACAGATAAAACCACAGCTACCTGCTTCTTCCTTGAGAGGGAAAGAGCTCAAAGAAGCCCCCAGAATCTGTCAGGGCTGATTGGTGGAGATCTTCCATATAGGCCAGGCCATGATTGCTGACAGAGGTGCCTGCTTGGTCTAATGTGCAGATACCAACACAGAAAGTCAAGGAAATTGAAGAGTCAGGCAAAGATTTTACAAACAAAGGAACAAGATAAATCTGCAGAAGCCAACCCTAATGAAGCAGAGTTACATGATTTACCTGACAGGAATCTTGGCATTTTTCCAAAGAAGACATAGAGATGGCCAAGAGACACATGAAAGGTGTTCAACATCACTTATCAGGAAAATGCAAATCAAAACCACAGTGAGAGATCACCTCACACCAGTTCTAGTCCAAGATGGCAATAAGAGTATCCTAAAATCACCTCCCGCCACGAACATACAGAATCTAGTCATGGAGCAATTCCCTCTGAAAGAAATCCAAAAATTACCTGAAGCAACAACTACACATCTAGCGAATGAGAAAATACCCACATCAAAATGGGTAGGGAAAACTGAGATGCTCACCATTAAACCCCACTCCCAGCACATGCCCTACAATTTAAAGTGAACTCCCAACTCCAAGCCTCTCCCTGAGGAGTTTGGACCTCACAGCTAGTGCCCCAAGCTTAAAAAAAACCCATCTGAGGAACAGGACCCCAAAACACCTAACTCTGAATGCCAGCTGGTCTTGCATCCAGGAGACCCCCAATATTAGCAAACAAGTTTTTTTTTTTTTATGATTTTATTTGAGAGAGAGAGAGATAGAACACGAGCAAGGGGGTGAGGGTGGACAGGGAGAAGCAGGGTTCGATCCCAGGACCCTGGGATCATGACCTGAGCCAAAGGCAGACGCTTCACCGACTGAGCCACCCAGGTGCCCCACAAATTGACAGTTCTTAAAGGGTTCTCTGTGGCTGTTGCCCCAAGGCTCAGAGGGAGCAGGAAAAACCAACCACTCCCCAGTGTTTCCCTGAACAAAGCTTATTTGCATCCCTTAAAAAGTGCTGCCTGACGGTCAGACTTCTCATATAGCAGATACCTCAAGGCTGAGTGTGATACTCCCCAGAGACTAGGGAAGCCTGTGGACACATCCCCTGCCCTCTCTATCTAGCCCATTCCAAGTCACCAGCATCTCCCCGGAAGGAGCTTATACACCTATCTGGCGCCCCAGCTTTTGTGCGTATATACCCAGAAGTGGGATCGTTGAATCATTACGCTCACTGAAATAAGCCAGTGACAGAAAGACAAATACTGTGTGATTCCATTTATATGAGTTATCTAAAACAGTCAAATTTGTAGAAGCTGAGAGTAGAATGGTGTTTGCTCAGGGCTGGGAAGAGGGGGAAATGGGAAGGTGCTGTTCAAAGTATATAAAGTTTCACTTATGTAAGATGAGTAAATTCTAGAAATCTTGTGTAGAACACTGTGCCTGTACTTAGCAATAATGTATGTGCACTTAAAAATTTGCTAAGGGGGTGGGGGGGGCTAGGTGGCTCAGTCGGTTGAGGGACTGACTTTTGGTTTTGACTCAGTACATGATCTCATGGGTTTTGAGATAGAGCCCCAAGTCCCTCTTGGCGCTCATCAGGGAATCTGCTTGAAGATTCTCTCCCTCTGCCCCTCCCCCCCGACTCACATGGGCACTCTCTCTAAATAAATCTTTAAAAAAAAAATTGCTAAGAGGGTAGGGGCACCTGGCTGGCTCAGTCAGAAGGGCAAGCGGCTCTTGATTTCAGAGTTGTGAGTTCGAGCCCTTGGGTGTAGAGATTACTTAAACAAAAACTTAAAAAGAAATGTGACTAAAGAAATGACAGCAATTATTTAAGCCACTTTTTCAGTTTAGGTTTTTATTGATCCTGAAAGTACCAACTAGAGGGCTAAAGTTCAGTGTGATTCATCAATCTGGAGAAGAAAGGGGGCATGGGAATGGATTTCAGGGTCAACCACAGAGGATGAGTCCTGGAACAGACCCTAGATTTTCCACTGGAACCAGGAAGTAATCCACTCTGAGATTAAGGGTATACACCTCAAAGCTTCTCAATTCCTGATTGGATTAATGTGATTTGAACTGCGGGCTCACCTCTCTAAGCTGGCTACTCTAATGCATTATTTTTTTCCTGGCATATAAACTATTTCCAAGGTCACAAGTTACTTCTGGTGCTATGGTTGGTTGTGTATTTCAATAGCCAATTTCAGGGAATATCTCAACTCTTAACCTATTATTAGACTGAAAACAAAAACTAAAGGAGATGTATGTACAATCTTGTAGTTAGATTTAGTTTTCTAATAAATTTGATATAAAAATGCACAAAATTGTTAGAATTCCATGATTTAAAGTGTACTGTTGATAATTACACTGTGACACATTCAGTGCTTACTGTGGTGTATTTTGTTTTGACATTTTTTATTTTATGGTGAGATAATTTCATCTTTCTTGTTTAAGGAAAATTTAGCATTAATACTTATTCAACTTAGTGAATTTATTTTTATGTTTTTTTTTTTTTTTTTAATTAACTTCTTTGAGAGAGAAAGAGAGAGAGAGAGCAGGGTACCGGGGCAGAGGGAAAGAATCTCTAGCAGACTCCCTGCTGAGCAAGGAGCACGACAAGGAGCGCGACAAGGGGCTCGATCCCACAACCCCAAGCCGAAATCAAGAGTTGGACGCTCAATCAAGTAGGCCACCCAGGCGCCCTTCAACTTAATGAGTTTAAATCTATTTCCTGAGCTGACACAGGAAATGTAATTAAGTCAAATTTGGCTTGTTGAATTGAATGCATGTGTATTTTCACATAAATGTTATCCAGTGACATGCATCTCTGGAGGGCTCCATTTATAAGCAACATGTGTTCAGCTCCAATGGAGAGAGCTTGTGGCACTCTAAAAGCATAACTGTATTCATTTCCCAGCTCTTTCACCATCTATTTGTGCAAATTTGAACAAGTAAATTAAGATCTACAAGCCTCAGGGGGCACCTGGGTGCCTTTGTCCAGTAAGCATCCAACTCTTGATTTCAGCTCAGGTCATGATCTCAGGGTGGTGGGATTGAGCCCCGTCTCAGGCTCCGCACTCAGCACGGGGTCTGATTGTCTCTCTCCCCCTGCTCCCCTCCCCCATGCTTTCTCTAAAATAAATAAATAAATAGATAGATAGATAAATAAATAAAATCTTTTAAGAAAATCTACAAGCCTCAGTTCCATCTTCTATAAAACGGTAAGTTGTGTTCCTACCTCTTACAGGTGCTGGGGGAATTTTTGGTGTGTATATGTGTAAAATAACTGCCACAATGAAGATAACAGAATAGACAATAAGTATTAGCCAAGATTAACAGATGCCAATGAAGAAAATAAAGATCTGGTCTCTGCTCACAAAGTTCATACAATCACACTGGGAAGATACAATGGGTTGAAAGGTGAGCCCCCCCCCGACCAAAGATATATCCACATCAAATTCCAGGAACCTGTGCATTTTACCTTATTTGGAAAAAGGGTAATTTGAAGATGCAATTAATTTAAGGTTTTGAGATAAGGAGGTCATTCTGGGTTATCCCCATGGGCCTTTAATACTATGAGAGTCCTTATAAAAAATGGCAGAGGGGGTGCCTGGGTGGCTCAGTCGTTAAGCATCTGCTCAGGTCATGATCCCGGGGTCCTGGGATCAAGCCCAGCATCAGGCTCCCTGCTTAGTGGGAGGCCTGCTTCTCCCTCTCCTACTCCCCCTGCTTGTGTTCCCTCTCTCGCTGTCTCTCTCTCTCTCTCTCTCTCTCTCTAATAAATAAATAAAATCTTTACAAAAGGGGCGCCTGGGTGGCTCAGTTGGTTAAGCGTCTGCCTTTGGCTCAGGTCATGATCCTGGGGTCCTGGGATCGAGCCCCGCACTGGGCTCCCTGCTCAGCAGAGAGCCTGCTTCTCCCTCTCCCTCTGCCTGCCTCTCTGCCTACTTGTACTCTCTCTCTATCTCTCTGTCAAATAAATAAATAAAATCTTTAAAAAAAAATCTTTAAAAGGCAGAGTGATCGTGAGACAGAGATTGGGGCAATGGAGACACAAGGCAAGAAATGCCTGCAGCTAACAGAAGCTGGAAGTGGCAAGAAATTCTCCCACAGAGCCTCCAGAGGGACTGTGACCCTGCTGACACCTTGAATTCAGACTGCTGGCCTCTAGAACAGCGAGACAATAAATTTCAGTTGTTTTGAGTCACCCAGTTTGTGGTAATTTGTTATGGCAGCTCTAGGAAACTAATATAGGAGATGAGAGAAGGCTACGTTCCTAGTGGCAATTTATCAAAGAATACCCATTATAATAAGTTATATCCTTATTTTCCTGCTGCAAATTGCAAAATAGTTTTACCCTTTAAAATTTCACAAATTAAGTCATTTATTCATGCATTTAGATGGTAATTACTTGGTTCTGATTATATGACAGATCCGTGCTAGGGGAACAGACATGAATTATTATTATCCTGAAAGAGCTTATAAACTAGCAAAGGGCATTTTCATGGGATAAAATTAAATGCAATATACAAACTATACCTAAGCCACTTGTAGACTTTGAAGTAGCAATAAATAATTGGGAAATTAATTTCAAAACTCATCAAGTTGATTATTTTACTACAGTAATTGAATTACTCATGTGTATATACACACATTCACATACATATGTCTATGTTTTTTCAAAAGTGAATGCTAAAAGAGCACCTGTCAGCATTTTTAACTTAAATTCCTTCTTCTACAAATGGGTGCTATGCAATCTTTGGAAAATTTAAGTGACAATTAATTTTCATTAAGGGAATTGGAAAGTTCAAGCCTCTTGGTATAATCTCATTTGGTCCTATTTTTTGTTCTCAGAAAGTGAAATGAAAAGAAAAAAGGTGAGGGCAAAAACAAATATTTAGGAATTATTTAATTCAATATTCAATAAGGCTATGAGGCAGGAATCATTTTAATTTTTAACAAGGACCAGATGTAAATTAACACATTAACATAAGAAATGAAGAATGGCCATTTCAGGTATAAATCAGAAGTGGTAATGGACGGGGCGCCCGGGTGGCTCAGTCATTTAAGTGGCTGCTTTCAGCTCAGGTCATGATCTTGGGGTCCTGGGATTGAGCCCCTGTCTGGCTCCCTGCTCAGCAGGAGTCAGCTTGTCCCTCCCCCTCTGCCTGCTCATCCTCTCTCTCTCTCTCTCTCCTCCCTCTCGTGCTTCCTCTCAAAATAAATAAAATCTTAAAAAGGAAAAAAAGGTGGCAATGGATGCAATTTAGAACAAGGAGAAACTTGGATAATTATCAAATCACATTACAGAGGTAACAGGACAACTTTCACAAACTTTCACAGTAAGGAGGTGACGGGAGAGAGATTCAGAGGACATATCTTCAAAATGGCCATTACAGCTTGGTCCATGGTTGTTTTAGAGGACCTATCTCCAGAAAATATGAACACTCTGCACATGAATAAATAAGCAAATGGTCCATTTTCAAATAGAGACAACATTTAGGGCAATGAATAGCATCTGGGGGCACAAGATGGAAGTCAAGGATAATATACACAAGTTTACAATTCAACTTGAGCAAATATAATTTATTACGATTAAGTTTTACCGCAGAAAAAAAATAAAAAATGACTATGGTAGTTACAGGAGATATTAGAAGCATGGATTCATAAGATAAATGGACATTTAAAGAACTATAGTAAAATATTCAATGCTCATAATTATAAAGAAAGAAAAATAAAAATGTAAGATTTGAAACACTGCACAATGACTAATTTCCGAGTCAACCTAGCATACTTTATAAAACTAGTGTAGGAGTCAGCCTCCAAGGAAGTCGCCAATGGTCAAACAAATCAACAACTATAAAACAAAGCAATATGCTAGGATGACAAACATCGTCAACCATTTACTGCCCTAGACATTAGTTCTAGTCTTATACTTTCACCACAAATCAGTAATTCATTCTACGTCATGATCCAGTCCATATACACATACCTTTGAAAGAAAGTATCACTAAACAATTCCTAACCTTACTACATGTGATGTTCTCTGATATTTTTTACTCTCTCTTATGTAGTCTCTTTCTTTGAAATAATGGCAGTTTTGATTGACTCATGGGTTGACAGCTGCATTTTGAAAAATCCTGGTTTAAAAAGAGGAATTAAATACTGGAATATAGAATTGATTTAGGTCTTATCAGCTGTAAGCCTTGAACACAAAATAAAAACCACTTTTAAACCAACAGTTTTCTCTGTGAACTACAACCTATCTAAAAGAGGCATGCTTTATGTTACAAAGGGGTTACAACATGCTATGGTGGGCCGAATGATAAGAGAAGGAAGTGGGGACAGTAGCTCTGGGGCACTTATGCCACAGCTCCTCGTTAGCATTTTTTTTTTTTTTAAGTAGGCTCTTTGTCCAACATGGGGCTTGAGCTCACAACCTCCAGATCAAGAGTCACATGCTCAACCAACTGCGCCAGCCAGGTGCCCCACCTCTTTAGCATTCTTGCCACATGCATGGGAAATATCACTTACTGATCGCTTCACTCTTATCAATAGGACTGGACAGCCCTTCAAAATCCTTCACAGAATAGCCCTTCAGACAGCCAGTGTTGATTGATAAAAGTTGCCAGCACTGCAGTCACTTGGAAATCCCTGAAATCTAATTCTTTGGGGTCTCTAAAATATGCAAGATACTCATTAGAATCCTAGAAAGGAATTTTTCTCTACAGTTAAAAGTTTAGTCTTCTAATCAGATGATGTCAGCAAGGTGGCGAAATAGGAAGCCCCAGACTTTTTCCCCCACAGAAATAACTTAATACCAATTGCCTTCCCAGGAGAAACCTAGAAACCGGTTCAGAGGTTCCTATATCTCAGGTGAGACATAGACCAGAGGAACCATATTGAGTCCACTACGAAAAATTTGTGGCATTAACTCTCCATAAGCCCTCTCCACAGGACAGCACAGTATGATTGGGAAAAAATTCAGTCCCCAACTTCTCACTGGGGAGGAAAAGAGAAGAGTGAAACATATAGCCAACATTCACTCTTCTGACTTCCCCAGGAGCTGCCTAAAGGACTAGTTTGTCTTGCCTGAATCTAAATGCTGGCAGGAATGTGAAAAAGGTTGGGGACCTCTAAGAAAGGAAATCAGCCCACTAGCACCAGAATCTGCAGTTCCACAGATGGACTTTAAAAAAAAAAAAGAAGATTGAGGCCTCACACTTCCTGTTTTCAAGACAAAGGAACAGGAACCAAGATGGTGTGCTACTGGCATGAAGAGACATCTAGACAACTGGAACAGAATTGAGAGACCTTGTGCATATGGTCAAATGATCTTTAACAAGGGTGCTGAGACTACCCAATGGAGAAGAGCAAATGGTGCTAGGAAAACTGGATATCCACATGCAAAAACAATGAAGGTAGACCCTTATCTTACACCATATACAAAAATTAACGCCAATGGATTTAAGGCCTAAACATAAGACCCAATACTTCACAACATTGAAGATGGTGAAGATTTCTTGGCTATGACACCAAGCACAGAAAACAGAGGTAAAAATAGAAAAAATGAGACTACATCGAATTTAAAAACTTCTGTACATAAAAGAAAAGATGCAACAAAATAAAAAGGCACCCCACAGAATGGGAGAAAATATTTCCAAATCATTTATCTGATAAGGGGTTAAGAACCACAGTGTATAAGGAACTCCTACAACTCAATAACCAAAAATTAAATAACCTGATTAAACAATGGACAAAAAACTTTAAGACATTTCTCCAAAGATGATGCACACATGGCCAGAGAGCATATGAAAAGATGTTCAAAATGACTAATCCTATGAGCAATGAAAATCAAAACCACAGTGAGCTATCACCTCACACCCATGAGGATGGCCACTATCGAAAGAGACAATAACAAATGTTGGCAAAGATGTAGAAAAATTGGGACTCTTGTGCACTAATATTAAGAATGTAAAATGGTGCAGCCTTTATGAAAAAAACTGAGGCCCCTCAGAAAATTAAAACTAGAATTACCATATAAACCAACAATCCTACTTCTGGGTATATATCCAAAAGAATTTGAAGGAGGATTTCAAAGGGATATTTGCACACCCATTTCATTGCACCATGATTCACAATGACAAAGAGGTAGAAGCAACCCACATGTCCATCAAGGGGTGAATGAATAAAGATAATGCAGTATATGCATACAATGGAATATTATGTAGCCTCAAAAAAGAGGAAAATCCTGTCCTACGCTACATGAGTGAACCACAAGGACATTATACTAAGTGAAATAAGCCAGTCACAAAAGGACATATACTATATGAATCCACTCATATGAAGTATCTAAAGTAGTCAAATCATAGAAACAAAGTAGAAAGGTCTCTGCCAAGGACTAGAGGAAGAGAATTAATGTTTAATGGATGTAGAGTTTCAGTTTTAAAAGATGAAAAATTCTAGAGATCTGTTGCACAACAATGTAAATATACTTAACACTACTGAACTGTATACTTGAAAATGGTTAAGATGGATGTTATGAATTTGTCAAATTTACAATTATTATCTGGAGCACAGGGTGCCAGATGGTGAGCTGTGGTTTAACAAGAGACTACAAGAATTGAAAGAGAACTTTAGTCCTCACAGGTCCTGCAGGAAGGAACTGTCACACTCCAAAGGCCACACAAGGTGGTCAAGGCAGACTGTAGACAGAGATACACTGGACGTGAATGGGGCACAGGCCTAAAGTATGGGTTCATGGGTGGAGAGCTTGGAGGATTCTCAGCTAAGGCTGGACTGGCCAACTCAAACCACAGGAGCCTGGTTTTGGAAAGCCCCACGGGAATCTTGTACATGGGCCACATAAGAGGAAGACACTTGGAGGCAGGGGAGACTATTGCTCACAAGGACTGTTGGGAAAGTCAATGTATTAAGAACTTCCACTTCCTTTGACTCAGCCAGCAGCTACCTAGGGCATGCACCTGCAAGAGGGGTTTAGGGTCAGTTTAAGGTTCCCGAAGGCCACTTGGCCAAAGAGAATGGATGCTGAGGCAGCAATACCATGAAGTAACTTAGCTAAATGCTCAACAATCATAATGTTGTGTTTTTTACCACACACACACACACACACACACACACACACAACAAAACCCACTTTGAACTTCTAATTAAGCAAAATGAATCTCTACAAAGTTAAAAAACATGTCAAACAGGGGCACCTGGCTGGCTCAGCCGGAAAAGCATGTGAAACTTGATCTTGGGGTCGGTCGTGAGTTCAAGCCCCACGTTGGGTGTAGAGATTACTTAAATAAGTAAAACTTTCTTTTTAAAGCTTGAAAATTAAATAAGTAAATAAATAATGTCAAACATACCTATAAGAATAATTTCTAAATTATATAGTTTGAATATTACTTTCTTCCACGTTTAAATATGAGTATCTAAATCCTATCTCTTCTCCATCCCCACCCCCCCACCCCGCAGAGCCCGACGCAGGTCTCGATCTTATGACCCTGAGGTCATGACCTGAGCAGAAATCAAGAGTCAGACACCTACCTGACTAAGCCACCCAGGTGCCCCTCTAAATCATATATTTATACTGTTTTTATATTAATAACTTTTATAATAAATATCCATCTGCCAAAATATTCTCACTTCAAAGCTAATTTGCACAATTAGTTTCCTAACAGATATTTTTAAGCCTAATAAAATGGATTCTTTTTAAAATATTAGACTCAGTAAGTAAATAAACATTGTTATTGTTTTATGAGATGGCCAAAAATAGGTTAAGTTTATTCTCAGAGCATCTCCTTTATGTTAACTATATCATTCCAGAAATGCCAAAGTATGTTGAGCAAATAACGTGCAAAATAAAATTTACAAACAAAAATTGTGTGTGAAAAGTTTATCTTGTTGTCTAAGGTGTCCTGCCCCAATTCCATTTTATGATAAATGGCTCTACAGGAAGTACAAGTATAAAGCCTTTGGAATTTTTGTGAATAGTTTATATATAATATGTTTGAGTATTTGGCTAGTATCTGGCTCACCTATGGGTCATCCCTCTGCTTTCATGGTTGGACTTTTATTGTTAACTCATGTTTATTGTTGTCTATGTCACCGTTTTCCTGAAACACAAGTAACATAATGAGTGCACACAGTGACTCCACACAGTGTCTTTCATCTTCACATGGAGTCTTTTTGGTTCAATGGTACAGAACATTCCTTTATAAGGTGTCCAATATTTTTCTCCTGCTTGTACGAAAGAATTGCTTACCCAGCAAAATATTCCAACATTCTATGTGAAAGAATTTCTGCCTGTTTAAAGAAATTGCTTCCATCTCTCATAATATTTTGTAAAAGGACTGTACCATATATATTTCATCTTGTGGAATACGAGTACAGATTTTAAAATAAGGATATTTTTAAAACAAGGATATTGAAAAGATGCTGAAATTTAGAAAATTGAAAAAAATTGAAATAATCAAAAGACATATTATTTTAAAATATGAATAAACAGATGTATTGAATTGTACAAGCTTAAACCTTTTCAGGAGAAATTTGGAGACCTATATATTTTCAAACAAATGTAAGGTATTTGCAACAATTAAATATATAATTTTTATATTCATTACCTTCTTACAATAGGAGAAACATTTGTCAGGTAGCAGACTCAGACTCCAGACACATATTGAATTAAATTACTCAGCTACAATTCCAGGGAACAGTTTAGGAAATAGTGTCCTAGTATACTTTTTAGAAAAAAAAAAAAGTTGGATTCATTTTAATGGAGAGAACTTTCAAGAAAATGACATAACACTAGTTCTTTCACATTGTAATTATGACACACACAACTTCAACTAGTTAATGATTTTATGTTCTCCAAATACCAGTAACATGGGTTTCTGGGCTTATAGGGCTACATGTTTTATTCCTCCTTTTACCAGAACAACTTTTAACAATTAGAAGTAAAATTTTACTTCCCCTGGAACAGAATTAGGACATGCTTTAACTGAGCTTCATGTTGCCTCTGTTCAGATAATGAAGTCTTCCTTTTAATTTTTTAAAAAAGATTTATTTATTTATTTGAGAGAGAGAGAGAGTAACCACGGGGTGGAGGGTCCAAGGGAGAGGGAAAGTCTCAAGGGACTCCCTGCTGAGTGAGGAGCCCAACACAGAGCTGGACCCCACAACCCCAAGATCACAACCTGAGCCCAAACCAAGAGTCAGTCACTCAACCGACTGTGACTCCCGTGAGCCCCTGAAGTCTTCCTTTTAAAAGTTGGCCAAGAGTATATGCCATGCAAATCAGGAACAATACAGAAAATGAATCATCAGGAGTTCTAAAAGCTAAAGCAAAAGTTTGGGGACAAAAATCTGCATGGGAATCTCTTCATATACTAGACATAAACATTAATTAGTTATATTTAAAATAAGTGAGTCTCTTTAGCCTTCAGCTTGGAGGACTGATAGACATGTATAGAATTTCATATAATAACTACATAATTTAACTTCTTAAACTATTCCTCTCTCCAATTCTTACGTAGCCTATGTGCAATTTAACCAATCTTCCATTCTCCAAGTTCATTCTCCAGGAGAAAATATCCTTTATGTCCTTTAGGACACTGATCATAATAATCCATTGTGTGAAATTTGGTGAATTCTTTCCTAGTTCTACTTGACTGTAGACATTCTAAGTTTAGTTAACCTTAGGTATTATTTTTTTGGAATGAATTTGCTTATTGTGATCTTTTTGAGAATTCTGTGTCTATGTATGTGTAACCATTGTCTCATATACTATTCATTTGTGAGTACATACAAACATTTGCACTTCACATCCCTGAGATCATATAATATACATTACTTTTATCATGGAAACTCACTTTATTTTTTGCTTGTTTTTAGTTATTATCTTCTCCATGCCAAAAAGCAAAATTCATACCTCAACAGAGTACTCTTAATCCCCTTTCTTACAGTGTGCTTTTAGTTCCATACCATGAGCAATGATAAAAGCTAATATACACTCCTCTTTCCTTCACTACACAATTTGTCAACCCTAGAATACTTTTTAATTGAACTTTTGAGAAATTACAGATTGGCATGCAGTTGTAGAAATAGAGAGAGCTAGATAATCCTTTACCAGTTTTTTCTCAATAGTAACATCTTGCAAAACTATAGTGCATTATTATAACCAGGCATTTACACTGATATAATTCAACAAGCTTATTATTCAGATTTACTGTTTCACTTGCAGGTTTGTGTTGCCCTTTCATAACTACACCCATGTGGGGTGTCCTTCCCACCCCCAACCCCACAATTCCTGACCCCTGACAGCTAATCAGTTCATTTCTAAAACTCTTTATTTTCTGGGGTGCCTGGGTGGCTCTCAGTGAAATATCTGACTTCGGCTCAGGTCATGATCTCAGGGTCCTGGGATCAAGCCCCACTTTAGGCTCCCTGCTCCTCCTACTTGTACTCTCTCTGTCAAATATAAATAAAATCTTAAAAAAAATAAAATTCTTTATTTTCAAAAATGTTATGTAAGTGAAATTATACAGTATGGTAATTGTTTGGAATTGGATTTTTACACTCAGCATAATTTCCTTGATATTTATCCATATTGTTGCATGTATTAATAGCTCATTCTTTTTATTCCTGAGTAGTAATAACATGGTGTGGATTTATCATCATTTGTTTACCCATTCGCCTGCCAAGGACAGTGGATTGTTTTTACCTTTCAGCTACTACAAATAAAGCTGCTATGGAACATGCATGTACAGGTATTTGTGTGAACATACATTTCAGTTATCAAGGATAAGTGCCCAAGGGTGCAATTACTGGACTCTATGGTAATTGCATTTTTAGTTTTTAAGAAACTACCAAACTGTTTTTCAGAGAGGTTGTACTATTTTGCATTCCTACTAGCAATGCAGGAGTGGTCTGGGTTTTTTCACATCATCACCAGCATTAGGTGCTGACACAATTTTTTTATTTTAGTGATTTTAGTTCTTGTAGGTATATAGTGAGATCTCATTATGGCTTTAATTTATACTTCCCTAATGAATAACATGGTAAAATATATTTCCATGTGCTTATTTGCCATTTATAGATCTCATTCAGTGAAATATCTGTTTAGATTTGACTGTTTTTTAATTGCATTGTCTGATTTTTCACTGTTAAGTTTCTCAAGAGTTCTTTATATATTCCAGATATGTGGTTTGTAATTATTTTTTTCTCCCAGTCTTTTTATACTCTCAACAGGGTTTCTCTCAGAACACAACTTTAAAATTTTGATGAGGTGCAATTTATCAAACCATGCTTTTTGTGTCAGGTCTAGAACTCTGCCTCCGCACAGATCCCGATGATTTTCTCCCCCCGTTTTTTTTTAATCAACGGCTTTATAATTTGGGATTTGACATTAAAGTTGGTGATCTACTGATTTTTGTGTAAATTTTAACATCTAGGTAGAGATTCTCTCCTTTTCTTTTTCGTTTATGAATTTCCAATTGCTCCAAGAATCATTTTTTTAAAAAGGTTATCTTTCCTCCATTAGATTGGTTTTGCACCTTTTGTCAAAAATCAGTTGAGCACATTTGTATAATCATTTATTAATGTTTATCTTTGTCTTATAATCCAAGCTGTGACAAGATCTTCAGAGTAAACTGAACATGGAACTTTAAGTCCCCAGATGTTAGAGCATCTTGGTAAACACCTTTGGCTTTCCAGAGATGCACAGTAAGTAAGTGGAAAACCATTTGCCCACAGGTTTAAAGGGAGCAGCCTACTGGACTGCCTACTGGAACAAGAGCCAATATGTTTCAGCTGAAGATAATGGAATGAGTTCTCTATTATATATTATTAGATATTATAAGTGGACCAGATGCACAGAAATACATAAATGTTATCAAGAAAACTGTTCTCTACAATTAAGATAAAAATAGTAAGTAGAATCCAAACCCCAAATGGTACAGATGTTAGAAGTGGAAGAAAAAGTATTTTTGTAAACATAATGAACTAATAGGGACAGAAATTTTATAAAGGTTGGGACAGGGAAAGGAAATTACACTTATATAAGGTTATTAAATTTATGAAGTAATCTGTCAAATGACAATTGTGACGTGGGAATTGGGAAGAAATACAGTAATGACTAATTAATAGTGAAAAATTGAAAGTTTCCCCTAAGATTAGAAATAAGAATATCCAAACTCAACTTTTCTATTCAATTTTATAGCTGAGGTCCTCATCAGTAAGACAAAAAAGAAAGATGAGTCTAGGGTATCTGGGTGGCTCAGTCAGTTAAGCATCCGACTCTTGGTTTCGGCTCAGGTCATGAGCTCAAGTCATGACCTCATGAGTCATGAGAGCGAGCCCAGGGTCAGGCTCCTCGTGCCTGCTTCAAGATTCTCTCCCTCTGCCCCCCCACAAATAAATAAATATTAAAAAAAGAAAGAGACAGAGAAGGAGGGAGAGAGAGAGAGAGAGGAAGGAAGAAAGGGAGGAAGGAAGAAAAGGCTTAAGGACTGAAAAAAGAACAAAAGCTTTTCTTACACATTAATGACATGATTGCCTTAAAGAAGATCCTAAGAAATCTACAAGAGAAATGGTAGAAAATATAAGTGAATTTACCAAAGTCACTAAATAGAAGGTCAATGTATAAAAATCCATTCCATTTCTGTATTTTAGCAACAAAGAGCTTAAAATTAAATTAAAAATGCTCTTCATAATAGCCTCCAAATTCTAAAACACTTCTAAAAAATTATGAAGAACATGCAATGTCTCTAAAGTGGAAAGTACAACACAATGCTGAGAGAAATCTAAGATGTAGGGAGATTGAGAAATACACCATGTTCTGAGACAGGGAGATAATATTCCTAAAATGCTTATTCTCCCCGTTTGACCTATATATTCAATGTATCCCAGTCACAACATCAACAAACATTATTTTGTGGAAATTGATAAGGTGAAACTAAAACTTATATAAAAATGAAAAAGATCCAAACAACTTTAAAAACTAAGCAGTTGGAAAAGTTAAAATATTTGAATATGCTGTATTAATCAAGAAAGTGTGATTACACGTACAAATCAATGGAACACCAGAAGCTATTGAATCAGACATATTTAGAGCCAATTGATTTTTGACAAAGATCAAACATAATATAACAGAGAAAAGGTAGTCTTTTTTGACATGATATTAGGACAGCTGTTATGTAAACAAACATGCAAAAACAACAACAAAAACTCAGTAACTAACTTAAACCACACACACACAAAGCCCACATGGATCAGATAATAAATGTAAAGGCTAAAACTATATAATACCTAAATGAAAAAACGAGAATATCTTCATGGCCTTTTAGCTGGCACAGATTTCTTTGATAGGACACCAAAAGCATTAACAATAAAATAAAAATATTAAAAACTGGCCTTCATCAAAATTGCTAAAATGGACTTTATTAACCTTAAAAAATAACTTTTTGAGAAGCATAATTAAGAAAGCAAAAATACATGCACAACATGTGAGAAAGCTTTCACAATTTATGCAATTTGCAACGATAAACATGCAGATTACAAAAAGAAAAGATGTATCGCTGTCATTTCTCACTAGAAATTCACAAGGAAAGTTTTTGTCTTTGTTAGGCTCAAGATAAGAAAGTATCTGGGCCCAACATTTCCACTGCAATGTGTATACTTAGAAAAACTCCTAAAGAATAATAATAGCCAGAAACTGGAAACAATCCAAATGGGCAGCAAGAGTAGAGTGGATAAACAAACATCATATGAAAGTGATTATTATACTGTACTGAAAATCAAAAAACTATAGCTACATATAATAACATGGATGAGTCTTGCCAACATAGCGTTGATATAAAGATTCCAATTATATGAATTAAGAAAACATACAAAAGTATACTATATGATTTAGACATATATCATTTGGTCCTGAAATTATTTTAAAAGTAAGTATATGGTTAATATAAAAGGCAGAATCAAGGCTATAGGGGTTTATGCATGGGAAAAGACACCTGGGTAATGCCCTATTTCTTAGGGTCATGGTTAAATTATACATTTAAGTTTTATGTATGTTTTTTGTATATTAGCTTATATTTTGAAAAAAAAGTCTAGGATTTTCCTAGTCAGACAAATTTGACTCTTCCTCTTTAACACTTCCATTATACTCCAGTTGTACAAGTTTTTGCTACGATTTGATCTTACTATTTTACATTTGTTTTCCCCCAAGTATCTTGAGCACTAGTGAAAGGGGCCTGGGTCTCTTGTTTCTCGCCATTGCCAAGAGTTAAATGCAAGAAATATTTGCCGAAGTGAGCCAAATCGATACAAGCAAGTGTCTTGTAAAAAGACATAATGGATGACATGGTACCTGTACTGTTTTCTCAGTTTGCAGATGAGAAGACCAAAGTCCAGAAGTTGTAAGTGCCATGTCAAAGTTAGGTTTGTGGGCCTGTTTCTCCTTTTCCACTACTTCACTGTCACCTGGAAATGGGGCAATATCTACTTGGGCAAGCTCTCATGAGTCCTATTCTTAAAACTGTCATGCATGAAAAAGTTGTATGCTCATAGTGGCTGAAGGAACCATTTCAGTGATAAACTGGCAGCTAGAAGTTCCAAACTGGCCCTCAAATGGGTTTTAATTGTGCTGTCCTTTTTTTTTTTTTTTTTTTTTTGCTAGTGGGTGGATTTGGAATGACACTGGACCAACTTGGTGCTCTAGAGGTCCCCGAAGTCACCACCACGGCTTGGTTTACTCCCAGCTTGAAGGCACATTTACACTGCCTGTTGGCTGAGCATTTGCAACCTCCTTTAACCCCTGTCCTTGTTAAATGAGGCGAATTCCAGACAATGAATGTGACTTCATGACCACACAGGTTGCTTGTGCCGCTGCCAGATTAAAACCCAAGTCCCTTCCTTCCCCGGCCAGGGATCTTTATGTTACTCCGCCTCTTTTAAAACTTTTTCACAAAGATTTCTAAATTGTTAGAAGAGCAGAAAGGAATTTTCACCTGTGGCAAAACTGCTTTTGGTGTTTCACATGTATTTCCTCCTAGTTTACCCACTTTGGTAATTACATGTAAATTGCACGCTGATGCGATGATAAATGTTATATAACCATGCTGTGGACATGTAATAAATTATAATTGTTATCTCAGATATATTTCATTTGTTTCTTTAGTAAATATTTATTGAATGTGTAACTGTGCAAGGTGGTGTGATAAACATTCAGAATACGGCAAATCGACCGCACAGGCATGACCCCGCATTAGTGAAGCTTGCATACAACCAAAAGAAACATAATAACTAACTTAATTATAATTGTCATTACTTAACTGTAGCACTGCTAAATTATAAAGTGCCTGCTGGCATGAGAGCATAGAACAGGGAACACTTGACATAAGAAGCTGGGAATTAGGGGCGCCTGGGTGGCTCAGTCATGAAGCATCTGCCTTCAGCTCGGGTCATGGTCCCAGGGTCCTGGAATCAAGCCCCACATCGGGCTCTCTGCTCAGCGAGAGGCCTGCTTCTCCCTCTCCCACTCCCCCTGCTTGTGTTCCCTCTCTCGCTGTCTCTCTCTCTCTCTCTCTCTCTCTGTCAAATATATAAATAGAAAATCTTAAAAAAAAGAAAACTAAGCTGGGAATTAATTACTTAAAAATGACCTACCCTTGGGGAATGGACTTCTAAAAAAGAGTAGACAAAAACAGTAGCAGGGAGCAGGGAAAGGTAGAGCAGAGATAGACAGAACATTCATCCCTAACAGGAACTCAGAAATTGCCCATGTGGCTGAAGTGTAGAAACTAAAGAGAACAATCACAAGATTTTATGTTCAGGACCCTCTAGGATAGATGCAAAACCATTGCAGTATTTTACAATATTTTAAGGAGACCCTCAACATCGGATGGATTATTTTGAAAGAATATAATGAATGCTGAATGGAAGAGGAGTTGAAGGGAGGCCAGAGTGATTGGGGAGAGTCACTAAGGTTACAAGACACTGACGAGGACCTGAAATCAGGTAATGGCAGCATAGACAGAAGTAGATGAATTCCAGAGATGGCGATTCAATTGGATGTAGATGGCCAGGACAAGAGTTGTATTCAAAATAATGACTGGTCTCTGGACACTGCCAAAGAAAACAGATGCCACCAATAAACAACAATAGATAACGGCAGTTACCAGCGTGGACAACCTGAGTATTAGACCCACTTGGCGAATGTCAGAGATCGTTCCATCTCTCACTGAGATATGTAATATTGAGAACGATTTTGGGAAAACAAGTAAAAGCTTATAGAATAATGACTGTTTTAAAAGCAAGCTACAGAGACAAATTAAAGATATAACCAATTTCCCTTTATTCATTTTGCTATGGAAATTCCAATCAAGAAGCATATTATAAGGCTGAATAAACTATATTCCATAAGAGTCTTATTTTAAAGGGAGAATCTTTCTTTTGAAAATTTCTGCTTGTTTAATATTCACTTCAACTAATTAAACTAAGAGGGGATTTTTTTTCTAAAAAAGAACTTAATCATTTTTGCACTAAAAATATTATGTCTATTATTGTTATGAAATTAAACAAAGCTATATGAAACCCTATTAACCACTGATAATTTAACAATGACTTTAGAGGTCACTAGAAAAGTCATTTCTAATTAAAAATTACATGTTTAAAAAAAGGACACAAACAAAAATTACAGTAACTTCTCAAAATATTTTGATGTAAAAGATGAATATCCCAATATTTTATCACTTAAGAGTTCCATAAAATTTTCTTCCCTTTCTAAACATTTATTTTCCTTAAAAATTCTAGTGTATAGGGCGCCTGGATGGCTCAGTCGGTTAAGCATCTGCCTTCGGCTCAGGTCATGATCCCAGGATCCTGGGATCGAGTCCCGCATCATGCTCCCTGCTCGGAAGGGGGCCTGCTTCTTCCTCTCCCTCTGCTGCTCCCCCTACTTGTGCTCTTTCGCACTCTCTGTCAAATAAATAAAATCTTAAAAAAAAAAAATTCTAGTGTATATTCAGATAAATGTATGTTATCCCCAAAATAGCCAAGTAGTACCCTATAAATATTGGATAAATAAACCAAATGTGTTTTTATACTTGGTTTTTTCTCCTAATAAAACAGCAACATAGAGCTCAGTCAGAAAGCCTGCATGAACCAGTTTCCTGATTTGAACAGAACACCTATCTTTCAGGGATATTAAAATGTACAGATCTTTACAAAATATTAAATTGTATTATCCATCCCGATGACTGAAAGGAATTGTACTCACTTTACTGGCATTAGTACTAAACAAAGAGCCATTATTCGCACTCTAAACTATTATCAGCAACTTTGGTAGCCATCAAGAAAAGCAGTTAGAGGTTCAAGTTGGAACAATGGCAGGAAAACCCCTTTGATTTTTGCATGTGGGCCTTGGTACAGAACATTGAGCCAATAAGCTGTGACTCTAAAAAAATTAACAGAAAACCTATATTCAGGAACTGTTTTGTCTTTTTTAATTGATAAAGATCCATACTAAGGATGTGCTGTCCAACACTGTAGCCACGTGCTCTGCTGAAAGCAAGACAACAGGCCCAAACTGAAATCGCTTATATGAAAGACCCCCGTCACCAAACCAAAACTCATTTATGATTTTGGCTCTTACAGAAATGGAATCTTACACCCATCAGTCACGAACTGCCTGATCAGCGCTAGTCAGGTCATCTGCCTGATAGACCCCTGCCATCCCCTAAAGAAAAGAAAGTAGCCTTGCAGTGACCAACCTGATTTTTTCCCCTAGTCTAACTTCCTTGGTTCCCTTCTGCCTCTAAGTCTCATTTTGGACAACTCGCCGGAGCTTTTTTCTATCTGCTAGATTGGCTGCTACCAGATTCAAATCAATTTTTGTTCATATAAACTTAAAAATTTGAATATGCCTCAGTTTATCTCATAGCAGTTCTTAGTACTTGAAATATTTACAGTCTAAATTGAGATGTAAGTCCAAATACACACTGAATTCCAGACTTAATGTGAAATAGGAATAAAAAACATCTCAAGAATAATTTTTAGAATCGGTTATACACAGAAATGTTTTTATGCTGGGTTAAATAAAATGTTCTTGAATTCAATTTCACTGGTTAATTTTTACTTTTAAAATGTAGCTACTAGAAAATTCAAAATTACAGATGTGGCTGCCATTATACTCTTCTTGAATACTGTTCTGGAGGACACCAAGAACAACAAAATGAGGCCCATACTTTACTTCAAGCTGTGTCTTACATGTTGTGCCCAAATCGATGTTTGCACTAATACTCTTAGGAGTTTATATTCATATATTCGAACACTCTTAGAAGCACAGTAAATGCTTCCATGAATTATATTAATACCTAGAGACATTTTTTATAAAAATGGTCTCTTCAAATTTATGTTTTAATCCTGAAAACAATCCCAACAGTTCAACATTTTATCTTTAGATATCTCCATGATTGGAGATGGGATAAAATGTCAAGCCTACTTTTTTTTTTTTTAATTTATTTTAGGGGTACCTGGGTGGCTCAGATGGTTAAGCATCTGCCTTCGGCTCAGGTCATGATCTCAGGGTCCTGGGATTGAGCCCCACATCGGGCTCCCTGCTCAGTGGGAAGCCTGCTTCTCCCTCTCCCTCTGCCTCTCCCCCTCCTCATGCTCTCTCTCTCTCTCTCTCTCTCTCTGTATCTCTGTGTCTCAAATGAATAAATAAAATCTTAAAAAAAAATTTATTTTAGAGTGGGGGAGGGGCAGAGAGAGGGACAGAGACCGAGGCAGAATCTCTGCACTGAGTGTGGGGCCCAACGTGGAGCTCGATCTCATGACTCTGAGATCATGACATGAGCTGACACTAAGAGTGGGACGCTTAACTAACCGAGCCACTCAGGGGACCCAAGCCTACTTTCTATTTACATGTCAAAGTTTTAAATATTAACAATTCAAGATAACCAGAAAGAATAGGACCAAGAATTCTGGAATATGAAGGAAACAGAAGGAAATGCATATTTTAGTTAATAAATTGTTTGCATGCATATTCTAATTAGGAGCCTTTGTTATAGCTTTTCCAGTGAAGACTTCATTTGCTTTTATTTCTGACCCTTGGGTAAATAAATACTTGAACAAAAAAACGTGGTAGTAGATGGGATGCCTGGGTGGCTCAGATGGTGAAGCGTCTGCCTTCGGCTCAGGTCATGATCTCAGGATCCTGGGATCGAGTCCCACATCAGGCTCCCTGCTCAGTGCAGAGCCTGCTTCTCCCTCTCCCTCTACCATTCCCTCTGCTTGGGCTTTCTGGCTCTATCTCTCTGTCAAATAAATAAGATCTTTAAAAAAAAATGTGGTAGTAGAAACCTATGTGAAATCTTATTTATATTTATTTTATAGCAGACATACATATTTTGAAAAAGATAAAAATCCGTACTGGTTTTGTTAACTGGAATATCCACAGGGACTAGCCCAGTGTTTACTGACTAATTACATGTTATTTTCTCCTAACAAGCTGCTCACTAAAGGAGTGGGGTGTTACTGGAGGATATTATTGAGGGGTAGAGTCCACCCACCAGCATCACCTCCATAGAAATCATTGCTCCAATTTCCCATGACTTCATGTCTCTCAGAAGTTACTGTTGATTTTAGCCATTCAATCTTGAGACTGTCCTCTTCTCTGTTGCCACCCAAACAGCCCAGGCCAAACCACTATCAACTGTCATCCTGGTGACTGTCTCTACCCGGTCACCATTTTTCTACTCATGCCCCCTCCAATTTATTCTCCACCCAACAGCTAGAAGCATGTTTCAAAAACATAAACTAGATCAGGTCATTCCCCTTTGCATCCTCTAGTGGCTTCTAATTGCATGTGGAATAAAATCTCGTCTTGCCCTCTGAGGTCCTACAAGACATGGCCCTGCCAGTACCTCTGATTTTAAGTATGCCCCCCGCCCGCCATTTTCTTCTCTGTTCTTGGAATGCCTGGGCTCCTTCCTACTACACCTCTCTTCCCACCATGCTCATTTTGATCCAAGAGCTGGTGCATTTGTTAGCTGCTCCATCTGAATGTATTTCCCCAGTCTTCATGCCAGTTGACAAAACTCTGGACTAGCTTTGTCTGCAGAATGGTCAATTTATCTGTCATTTATTGTCAAAGTAATGGGTACCGTGCATGGACTACACTTAGTGGACAACAATCTGAAAACATTTTCTCTCTCCTACTATTGCTCTCCAAATCAGGCAGCACAGTTGCCAGTGATGCGGTTCTAGTTAGATGGAAAGAGATGAGCAAGATGGAAAGAGCCTGGTTCCCTGGATCCCAACATGGAAGACACTCTCCATCAACCAGAAACAATGCACTAGACTGCTAAACTTATCACATACTTTTATTGTGTTAAGCCATTGAAAATCTGATGTTATAGCAGCTATAAATACCCTAAATATATTTAATGAGTCCTAAATAAATGGCATAGCAATGCCTTTCATAACAGACAGAATTATTTATAGCGGTCAGGTTTGTGACTTTATGGGGAAATCCAGGACACCAGAACAAGTTCCCATGAAGCAGCTCATTTCAATCATTTGTTTCTCTTTGAACTCTGCTAGAATGCTATCTCCATGCAAAGAGGGGTCTTATTTATATTGTTTATTACTGTTCCTCAGCATCTAGAACCCTGCCAGGCCTATCAGAGATCCTCAATAATATTTGTTAAAAGAATAATATGTGCAATTTATGAGGCTTTAGAGTTTGTATATAAATCTAACTATTGAGGGACGCCTGGGTAGCTCAGTTGGTTAAGCGTCCGACTCAATTTCGGCTCAGGGCATGATCTCAAGATTGTGGGATCGAGCCCCATGTAGGACTCTGAGCTCAGCAGGGAGTCTGCTTAAGATTCCGTCTCCTAAAATAAATAAATCTTTTTTAAAAACTTAAAAAACACGGGGCGCCTGGGTCGCTCTGTAGGTTAAGCATCTGCTTTCGGCTCAGGTCATGATCCCAGGGTCCTGGGATCAAGTTCCACATCGGGCTCCCTGCTCGGCGAGGAGCCTGCTTCTCCCTCTCCCTCTGCCTGCCGCTTTGCCTACTTGTGCTCTCTCTCTCTGTCAAATAAATAAAATCTTTAAAAAATAAATAAATAAATAAAAGGTTAAAAATAAATCAACTATTGATAGGCTTTTTTTTTTTTTAAAGATCTTATTTACTTACATGACACAGAAAGAGAGAGAGCGAGCGAGCAGAAGCAGAGGGCACGGCAGGCAGAGGGAGAGGGAGAAGCAGGCTCCCCGCTGAGCAGGGAGCCCGATGCAGGACTCGATCCCAGGACCCTGAGGTCATGATCCGCGCAGAGGGCAGACGCTTAACCAACTGAGCCACCCAGGTGCCCCTGATGGGCTTGATATTCTGGATAATTATAACTTTTAACTAAATAATAAAGCAAGCATGTAGATAGAAATCAGACTCAGGAGGCAATTAAAAATGTCAACCCATGTTCCCTCCTGCTTGAAATTTTTTGGGTAAGGACAGCTGCTTCAGGCAGAACAAGACAGTGGGTTAACTTATGACTTGGGGGCATCTCACACCTTCTGCAAGCAGGAACAATTTAATTCATTAAATATTTGAGCTGAAAACCTCATCACTTCCTGCTCTCCCAGGATCAGAGTAAATAAAGATTATGTTTTTGTCTATACAGAGCTTAATTTAGTCAATGGCAATTCAATATACACTAGCAGGAAATATTTTTCACTGTATCCTCTCTTGGAAGATCATCATGAGTTCACTCCAAAAGGATTATTTCTGAGATCCCAAGCACACAACGATATTAATTTAAGACCCATAATTGTGGAAATCTTCTTAATTTTATTCAGTTTAAAAACATGACCAAGTCAATAAGCAAACAGTAGCAAAGGGTGTTTTGTCAAGTATCATGTAATTTGGAAGAAATAACTCTAATCTGTCTCACTGTCAGTGCCAGCAGTGCAGAACTCAGAGGAACCAGGTTTCTAATTGTAAATTAGAAACACCATTGTCACCTCTCCGCTACTGCCATCTGCATGTCACTGCCATCTGCACCCACAGAAGTCATGCCTCACACCACCCCCGTCTCCATTCCTCTGCCATCCAACCTGAGACATACAGAACGCAGAGGTGCAATCAAGGTGGGCTGCTAACACCAGACTGGGCTGATGTGGGGGGAGATGATGCACTGATAGGCACGGAGGAGCTGTGAAAGAGCTGGAACTCCTGGAGAGTCTATAGATTTGCTCATGCGTTTTCAGCCATTTCCCATAACCTTGAGAGCAGAGGGGTTGGGTGGTAAGAAAAAGCAGTGACAAACAGAAATACATCTAATTGCAGGGACTTATCCCTAGGAAGTACCTTCCTGCTTAGCTGTTGCTGACAGGGACTGTTGAGACAGAAATAACTCAAAATAGTCACAACTCCTCCCTTACAAAATTCCCATAGCAGAGCATGGGTTTTAAAAAGCTTCCTTTAAAAAAAATTTAAAAAATAAAGAGTCTCCTTTATTCACTGTGTAAATAGTCATGTCTAGTTTCCCTCAAGTGTGACAGCATAATAATGTCATATTAACCCAGGCCCCCCTCCTCCTGTTGTCCAGTCCCCTCTGCTGCCATCTGAAATTCTCCCTCTCCCCCTTATTGTCACACACACACACACACACACACACACACACACACACACACACACACACCAATTTCAAACTGCAGCCAAAGTTTTCTAAGCCCATTGTCCTGGGCAGGTTTGCAACAGCCCGAATTGAAGAGAACTGTTCTGACATACCTTTTGTTTATATGTTTTATTTTGCATTGATTCTAATGTTCTGAGATAAAACTTTGGTTTTAGAAGACCTTATACTTAATACAGAGGAAATTAAGTTTTCCTCAGCTGGGGATAGTGAGAAAGAGAAGATACTTTTTCTGAGACTTCAAATGCCTCACGAAGAAAAAACCCATCTCTGCTACTTCAGTGACTTTTTCAGAGGCGTTTGAGAAGCTTTAGGGATGCTCTCCAGAGCCTCTGTAGAACCATAGGAAATCAATGGGGAGAGCCCGGGCCATTCTCTGATAGAAGAAAGGGTTGAATAACTATGCTGAGCGAAGTACAGTGTACCATTTGGACTCCACGAACACTTGGGATCAGAGAACCAAAGGCCAATAGGACACTGGCTCAGTTTCGTTCCTTCACATCTGTTTTCTTCTCTATATTCCTCCTCCCTCTCTAATCCTCCAACTCTATTCTTTCTAAAATCAGCTCAGCTTTGGGGCGCCTGGGTGGCTGTTGGTAAGCATCTGACTCTTGAGTTCGGCTCAGGTCATGATCTCAGGGCTGTGGGATTGAGCCCTGCATCGGGCTCCGCACTGGGCATGGAACCTACTTAAGATTCTCTCTCTCCCACTCCCTCTGCCCCTTACACCCTTCTCTCCCTCTCTTAAAAAAAAAAAAAAAAAAAAGGAAAAGAAAAAAAAAATCAGCTCAGCTTCCATCAGAGGGTAGAGAACACAGCAGTCAACTGATCCAACATTTTACATCCATGGCCAAAGAGGAACCAATTTTCTTTCTCAGTATTCAGTATCACAAATGCCAAGAAAGGATGCTTACTAACTTAGCATTGGTCCCATACCCACCACTAAAACTAAATCAATAGTGAGAGATGAGGACAAGAAAAAAACATGATAGACCCATTGCACTGACAAAGCAAAATTATCTGCAATACAAAGGCAATCGCATGTTCTAGAACTTTAGGGACGGTCTAATGATGTGAAACAGAAGGGAAGATAACCTACTACTCCAATACCATGGCGAATTGAGAGCATCACAGACAGTTTCTTTCCAATTTTCTGTCCTTACATCCTCAGCTTGTCGGCTACTTCCTGTGGCCTCAAAAGGGCTGTAGCAGCTCCAGATACATAGGCCAGAAGACAGAGCCATCTTTCAGGGCTATATCACACGCCCATTACTAGGAGAATTAGTTGCAAGGGTAATAAAATTGTCATTTGGTGTTATAATAACCTAAATTCACCCCTGTCTGTCTGAAGCACATAGCAATGATACCAGAAGTAAATCAAGTTTCTCTTAGCAAGAAAGGATGGCTGAGACAGGCCGTGGAAAGGGGGGGCAGGAGGAGCGGAAGGGTAGAATCATGGGGGTTAGGAGATTCATGACCAGAGTATATGCATGTGCCCAACAGTAGCCTGATAAAAAGGTTTTTCAACCTGAAAACCAAAGAGTTTTTGTAGTAACCTTAGTGAGTAGCTCTATTATGGAAAGCAATAGAAAAACAAGGAAAGCTGTGGGGATAGGGATCATCAGGACAATCTGCAGACAATGGTGACTATAGACTCAGACTTCTCATCAGCAAACACAAATTGTCTTCTCCAAGTACATTTCTCCATTGAAAGATACTAGCTGTGGATCATTGGAAGAATGTTTCCCCACTGGGATTACCAGCCTTCAGACCAACTCTGAATTTCCAGTAAATCCTTGTTGCCTTAACTTAACCAGTTTGTTTCTATTACTCTCCACCCAGAAGCCCGATTGGAATGTTTATCCTTTGTGGGGTTTTGTTGTGGTGGTTTTTTTTTTAAAGATTTTATTTATTTATTTGAGAGAGAGAGAGCACATGAGAGGGGGGAAGGTCAGAGGGAGAAGCAGACGCCCGCTGAGCAGGGAGCCCGATGCGGGACTCGATCCCAGGACTCCAGGATCATGACCTGAGCCGAAGGCAGTCGCTTAACCAACTGAGCCACCCAGGTGCCCTGTTGTTGTTTTTTTTGAAGGCCAATCTGCTCCACTAATTCAGAATTGCAACTATATTCAAATATCAGACCTGCTGAAAAGAGGGAAAGGAAGAGAATCTTCAGTAAATGGTGCTGGAAAAGTTGAACAGCCACATGGAAAAGAATGAAAATGGACTATCTTACACCACAGACAAAAATTAACTCAAAATGGATTAAAGACTTGGAACATTAGACCTCAAACCAGAAAATTTCTAGAAGAAAAGACAGGTGGTAAACTCCTTGACATGGGTCTTAACAATGATTTTTTTTAAATCTAACACCAAAAGCAAAGCAGCAAATGCAAAAACAAGTGGGGCTACATCAAACTAAAGCTACACAGCAAAGAAAACCATCAACACAGTGAGTAGGCAGTCTAGGGAATGGGAGAAAATATTTGCAAACCATATATATATGAGGAGTTAATATCCAAAATATAAAAGGAATTTATGCAACTCAATAGCAACAATCTGATTAAAAATGGGCAAAGGACTTAAATAGACATTTTCCCAAAGACCTACAAATGCCCAACAGGTATATGAAAAGATAGTTGACATCACTAATCATCGTGAAAACGGAAATCAAAAACACAAAATCACCTCACACCTGATAGCATGGCTATTATCAAAAAGTCAAAAATAAGTACTGACCAGGCTGTGCAGAAAAGGGAA
Source organism: Callorhinus ursinus (assembly GCF_003265705.2). NCBI lineage: Eukaryota > Metazoa > Chordata > Mammalia > Carnivora > Otariidae > Callorhinus > Callorhinus ursinus. The sequence continues at coordinate 13,108,286 of NW_027397078.1, read as the reverse complement.
CCCTTGTGCACTATTGGTGGTTCAATAAATTGGTACAGTCATGGAAAACACTGTGTAGTTTCTTCAAAAAATTAAAAATGGAAGTACCATATGATTCAGCAATCTCAGTTCTGGGTACATATTCAAAGGATGAAATCACTATTTTGAAGTGCTATCTTTATCCCATGTTCACTACAGCATTATTCACAGTAGGTAAGAAATAGAAACAACCTTATTGTCTGTCAACAGATGAGTGAATTTAAAAAAATGTGATACACACATGAATACTATTCAGCCTTAAAAGAGGGAGATCTGACCATTCACTACCATTCATGGATGAACCTGGAGGGCATTATGCTAAGTGAAATAAGCCAGACACAGAACAGCAAATACATGATCTCACTTATATGCAAAATCTCTGTGCACTTCTCTGATTATTTTCTACCATCAAGTTCACTGGTTCAAAGGGACTTAGGAATTTTAAGATCTTAAAACCTGTTGGAAGACAATAACATTTTAAACAAAAGAGATGGCAAATAAGTTGTTCTTAACACTATATACATGTATATAAATGATATGCATAGGATTATACGCATGTGGACATATTCCAGTTATAGATCTTTTTTTTATATGAATATGTCATATCTTTATCAATGTTGCTGTGATGGGAGAGAAGAGAGTCTGATCCTGGAGTCAGAAGTTTGACAGAGCTAGGATTCTACCACATATTAATAATGTGATCTTCTTCAATTTATTTGACTCACCTGACACATTTCTGTTATTGAGCTGAGTCACTGTCTTTACCTCGACTATACATGGCCACCCCCCATGCAGAAATCAGGAGGCTTTCCATGCAGGTAATGTTATCTGGGAATCTCAATTTTCATAATGGAATGTCAACCCTACATCTGGCATAAAATTCTTCAATAAGACAGAGAAGTCCCTATCAGAAAGTACCATCTCAAATTCTCTGCTACTCAGCTCCCATCTAAAGCCGGGATGATGGAGCATTCAGAAGGCTCAATTTGGCTACCTCAATTTTACCCACCTTGATGGAAGGTAAAACTTTGAGAACTTTATCTAAATAAGCACTCCTTTTCAACTGCATATATTTTATGAAGAAAACAGAAATTATCATTCATTGATAATAGCATGCCTTAATACTTTTGATATCTATTGCTGGAATTATTAAACAAAAAATAATGTTGTTCCCCAGGAAGTTTTTAACCAAATTCACAGCCTGTAGTTTTACTGTTTTACTCATATCTACTACTGAAGTTTATTGCTAATATGCCAAAATGTATCAAGGTAGGAAAGATCAGTAGGAACTAAAACATTTTTTCTTTCTAACAATGATAAACTTTCTTCTAATAATGAAGTATTTGGTGATTCATTATTTCTAATAGCTATATAATTGATTCTGTTTTCTTTCACTGTTAGAAACATCAGTATGAATTTGATATTTATAACTAAGTTTAGTCTTAGGTTTGGTGTATGTTCCAAGTACCTATTGCTGCTAAACAAAGCACCCAAAAACTTAGTGGCTTAAACATTATTTTTCAACATTCTGTAGGTTAATTTAGGATTGTTCATGCACTTGCAGTCAAAAGGCTGGGCTGGAGCATTCAGAAGGCTCAATTTGGCTAGATATCAAAGATGGCTTCTTTACTGACACATCTGTCAACTTAGCTGGAATGGCTAGCCCAACTTTGGGCAAGTCAAGTGCAGCTCTCTCCCCTCTCGAAGCCCCTGCCCCTTGTAGCCTCTCCACGTGGCTTCCTCACAATATGGTGGAACTTCCTACAGGACTGCTGGCTTCACCGAGAGCAAATATCCCAAGGAAACTGGGGGTAACCCCAAGGTTTTTCTGACTTAGCCTCACAACTTAGGCAGCATCATTTCCACTGCACTTTACTGGTCCAAAGCAATTCGCTGATTCAGCCCCAATTCCAGGAAAGGGAAAGACAAGAGCACATGAGTACCAGGAGGTGTGATTTATTGTGGACCACCTTTAGGGATTATTTATCGCAGTATCATTAGATTTTCCTTTTTCTTATAGGTTTCTGTTTTATCACTTTCTTATATTTTTGATTAGAAGGTGCTTTTGATTTTTATAGAGAATCCAAATAACAATAGATAAATTAATGCTTGTACAAATGGAATAATATGATAGAATACTGGGTATGTTGAGAATTGCTTGAGTTAAAAAACAGGTGAACAATTTTTTTAGTAAGATCATACTATAGTAATGATTAAGTACAAAAATAACTTGTCGGGGCACCTGGGTGGCTCAGTCATTGGGCGTATTCCTTCAGCTCAGGTCATGATCCCAGGGTCCTGGGATTGAGCCCAGTATCGGGCTCCCTGCTCAGCGGGAAGCCTGCTTCTCCATCTCCCACTCCCCCTGCTTATGTTCCCTCTCTCACTGTGTCTCTCTCTATCAAATAAATAAATAAATAAAATCTTAAATATATATATATATACTATGAAAAAAATTTAAGAATAAAAATAAAAATAACTTGTCATGGAAATTCCTGTTTTTGTCGGAATTCTAAGGATTTGTGCTTCCAACCAGTGTTCTCAAGTCAGTCAAATGCTCCATGACTATGAGACAAGAGAGAGACTTGGTGAACTGAATGCAGATAAAAGGAATTATGTCACAGTAACATTTCTTAAAGCTCTCTACACAGTTCTATTAAAATACAATCTGCAGAACCTATATAATAAACACTTTATTACTCAGAAATATCTCCTAATTAATACAACAACCCACTAAGTGTGTATTTCATTTCCACAGTTACAATTTCATGAAGAGAGAGAGTGAACTGAATAATCAACAAGCTGTCTTTTAGGACTATGATTCTAAGATTCTTCTCTAAAGATTTGATTCTCCATTCCCACTGCCGCCCAATGCACAAAGTGTCACCAAAGAATTCCCACGGAGGTCTCTTCCTCTGTGTTTCTCCGTCCCCTTCTACCATTCAATTTCTGCCACCTGGTGTAGTAAGGACTTTACCGTGGTGTCCTTTTGGTCCTTTCCCTTAAAACTATTTCAGCTATTCTTGTTGCCAGAAACCATTCCCTTAACCAAAGGGCCCTTTATCCTACTTGATTTTGGACTATCCAGCTCTTGGCTGTATTTGGCAAGCCACAGTGCAACCCTCACATAAATTGTGCTATCTCTGGCCTCTATATCATTAAATATGCCATTTAATCTGCCCAGAATGTCATCCCCACTCTGCGATGTCAAATCCTCTGCCTCACTCATTAAAAACCTTCCCAAGGCCACTGATCCTAATTACACAATGCAACCTCTTTATCTAGCCTTTTTTACCAGTCTAAACACTTAAGCGCTTAATGGGAACATCTATAATTGGCTTTATAACTGTTTTCTACATATGCGTAATTTTCTTTAGTTCTTTTCTCTCTCATTAAATCAAACAACTGACTTGTCTTTTATTTCTCTTGAAACTCTTCACTGCATCTAGTCAAGGGGTCAGCATTTAGTAGATCTCCAGCAAATATGTTAAGAAAATCAGCACCAGACCTTGGTAAACTATTGCTTCCTGTGCTTCAATTTTTTTTTTTTTTTTGCTATTTTACAGAAAGGAATATTATGAAGGTAATTTACCATTAGAGAAGTGTTTTGAAATCCTTGAACGGGGAATACTCTTCGACGATTGCATGAAATACTGCCACGATTACCATGATTTCTGGATGCCACTCTGCTACAAATGTACCATCTAGGAACAAAAAGAATTGCCACGTGAAGAAAACCGGTTAACCAAGTGATATGCAAGGCCAAGGCTCCCACCCTACATCGAATGGGGGACTTTGCTTTAATCTTCTGATACTAGAAAAAATACTTTTAAGGTAACTTCAGCTAAGGAAAACCCTGATAAAATAAAAAGACTCTCCAAAGAAGAGCTCAGTTCCAGCCTTGCATGCCCATTTTCTTTTTCTAGTTAATGTGATAGAATTAGGTTCTAGGAGATGGATGCTGTACTGTAAATCTGTTTAAATAAATGGCCATTTAACACTATGAAAGTATGTAAAATGTTTTGAACTACTAGGAAGGAAAACATTCTAATCTAATGACATGGATATAGTTAGAAGATTTCATTATTAAATGCTCAAACTGAAAACTGAACAAATGATACAATGAGTACATTTGAATAAGAAAGCCAAAGATTTTATGAAGAATTGGGGCACCTGGATGGCTCATTTGGTAGAACACGTGACTCAATCTTGGGGTCATGAGTTCAAGCCCCACGTTGGACATAGAGCTTACTTAAAATGATAATCATCTTACTTGTACCATATATGGTATAATAGAGGAGAGACTGTCCCTTAATAAATTATGTTGGACAACTGGAATGAATCCCTTTCACTTACTATAAAGGTTTTTTTTTTTTTTTTAATTTATTTGACAGAGCAGGAGAGCACAGGCAGGGGGAGGAGCAGAGGGAGAGGGAGAAGCAGGCTCCCCGCTGAGCAGGGAGCCCAATGCGGGGCTCAATCCCATCATGACCTGAGCCCAAGGCAGTAGCTTAACCAACTGAGCCACCCAGGTGCCCCCCTTTCACTTACTATAGCTGGTAATAATTGTAGGGGCCAAGGGCAGACTGCCCCAAGATGGGTGCCTTTGGCATACTGATTAAATAAGTTACTTAAAAGACTTCCTGTATAAGGACCCTCAGCTCCTCCTGTCCCCCTGAAAGCAGGAAATAAATCTCCCATGTGAAAGGTACCCTCCCTGTACTAAGAGGAAAAAGACATCCTTATCACCAGAGATAGGAACTTTAGAACCAAGAAAGCTGGACAAACAAACCTTGTTATTTTTCTCATCTACTAACTCACCCCAAATTCTGTTTAGAATTCCTTACTAAATGAAGCTCCCAAAGTTATCTTTGTTCTGATGATCCCTCACAGACTGTCTTTGTTTAAAAAGTATAAAAACTTCCTCCCTTGGTCCTTTCTTTGGGTCTCAATTTCATAACTGGGCCTCTGTGCACATGTTGTAAAACTTTATTTTTTTCTCCTGCTAATCTGTCTCATGTAAATTTAATTCTTAGTCCACCTGGGAGACCTTGAAAGGTAGAAAGGAATTTTTCCTTCCTTTCAATGCTCTTTTCAAAATAAAAGAATACAAAAGATATTTACAGTATTCAACTCTAAGATAGTTTCAATTAGATTTAAAAAGCATATGGTTTGACATATGTAAGGATTTCACTCAGTTGTTTACAAACGTGTTAGTTCTAATTTGCTCATTTTTATCTTAAAATTAATCAGTCTATTTATAAGAAAAAACTCTTAAGCTCTCTGTATTACTATAGACCTGTGCTAATATAGTAGCCCCTAGTCCCATATGACTATTTACTTCAGACACAGGTACTCTTACAGGATTTTTTTCTCCATCGGTGCCTGCGGTTCTTGGCCACACCACTTCGAAGAATGAAGAGGTAGACCAGGCAGAGTGGTGGGTAGCAAAGCAAGGTTCACTGAGCGACAGCAAACTGATAGTACAAAGCTCCTGAGGAGGGAGGGGACCCGAGAAGGTTGCCACCTGAGTTTCTACGTCTAGGGGCTTTTATGGGCTTGTTAGCAGGCTGTTTTCATCTGATGAACCCTCCCTGTGACTGTCATCCAATCAGGTTTTTGCCACCTTTCACATGGGAAAGGGTGGAGGGCTCCTAACAGTGATGTAAAATCCTTCTAAGGGTGGTCTCGTCTTCATGCAGGGGCCCCTCGTCCCTGCCTGCCCTACTTCCAACTCTCCTCCATCAATACCAAGAAATAGCCTCAGATTTTACAGCTAAAGGGTTCAGTTCTCCAACACCCATCCCCCCCACCCCGCCCCTTCAGATGCAACTTACAAATTCAGATTGTTACTTGTACTTCTCACAAACTGGCTCTAAGCCAGAGGTACCCAAGATCCCCTCCTTGGACTCGATTTAATTTTGCTAGAGTGGCTTACAGAACTCAAAGAAACATTTTACTTACTAGATCACCAGATTATTATATAAGGATATAACTCAGGAACAGCCAGATGGAAGAGATGCACAGGGCAAGGCAGGAGGGATAAAAATTCCAGGCCTTCTCCAGGTGCGCCAGGCTCCACAAATCTCCACATGTCCACCACCCCTGAAGCTCTCCAAACCCCACCCTTTTGGGTCTTTATGGAGGCTGCACTACATTGACGCAATTGATTAAATGATTGGCCATTGGTGGTTAATTCAATCTCCAGCCCATCTCCCCTCATCTGAGGTCTGGGGGTGGAACTGAAAATTCTAACCCTTGATTCTGGGTTGGTTCCCTTGGCAACCAGCCCCCATCTTAGGTGCTTTCCAAAAGCCACCTAATTAACATAAACCCAGTTGTGGTGGAAAGGAGGTTGTTAATGAATAACAAGACACATTTCACCTTTATGGCTCTGCAATGGTTTCAGTAACTGAGGACAGGAGACCAAATATAATGACAAAAGATACTCCCATTGCTTTGATTGTTCAGGAAATTCCAAGGTCTTGAGAGCTGTGAGCCCAAAACCAAACTGTGGACAAACACTGAACATGTATTTCTTATAAGTCACAGTATCACAATCGCAAAATAAAGAATACACAAATTTCCGTTACTTGGGAAGCATAATTCAATTTTATAAGTAAAGTTTTACACAAGCCCCTAATTATTCATCAAATTTTATTATAAATACCCTGGGAACCTGGATAAAATATATTCATTCTTATAAATATATTTATTTTATCTTACCTCTATAAGAGGTTTAGGAAACTAGTTGTGAGCTATCAAAAAAGTTATATCCATTTTTAGGACCTGTATCTACATACCAAGGACAACAACATCTCAGGTAAGCAGAACCTTCAAGATACTAGTAAATCTCAAATCTGGAATTTTGCAGAAGTTTTACTAAAGCATAATAGTCCAAAGCTTCAGCTAAAAGTAACCTAGTGTCATACATTAATTTGGATGATTTTATAGAATTATAGCCATAAAACTGGTGAGGGAGCAGAAGGCAAGCTGAGGACAAAGCGCAAGCTGACACCCTGCAAACCACCCCCCCCCCAGGTGGGATAAGTGTGACATTCCTCAGGTGCTCCCAGTTGCCCTAAAGCTAAAGGAAGGGAAAACAAATGGTTAGCTGATAGAGATTACAGTCCTACAAGACCTGAGTCTCCCTCACTTTACAAGTGTCTTAGTGATTTACGTGAAAAAAGCATTCTTATCAATAACCTAACTTCCGGAAAGAAACTCCCAATTGTCTTAATATTAATGACTTACTAGAGAGAAAAACTTGACGATGGCAAAGGCTTCCAGTATCTTGTTAGGTCCTCTTTAGCATAAGAAAGTTCTTTGAAAACCTCCCTTTTTCCTTACCCCAACTCCCAAGTATATAATCAGCCACCCCCACCACCCCGGTGCTGCAGCTCTTTTCTGCCCCAGGGTCTTATCCCCAGACCTTAATTAAACCACCGTTTTGCACCAAAGATGTCTCAAGAATTCTTTCTTGGCCATTGGCTCTGGACCTCACCAACCTCAACTACATTCCAAAAACGACATCAAAACCATAGTGATAAATATACTGGTGGTGTACTTGTGAATTAGTTATATGGATCTGGAGAACAACAACAAAAATAGAATAAATATTTATTCTAGAAGCCTGAAAGTAAAACACTTGGAAAGATTCCATCCCCAAAGCAGAAAGCTAGATGGCCAGTTTCCAAAATGTCCCATGAAATGTCTTTAGCTTGGTGAATTAACCACAATATGATCTATGCCTCTTGTTTTTACAGAATATAAATGTTTAGATTTATTATAGAAATATTTAAAATCATGAAGATTATTTAAAAAGGAACAACAGGCCCAAAATAGTCACTAGCCCCCCACAAGAACAAAACAAGACTTTAATTGCAGTTTTCAGCCACTGCCAGGAATTTGACCTTTAACCAATTGATCAGGACTAGCCTGACCAGCACTAGGGATGTAAACTGCCGGATAGATCCCCACCCCTCCCGCAAGGAAGGTTACCTTGCCTGAAATAAACCTTGCTTTGGTTTATGACTTACTTGTCCCACCTCCTGTTTTTTTTTTTAAGGAAAAAAAATTTTTTTTAAATCTTACTTATTTGAGAGAGAGACAGAGAGAGTGGGAGAGAGAACATGAGCTGGGCAAGAGGCTGAGCAGAGAGCCCAATTCGGGGCTCGATCCCAGGACTCCAGGATCATGACGTGCGCTGAAGAGAGCTGCTTAACCAACTGAGCCACCCAGGCGCCACCTTTTCTCTGGCTCTAAAAACCTCCCATTTTGTGCAGCTCCTCAGGGCCCCCTCGTATTTGTTAGATGGGATGCTGCCCCATTCATAAATCATTGCATAAAGCCAGTTAGATCTTTATGTTTACTCAGCTGAATTTTGTTTTTTAACGGAACATTTGCTAAGAACACTCACAAGAGAATAACATATTATGAAAGAGAAAAATTTATCTAGTGAAACAGACTTTCACTAAACGATCAAATCAGCACATTCCCTTTCTTTAGATGGAAGGCAGTTGTGATCAGGACAGGATCAAGTGCAAGAGAAGCGAGTGGCTTGACACAGACGTTTAATGACGTCAGACTCATAGACTAATATACACATCTTCAGCTGGACCACTTGGGATTCTGTATCCACTCACCGGTGAGGGCACCATCTCCCTGTGTTGTGCTGAACGCTTAAACTAGCACCATCTGACTCTTGTCAGAGTTCTCTGCCTTTTGAACGACATAGTCTTTCCTGTATGCATGTAAGCACTTTGTTACCTTGGTTTTCACCAGGAACACCTTTTTTTCTTGTGCTGAACTTTTTCTGTCTCTAATTTGCTTTAATTATATGTTGACTTGATGCTACCTCTCAGAATAAACAAATGTGCGATTGCTTATAAGATCCCACTTGTGCTCTGAGTACACATCCAAATCTACAAAGAAAATTATAATTAAAAAAGTATAAATGCCACTCAAATGAGAGTTGAATTTATAGAATCAATATCAAATTATAACACAGACACTTCCAAAAACTTTCCTTTTAGATCTGGTAATTTAAAATGAACAACCTGTGTTTTCTTAATAAGTCTTAATAAGTTTAGTAAGTTTTCTTAAGTTTTCTTAATAAGTCAAATATAAAACTACATTACTGATGTTTACTCCATTACCATTGATGAGGGAGCAGAAGGCTAGCTGAGGAGAAAGCACAAGCTGACACCCTGCAACCCCACCCCCCTGCCGCCCCCCAACTCCTGGGTGGGACATTCCTCCAGGAAGCTCCCAACTGTCTTAACGTTAATGCCTTGATACAGAGAAAAACAACCTTAACTTGACAGGGACAAGGCCTCCAGAATCTTGTTAGGTCCTCTTTAGCATATGAAAGTTCTTTTGAAAACCTCCCTTTTCCTTACCTCCCCCAACCCCATAGTATATACTCAGCCACCCCTCACAACCCCGGGGCAGCAGCTCTTTCTGCCCACGGTTCCTGTCCCCGTGCTTTAATAAAAACCACCATTTTGCATCAAAGACGTCTCAAGAATTCTTGCTTGGCCGTTCGCTCCAGACCTCACCCCACCAAATCTCACCTATATTCCAAAACTACATCAGCATCATGATTAATTAACATTTGTGAATATTTTATTTAAACATATATATTTAAAACGTAACACTTCCTTTAACCAAGGAGCTTATGTTGGCAGGGAAAAACACGTCAAGATCAATGAGAGAAGATGTTTATTGGACAGAGTGCTGGATTGGAAGCAAGGAAAAACAGTAACTTAAACTCTTAGGGTGTCTGTTTCATTAGATGTGAAGTGAGAAAGTTGGGCTTTATTATTTTTTGTCACAGCTTCCAACATTATGATGTTATAAGAAAATAATAAGAAAATGAGGCAACCACAAAACACAGGGTGAGAAAATCAAATCAAAGTCAACTCAATAAAATAAGTGTTATTGTACCGTGAAATAATGGTGTTCCATCTTGGGGATTTTAGTCTTTGTAGTATCTCCAAAATAAATCCCAATAAGTAAATAATATGACTTCCTTACAAGCTAAGTGTTCTGTTCAGTATGTTAATCTTTTTTCAGAACTCTAGAGAATCATTTATTAAGGAAAATAATGTTCTAGGAGGATAAATGGTATTCTAGTGGCCTTTATTTGTACAATCAAATTTCTTTAATCTAGCCTAAATGTGGAGAAGTGTCATTGAGGCTTAGGAAAACAATTAGAGAAAGAATATCTAAGGCGGAAAACAATTTTTTTTCCTTAAAAGAATATATAGAAAAGCTGTTGACAGAACAATAAAATAGCTGGATAGTTTATTTTAGAAAATCTAAATGCTTTGATAAGAATTTTGTGCAAATAAGAACACCGACATGTAAGAGGGAGCAGAATATACCACCCCATAATGTGTCACTTTGGCATATGGATTGTTTTGAGCTGAAGGCAATTAAGACCCAGCAGATTGGGGGGGGGGGAGCTTTTTACCTCTCCCTAACTGCCTGAAAGATTTAGATGGGGAGCCTGACCAGCAACGAACGGAGCTATTAGCAGAGAAAACTTTTTCTATCAGAAAGACTTGGCATGGCATAGCAAACACGGGTTTACCAAACATCTGCTCTTCTCATCTTCCTGTAAATTGTCTTCCTCCCCTTTGAAGCCCAGACCCCTTCGTAGGCCCCTCCTCTTTACCTCAGGGTGGTATATAAGCCTCAGCTGCCTGACTGCCTGGGAGTCTTAATGTCTTTGCCAGGTTCCTTATATTCGGAGTTTGTTTTTTCTCCTGTTAATCTGTCTTATGTCTTAAGTCAATTTAATTATTAGACCAGCCAAAGAACCTCGAAGCTCCGACAGGAAAACTTTTCCTCCTCAACACACGTTATAAAATCCTCAAGTTATTTGGGGGCAAGGGAAGTTGGTCTGGAAAATAATTCCTTTTCACAGTTTGACAATTTGGCTGGCTCAGCACTAGAAAAAAATGCAAAATTCTTCCCAGACTGTACCAAATCCTAAGTCTGGTGGAAAATTCGACTAAACTATGAATTGGCCTAATATTTACATGTTCTTTGGATGGGCAAATGACTACTAGTAGTCATTATTGTGGTGGCTGTCCGATTGGTTGGGGCCCCAAAATACGGGGCACCATTGGGTGGAAGCCGTTGGGGTGGGCAGTGAAAGACTTCACCTGAGGCACAACAAAGGAGCTAGAAGTTTACTGAGTGCACCGGAAAGGAGCTGTGCGCTGGACAGCAGAGAGACTGTCTGCCACGAGGCAGTGGGAGGGGGCTGTTCTTAAAGGGGGAAGGTGAGGAGGTACGGGGATGGATGGCATTTTTCCCCTTTTTTGTTAACTGTGCCTGTTGGTAAGTAGTCCATTGGTTAGTTAGTGCCTAAGGCTATTTTGGAGGGGCTGGGGGGAGTCATCCGATGGGCCTGTCTGTATTCAGCCAAGGGGTGACTGTGGGCCCTTTCCACATTCCATTGCTGCCTCTACAATTATTATCTGCTACATTTCCTTTTCTTTGTGATTCAACTTTCAGATGAAGAGCAGTACTCCAAAACCTCTTAGTTCTCATTGGTTCTTTTAGTTGTTGACAAAAGCCCTTCTTGGTCACAATGTCTCCTCATGAAAGGGCTGTGACATGGACTTAAAAAGACTTAAAAGGGGTATGAAGGCATCTAGAGGCAACTGGGACCTAAATACTTAAATAGTCATGTAGAATTAGGAATGAAAGACAACCCTGAAAAGCATATTTTATAACTCTCATCTTCAGCCTCTATTCTCCTTTTTGTTTTAAGATTTTATGTATTTATTTGAAAGAGAGAGATGCAGACTCCCTGCTGAACAGGGAGCCCCATGTGGGACTTGATCCCAGAACCCTGAGATCATGACCTGAGCCGAAGGCAGACACTTAACCAACTGAGCCACCCAGACGCCCCTTCAACCTTTATTCCTAATGACTTTCCTGGTATGTGGGTTGTATGGCTGAATGAGATTGGATTTGAAGGTTTTCAAGGCACTACTAGCAGATAAGAGGGCTGACTTCTGACTTCAGAGCCAAGTTTCCTAAATTGGAATCTAGGCTTAGCCACTTCCCAGCTGTGTGACACTGATCAAGTCACTCATCTCCCTGTACCTCAGTTTTCTCATATGTAAAATGAGGATAACAGTTTTACCTCAGAGGATTATTGTGAGAATTAAATGAAATACTCTTGGTGAAACATTTAGAATAGAGATTGGTGTACAGTTAATGCTGTATACGTGCATATTAAATAAAAATTTAAAAATGGAAAAAATACACGAACTTTTCCTTCTTTGAATATAACTTGAAATGGGGCAGAGCTTGATTTCATGATGCCAAAAGGCATTGTGAGAACAATAAAGCATCCTAAAATTGAGTGTGCCTAATGTTCTTTGCCTTTTATTGGATACTGTAGAACATTAAAGGATGATGGCTGTAGAAAACCCAAAGTGGGGATTGAGGAAATGATTTGGTCTTATTAAAAATGTATTTTTTGGATTAGATAATATTTTTACAGAGAAAATAAATTTCACTCCAACATTTACAAGTTATCACAAAGCATAAATTGAGTCCAAATTAATGAGGTTTAGCTGAAAGGTTTAAGCCAGCAAGATCTGACACATTAAATTGAAATTATACATGGAATTAAAGCACACAGAACTCATTTGGGAAATGATTCATTCTTTTTTTATGTGTTGCCAAGGTTCTATTTAGCACATCAAAGAAGACTTTGCCACTTATTAACTGTGTGACTTTGAGAGAATCACTCAGATTATCTAAAGACTTTTCCTCATTAGTAAAATGGAGTTGACAACAACTCCAGAACCTGTCCCCCCCCCCGCCCCCCGCCACCTCATCCCACTTCCCTCTGGGGCAACTGGGAATATAAAATGGTTTTGTATTCAGTAGAGCTATATAGATAAAACTGAGTGTGTATCTTAGTTTGGGTTTCCCCGACAGTAGAGCACATGGCAAATGTTTGGAAATGGGGTATTTATTTGACAGGTTATCCGTGGAAGGATAAAGGAGAGAGGGGGAGTGTCCGACTGGAAAACCAATAAGAAGCTGGTTTTCCCTCTGGACCAATAGGCTCAGTCTCTATGAACCCTGTGAGGAACTGTATAAAATTCCCTGTGGAATTGGCTCCTTTTTTTTTTTTTCTCCCCCCCCCCCCCCAAGTGACAGGAGGCTGGAGCATTTCACTACAGACTGCCATCCCCCATTGGTTGATATTTTTCTTCAAGTACATGAAAACCCTGATTGGACCTATCAACAGGCAGGAGAAAGCCTTGAGATAGAAAAGCTATAATGCCCTTAAGTTGGCACCATGGGAGTGTGCGAGGTACTGTTCGCGTTAGCTGTACGTGAGGTCAGAGGTGAACAGAGGAGGTGCGGCATACACAGGAACGCTCTCTGCTCCAGTGCGCTTTCCTCTGCCCTTGTGAGTGGAAGTAAGTTTGAGGTATGGCATAGGGAGTAATAATTCACTCTGGTCCATCACTGCCTTTTTGTTTGCTGGGTTGTGCTACAACCGAGTGCTTACTCACTCCATTCTTCAGAGCAAGACCAGGTTTCTCTCGTCAGCTCTCTGTAATCCTTTAATTCCCCTATTTTCCCAACACAGATTCTTCCACCTTCTCCGTGGGAAGCAGAATTTAACAAGTCCCTGTCCACCACCATCTGCCTTGCCCTGGCCGCCATTATTAAAATTGGCATTCTGTATTATGTATGTATCTAGCTTTCCTCTGTTGTCATATTTATCATATTCTGCTGTAGAGATATTTGAATTTCTACCTTTTCTTTCCCTACCATGATTTATATCACACTGTGAACTACAAGAAAGTAACATCAATTAATTTTAAATGCAAATGATTTAATTTTCTCCAACCTTCAGAATATTTTAAAAGTCTATGTGGTGGTTAATTTTAACTGTCAACTAACTGTCAAGTGCCCAGATACTGAGTTAAACATTATCTCTGGGGGGTGAGTGGGGGGTTGTCCCGGATGGGATTAACATTTAAATCAGTAGAGCATAGCAGAGTGCCTTCTCCAATGTGGATGAGCCTTATCCAATCCACTGACGGCCTGAATAGAATAAAAAGCTGAGTAAAAAAGAATTCTCTCTCTCTGCCCGACTGTTTTTGAGCTGGGACATGGATCTTCTCCTGCCTTGGGACTCAAACTTGGACTCAGATTGGAACTTACACCGTCAGCTCTCCAGGGGCCGGGCTTCTCAGCCTCCATAATCAAGTTCATAACCAATTCCTTAAAAAAGAAAAAATACACACACATACACACACAGTTGGTTCTGTTTCTCTGGAGAATGTGACAAATACAGTCTATTTTAATTTCCAATGAGATTTAATAAATTCCTCACTGACCTATAATCTTCTATGGTTCTGGTTTCATTTGGTGAAAAAAAAAACCTGAGGGGACTCTAAGTAACTCTGCTTATATCAAAAGAAAAAAAGAGAGACTATCCTTTGATTTTGTATTTTTTTTCCCCTCTCAAAATAGCCCATTCAAAATAAATAGTGTTAGCGTCGCTCTTATACATTGCCTTAAACTCCCAGCCCACAACTTTATTTCTTTAAATAAATAAATACCTGTGGGACCTTTAGCAGGAAGATGTAGAATGTGTTCTTTCTTTTAATATTTCATAGCACAACAATTTTTTTAAAGATTTTATTTATTTGAGAGAGGGATAGCGTGAGAGAGCTAGAGCACATTTGGGGGGGAGGGGCAGAGGGAGAAGCAGACTCCCCACTGAGCAGGGAGACTGATGGGAGACTCGATCCCAGGAACCTGAGATCATGACCTGAGCCAAAGGTAGATGCTTAACTGACTGAGCCACCCAGGCATCCTGCACAGCAGTTTATTTAAAAGGCATGATAAAAAAAATATTCAAACAAATATTCAAAAGTTTTAAAACTCATGATGTAAGCATAGATAGAATTAAACTTTGGAAAATTACTAAATAAAATACAGTTATTGGTTAAAACTATTAACGGACATCCAAGTAAAAGTAGGGGTACTATTTCATGTATTCATAAAAACAAGAGATTCCTGGATGGTTATTAAAGTGAACTGAAGGAGAATTATGGATGACTAATGTCTTCTTTGTCTAATTTCAATGTTTGTATTATACATTTCAAAGTATTACAGAGAAATGAAATACGTTAGTACCAAAATTGTAAATACTTTCCTGGAAATTAAATATCAATTTTTCTTAAACAACAAACGTCATATTTTAAAATTATCTTCAGGACACATGTTAATGATGAAGATCACAATGTTAGCTGCTCCCAGTCAATAATTTTTCCTTTGAAAAATTATCAGATATTATATAAAGACTCACTATCAAAATATCTGTTAAAAATTCATCATCAAAATATAGCTACAGGGGCACCTGGGTGGCTCAGATGGTTGAGCGTCTGCCTTCGGCTCAAGTCATGATATCCGCGTCCTGGGATCAAGCCCCATGTCAGGCTCCCAGCTTGACATGGAGTCTGCTTCTCCTTCTGCCTCTCTCCTGGCTTGTGCTCTGTGTCTCTCTCTCAAATAAATAAATAAAATCTTTAAAAAACAAAACAAAACAAAATATAGCTACAGGTAGAGCAGCTAACTTTTTTAAAGCTGTATTACCCTCCAACAGTTATGCAAAGTTTATAAACACTATAAAGTTTAGATTACTCTTTTCTTACCATTAACTCTGATAATTTTATTAATTTTAAGCATATAAACATGAGTGAAAAGATGGATTATAAAACCATTAAAATACTTTTATCATGGATGGTGAGGCAAGTAGAATAACGTCTCCACAAAGATGTCTATGGCCTAATTCCCCAAACCTGTGAATACGCTCCTTTACACGGCAGACTTTTCAGATATGATTAAACAAAGGATCTTGAGATGGGAAAACTATCCTGGATTATCTAACTGGCCCCAATGTGATCCTAAGGATCCTTAAAAGAGGGAAGCAGAGGGTGCCTGGCTGGCTCAGTCAATAGAACACGCCACTCTTTTGATGATCTCAGAGTTGTGAGTCCAAGCCCCATGTTGGGCATGGCGCCTACTTAAAGAGGGAAGCAGAAGAGTCAGAGTTGGAGAAAGGGATGTGATGATGAGAGGAGAGATTGAAATGATATTGCCAAGACCCAGAAATGCAGGCAATCTCTTGAAGCTGGGAGAGGCAAGGGAGGGATTCTCCCCTAGGGTCTTCACAAGCAATGCAATCCTGCTGCCACCCTAATCTTAGCCCCATGAGACCCATTTTGACTTCTAACTTCCTGAGGAAAAGAATCAATTTCTATTGTTTTAAGCAACAAAATATGTGATCATTTGTTACAGCAGCAACATGAAACTAACACAGATGGATAAATTAAACCTCCCATGTTATAGTAGCACTTTTGCATATTTCAACAGATGTCTTGCTTAGCTTAATTCAGACCCTGTACAGATATGAAATATATAATTGGTATAATTCTAGGTAGCAATGACATGGTTATAAGAAACAGAGACTCACTCAAACTAGTTCAAATAAGTAGAGAATTTATTTTATTCTCTAGTAGGATGAGAATCTGACAGGGCCCAGTATTTGGAAGTGTAGCTGAACCTTACAGAAACCAGAAAACCATTAGGCATATGGTCTCTTGATCTCAATCTTTCACTCTCTGGCTCTCGTTCTTGCTCTCGGGCTCTCCTCACCGTCCCGCTCTCATTCACAGGGCGCCCTACATTTGCTTTTATTCTGCAAACCAACCCCAGCTTCCTTTCTGAATACTAACTTCCTCTGAAGATACTTAGGAGTTACTAACCCATAACTTTGGTTTGTATAGAGCTTTAAACTTCTGGAGTGCCAAGCATAGCATTGATACATTCGGTATCAGGTCAGCTATCTGCAAATACAGCCTAACAAGTCCTTACTTCAAATTCCTGAGAGAGGTGTTCCGGTGGTCAAGCATCCACTCTTGATCCAATCAGCCATAGCCACAGGGAATAAAATCATCCGCCCCAAATATGGGGCCGCCTAGGCCCAAAGCAGAATCTCTTATAAAAAAGAATGAAAGTTGAGCCAATGGCAGAAATTTGACATACAGACATTTTATAAATATATTTACATGGCGACTATATTTTTATATGTCAATGTGTACTGTGTTTTACTCAGTTACAGCTAATTCACTGAATCTTAATTATGTGAATTGATGCTAAGCTCTTGTGAAGAGCACCATGCACTGGACTGCCAAAAATAAGACAGTAGGGCTATAAATCTTTTACCACAGAAGCTAAACATGAAAACAATGGAGCAATTTTAATTGCTTATCACAGTACCAGCCATTCTAATTAGATGATCTTGTCAAAATGTCTTCAGTGGTAGTATGATATAAAGCTATTTTCTAGGACAGAGTTAAAAGAATTATTTGATAGCTTACAGAAAGCAAATCTTTGCTCCTACCTGGAAGTAGAGACAGTCCTGCTCTACAGATAGAGAGTTATCATAAAATGACTCAGTAATTCTCCTCAGTGGAAAGGATGTCTGGTAATAATAACACCCAGAATGCACCACTTCACTGCCCATCATGGCTCAGAGCCAAATATTGGAATTATCTATAAAATCTCTTTTAAAATTCTCAACCATTCTTCAAGATAGCTATTTTTAATCGTCATTTTATAGAGAAGGAAACAAAGGCTCAGAGGTAAAACAATTTGCTCAGAGTCAAATAAGGAAGAGGAAGAACCAAAGTTTGAACCAGATCTGTCTGTTGCAATGTTATTATTCTATCCTCTATATTAAACTACACCATGTTTGTCACTGTAGTGATGACAGCATAATAGATTCTCCTTGTCAGTTATAAACAATATACACAGCTTAAAATGTATACATTGTCATTCAATGCTACTCTAAACATATTACAAAATAGATGAAAAGAAAAGAGCAAGGTCAATATTTTTACAAGGTTTCCTACAGTATATTTACATTCTTCACAAGTCACTTACTTGAATTGGAGACTTCACTACACCATCCCTCATGGCTTTCAGCCTAGGTCCATCTCTGTACTAGCAGCATTGACGATATAAAGCACAGTGTGTATCTGGATACATTGTCAGTTCTGTTTAAGAGGCTTCAGTAGGCAGCAGACTTACACCAAAGGCAAGACTGTTCTTCCACTTGTGATAGGAGGCACTTTGTCTGGAGCATGTGGGTCTTGAAAGTTGCCTGATTTACACAGCCTCTTTAAGAGAAGAGATTATTAAATTAAAATTAAAGGGGCACCTGGGTGGCTCAACCAGTTGAGCGTCTGACTCTTGATTTTGGCTCAGGTCATGACCGCAGGGTCCTGGGATTGAGCCCCGCTTCAGGCTCCCTCTGATGGGGGATTCTGCTTGTCTCCCTCTCCCTCTGCCCCCTCTTTTGCTCATGAGCACACACACTCTCTCTCCAAAATAAATAAATAAATCTTTAAAAATAAGTAAATGAATAAATAAGTAATAAAATTTTAAAATTAGGTTTGAAAAGGACTATTTATTGGGGGTGCTGGCTGGCTCAGTCGGTGGGACATGCAACTTTTGATCTCAAGGTTGTGAGTTCCAGCCTCACGTTGGGCATAAAGCCTATTTTTAAAAAAAGATTAAATGAAAGAAAAGGACTATTTATTGAAAATGGGAAAAGAAATAACAACAAACTACAAATTTGAAAGCTGGTATACACTGTAAGCACCAAAAAATCCAGGAAAAAATATGTAACTTGAGACATCTGTGAAACATTTTTATCCCTGATATTTCTTGTCTGTGTACTTTTTTATTCCCTTTACATGTTGCAGGAATTTTATAGTATCATTTTCTATACATAATCCACTTTATGATGGTTAATTTTATGATGGACTAAGGGATGCCCAGATATGGGGAGAAACATTATGTCTGGGTATGTCTGTAAAGATATTTCCAGAAGATTAATATTTGAATCAGTACACTGAATGAAAGAGATCTCTTTCACCAGTTTGGGTGAGCATGATCCAATCCACTGAGGGCCTGAAGAGAACTAAAAAGTGAAGAAAGAAATGGGCCTTTGGGTGGCTCAGTCGGTTAAGCCTCTGGCTCTTGATTTCAGCTCAGGTCATGATCTCTGGGTCATGATCTCAGGATTGTGAGCTTGAGCTTGGCGTGCTGAGCATGAAGACTGCTTAAGATTCGCTCTACCAAAAAAAAAAAAAAAAAAAGGATTCTCTCTCCCTATCCCTCTGCACCTCCCCCAACTCTGCTCTCTCTCTCTCAAAAAAAAGAAAAAAAAGAAGAGGACGAATGTATTTGCTCTGTGCTTGAGCTGGGATGTTTTTCTTTCCAGCTCTCCAATATCAGTGTTCCTGGTTCCCTGGTCTTCCTTGAACTCGGACTTACAACTTTGATTCCTTTGGTTCTCAGGTATTCGGATTTGGACTAAAACTCATCACCAGCTTTCCTGAGTTTCCATCCAGCAAATGGCAGGCCATGGGACTTCTGAGCTTCCATAATTGCATGAGCCAATTCTTCATAATAAATATCTTTCTAGGGGCGCCTGGGTGGCTCAGTCGGTTAAGTGTCTGCCTTTGGCTAAGGTCATGATTCCAGGGTCCTGGGATCGAGCCCCACATCGGGATCTCTGCTCCGCGGAGAGCCTGTTTCTCCCTCTCCCTCTGCAGCTCCCCCTGCTTGTGCTCTCTCTCTGTCAAATAAATAAATAAAATCTTTTAAAAAAACAATAATAAATAAGTTTCTTTCTATAAATCTACATATATCCTATTGATTCTGTTTCTCTAGGGAACCCTAACACGTCAAGTATGTTTCACAAGTGTCAAATGCAATTGTGCTCATCTGTTTGGATCCACTGCACTGAGTTAGTGGGTTTCTAAGTTTCCATGTAAAGCCTTCAGTTTTAAAATTTCAGAATTGCTCAAGAATCTTCTCATCCTACTAATTCCAATAGGCCATGTTTAATTACTCATATATTAGGAAAGCATTTTTGAAGGGTGCTTTGAACTTGAAAGAGTTTCTAAAAAATGCATGATGTATAAATAAAGTAGCTTATAATAAACTCCTGTATCTGAGATCCTTTTTTTTTTTAAAGATTTTATTTATTTATTCATGAGAGACAGAGAGAGAGAGAGAGGCAGAGGGAGAAGCAGGCTCCCAAGGAGCAGGGAGCCCAATGTGGGACTCGATCCCAGGACCCTGGGATCATGACCTGAGCCAAAAGCAGATGCTTAACCATCTGAGCCACCCAGGCATCCTGTATCTGAGATTCTTACATAAATGCCTTACATGAGAAAAACTTGTCAAGTCACCTTTTCATTTGACTATAAATAACCACTCACAACATATGCAAATTCTTTTGGATTGGCCAAATAGGACACACACACACACACACACACAGGCAGGCACATGCACACATGCATGCACACACACAGAGTTTTCTCTTCTCAATATAAATGCAAAATATATCCTGGTTGTTCAAAATGCAGATATAAAGACTTTAAACAAAATGTGAAGAGTGGATTCATCAGCCACTAGAGCCTTCTTCCTAAAGCAACCTGAATTTATATTCAATAGAGCATCTACAGCCTGTCTTGGACTCCCAGGAAGAGCTATGTCTCTAACACATAATCAAGAATGCAAATTAATGTTGTGCCAGTTAAATGTGGGCTTCATGGTAAACAGTGGATTTGCAAGAGCGTCTTTCCCTAGGCCTGACAGGGTAGATACAGTTGCCAAATATACGCTTTCCTTCAGTTTGTATATCTTCCTTGATAGTGTTCTTGTATTTAATTGTACTCCTTTTTTTTTTATTTATTCATCTGAGACACAGAAATAAAGAGAGACAGAGAGAGCATGAGCAGGGAGAGAGGCAGAGGGAGAGGGAGAAGCAGGCTCCTCGCTCAGCGAGGAGCCCAATGTGGGACTTGATCCCAGGACTCTGGGATCATGACCTGAGCCGAAGGCAGACGCCTAACCATCTGAGCCACCCAGGCGTCCCTGAATACATCTTTTAATATTTAGAAACAATTTTATTTTTGAAATGTATTTCTTCTTCCACTTACTATTGACAAGAACCTTGCTGCTGAATGCCAGGTATTGGTCTAGAGGTCACTGCTGCCTTGGTAGGTAAGGGACAGATCATCTTATGTAAAAACAGAAAATGCAGAATACGTTATCACTCATTGATTCACTAACATGAATGAATTTATCTCTAGTCAATCATCTGGGGCTACAATTAGAACATATCTTGGTGTGCCTGGGTGGCTCAGATGGTTAAGTGTTTGCCTTCGGCTCAGGTCATGATTAAGCCCCGCTTTGGGCTCCCAGCTCAGTGGATAATCTGCTTCTCCTTTTCCCTCTTTCTCTCCCCCTGCTTGTGCTCTCTCTGTCTCTCTCTCTCAAATGAAAATATAAAATCTTCTCTTTTTTTTAAAGAACTTATCTTATTTGAATGATGGGAGCAGGAAGAAAAGGTAAAGCACTCACCAGCCCTGGAGGGTAACACCATGAAGATGGCTGGAGTTATCATGAAACATCAGAGCCACTGGGGGAAGTAGAGATGGAAAAAACAAAAGCAAAGAGGAGAGTCCAAGGGACCATGACAGGATCCAAGTAAATCTACTCTCCTTTCTCTGAAGTATTTCCAAGCCCTGATATTGCACTTCATTCCTGTCCTCTAAAAGAGCAATGAAATGGTTTGTAGCAACCAATACCTAAAAAACCTGGGGCTGGGGCGCGTGTGTGGCTCAGATGGTGAAGCATCTGCCTTCGGCTCGGGTCATGATCCCAGGGTCCTGGAATTGAGCCCCGCATCTGCTCTGCGGGGAGCCTGCTTCTCCCTCTCCCTGCTGCTCCCCTTGCTTGTGCTCTCTCTCTCTCTCTCTGTCAAATAAATAAATACAACCTTAAAAGAAAAAAAAAGAAAGAAAGAAAGAAAAAGAAAAACCAGGGGCATCTGATTGGTTTTTATGTCTTTACATCAATGCGACAGACCACACTGGTGATGGGAACAGGACAGCAAAATACAATTGCGATCTGAGACCAACTTTGACATTATGCTTCCTGGCTTTCTCAGTGAGGCAAACAAGGAGAAGGTGGAAGACAGATGGAGTCCAAAATCCACCATATACACGCATCATGTTAGAGAGTTTTCAAAAAAGGGATGTATAGCCATCTGGCCATAGCTTTTAGGCATTTGCCTGCCAAACTAAGAAGAGAATAGTGAGAAGAAAGAGAAGACAGAAAAAGCAAAAGCTTACATTAGATAATACCTTAGCATTTTCTGTGGTGCTATGATCAGTAGGTTTCTTTCTTTCTTTCTTTCTTTCTTTCTTTCTTTCTTTCTTTCTTT
>NW_027397078.1:13008561-13085886 GCF_003265705.2 Callorhinus ursinus | reverse complement strand
TTTCTTTCTTTCTTTCTTTCTTTCTTTCTTTCTTTCTTTCTTTCTTTCTTTCTTTCTTTCTTTCTTCTTTAATGGTAGCACTAGGATTTATTTAAAAAAATTTTTGTAAGATTTTATTTATTCATCTGAGAGAGAGAGAGAGACAGAGAGCACAAGCAGGGGGAGAGGCAGAGGGAGAGGGAGAAGCAGACTCCCCGCTGAGCAGGGAGCAGGGCATGGGGCTGATCCCAGGACCTGGGAAGGCAGACACCCAACTATCTGAGCCACCCAGGAGCCCCAGCACTGGGATTTATTAAGTTGTGTCTTAGTACAGGCACTGGGGCTTGCCCTTGGTGCTCTTGATGTATAAAGCCCAGCCATTTTTCCAATTCTTTTTGAGCAATGACACCAGGAAATTGACAGCTAAGTGGGTGTTGTACACAAGCCAAGCTCATCATCTGTCATCGTTATGTGGCCAATAGCCAGTGCCAGACACAGCACCTTCTTCATCTGGAATTTGTTCATGGACTTCACTTCATCCACTTTGGCCACTATGTTCTCATTGTGGGTCAGCAAGGAAGGGAACTTGCCAGCCTTATTCAGGCCTGGGCCCAGGATTCGTGGGATCTGCTTGAGCAGATTCTGAAGCCAAAAAGGCATCATACTTCTTGGCCAGCTTCTTGACTAATTTTTTATTCTTGGTGAGTTTCTTCAGCATTTCGATGTCCATGTGGGGCATATCCACAGCCTTGACCTCATCACAGTGCTGCTAGTCCCCCAGAACACATATGGAGAACTTGGGGCGGGACCTGGACTTAAGCCTGATGGTGCCCAAGAAGCGTTGGTCCTTCTGAGGGTCATAGTTCTTCAAGCCAATATGCAGCTCCACCATCTCCAAAAACTTCCAGCACTTGCACTGTTTCCTGTGCCGGACTTCCCACACAGCCTAGTATGGGGCGTCAGGGGAGACTTTGCTGCTCAGGGTGCTGCACCACAATAACCAGAAAAGAGCGTCACTAGGTTTCTTTCAACATTAAAGAGAGACCGTATGGCACAGGAATACAAAGCGAAGATTCTAGAAACAAATTGCCATAATTAAAATCTCATCTCTGCCACTGAGAAGTTATGTGAATGTCAACAATTCACTTAAGCTCTTTTGTGCCTTAGTTTCTTCCTCTGTAAAACAGTAGAAGCAACTGTACCTATATCAAATGTTCTTGAGAATTAGAAAAGAATATATATGTATACATATATATGGTATTAGTACTTACTCTTTTTTTTGAAGAGAGAGAGACAGAGAGAGAGAGAGAGAGAGAGAGAGAGCATGAGTGGGGGGAGGGGCAGAGGGAGAGGGAGAAGCAGACTTCCCACTGAGTGGGGAGCCCGATGAGGGACTCCATCCCAGGACCCTGAGATCATGACCTGAGCAAAAGTCAGACACTTACCTGACTGAGCCACCCAGGCACCCTGGTGTTAGTACTTATCTTTTTTTTTTTTTTTAAGACTTTATTTATTTGTCAGAGAGAGAGGGAAGAGAGAGAGAGCAAGCACAAGCAGGGGGAAGTGCAAGCAGCGGGAGAGGGAGAGGCAGGCTCCCTGCCGAGCAGGGAGCCTGATGTGGGACTCCATCCCAGGACCCTGGGATCATGACCCGAGCCGAAGGCAGATGCTTAACCGACTGAGCCACTCAGGCGTCCCAGTACTTACTTTTAAAAAGGGAGCTATGTGTTGTTCAGTAGTTATTAGAAGATATGGAAAAATGAAACTGATCACCATAAGCTGAATTTCCATGAACTCCACATACTACACAAAAGTTTTTTCAGAGGTACAAGTAAGTGGGAGATGTTACATTTGTACTGTGCATCTTCTAGGCTAGCTCTCAAACAGACTTTCTCTAGGCCATGCCTTATTTGAAGATTAAAAGGTAAATTTCAGGGGCGCCTGGGTGACTCAGTCATTAAGAGTCTGCCTTCAGTCAAGTCATGATCCCAGGGTCCTGCATTGGGCTCCCTGCTCAGTGGGGAGCCTGCTTCTCCCTCTCCCTCTGCACCTCCCCCCACTTGTGCTCTCTCTCTCTCAAATAAATAAATTTTTTTAAAAATCTTAAAAAAAGATAAATTTCAATTAACACAGTGCTAACATACAAAGGATATCGCCTACATGATTTTTTTCAATGTCAAAAACTGTTTTCCAAAATGTGAGGGTCAGAGATAGGGGGGAGATGGGAGTTAGCATATTAAATAAGAGTGATAAATATTAAATGAGCCCCTACTAAATTAGCACATTTCATTTATTCTCATTTATTGCCCATACCCATCCCAAGAGGTTAAATATTATCTATCTTTTACAAATAAGAAACCTGATATTCAGTGAGGTTAGCTAAATAACTCAAGGTCACACAACCAGAGAATAATATAATTGGGACTTGAAGTCATGTTTATCCAATTGCATAACATAATGGGGAGACCTAACATTTATTTAGTGCCTTCTGTATGTTCTGTGTTAGGGGCTTCATAGCACTATCACCTGTTGATGGCCTAACAGCCAATTATGTAGGAACTATTTATGTTACCATTCCATGGATGAGGAAATTGAGGATGGGAGGGGTTGAATAACATGGCCCAGGTCTCAGAGACAAGACGTGGTAGGTAGGAGATTCAGACTCTGTTTCTCCCATAACATGGGATTATAAGAAGCAATCATATTTTGATGATGAACTTTGATTTTTAAAAAATCATTTTTGAGAAAATATTACATATTCTTATGATACATAAAATAAACTAAAACTAGAGTTTATGTAAAGTGATTCTTAGTTATTACAATATTTTTGGAAGCCCTGAAATAGCTGCACATCATTTAACTGACAAAAATTAAAGGATGGCTCGCTCAGGATGTTAAGATGTAGTTTGGTGTATATTCAAGAAGAAAGAGAAATCTCAAAGATTTCTCATTAAAAAGAAAGAAATGGGGATGCCTGGGGGCTCAGTCGGTTAAGCTGCGGACTCTTGATTTTGGCTCAGGTCATGATCTTAGGGTCCTGGAATCAAGCCCTGCGTCTGGCTCTATGCTCAGCTGGGAGTCTGCTTCAGGATTCTCTCTCTCTCTGCCCCTCACCACCCCGGCTCTCTCTCTCTCATTCTAAAATAAATAAATAAATAAATCTTTAAAAAGAAAGGAAAGGATTTCTTCATTTATTGATATTTTAGAAAAGAGTATTTAACATATATTTTATAAAAGTAAAATGGAATAAGCTTGTTTAAATGCTTTGTGTTTTAAAAAAAGTTTTTCTCAGGGGGCACCTGTGTGGCTCAATTGGTTGAGCTTCTGACTCTTGATTTTTGCTCAGGTCATGATCTCAGGGTGGTGGGACTGAGCCCTGTCTCTGGCTCCCTGCTCAGCGGGGAGTCTGCTTGTCTGTCTCCCCCTACTTCTCCTCCCTCTCATGCTCTCTCTCTAAAATAAATAAATAAATGAAATCTAAAAAAAAAAGGTTTTTCTCAGGTCAACTGTTATGATTATGGGATATTGTCTTAAGAACAAGGATAATGCTAAAAATCAATTGAAATATATAACCTTTGCTTTACCCTGAAATGTTTTCAAAGGGATATTTTAAGAAAGCATTGAAAACCAAATTGTTTGGCTTCTGAATATGTTCTTTTTTTGCAATAATAGTTAAATAGGAAATTGCAAAGTATGAGAAATGCCATTTTGCCATTTTGATGTGGTGGATAACATAAATATCCTTCCCAAAGTTAAATGAAAATACAAAATTCAATGGTAATACTTTTGTTCGGCATCACTTTTTTAAAAATGTACAGGGTGAGTAGTGTTTCTCATTACACATAATATTAGAAATCAAGTTTTGAATTGAATTTGTCATTTTAAAGATGGCAACTGGTAATAAATATCTTTCTGGAAAGTGTATCATTTCAGAGAGTGGCAGAATGTTGACTATAAAAACTATTTCTATCTTGCTTTAATGTAGGCCTAACATAAGAACAACTTTATTGTGCTCACATTAAACATTTTATTTAGACATTAAACAGAAGTTTTCTGATGTCAAGTCTTTACCAAAGCTGAATAAAAGCTTGTTTGCAATTGTTTGGATGAGGCTTTCTTGTGCCAATGTCATAATAGATCTCTTTCCAGTGTGCTAACTTCTGAATTGCAAATTTTCAGAAATGTGTTTTAGCTATAATTCACACTTGCAAGAACTAAATGAATAGAATCACTGTTCAGCAAGTCAAAAACCACTTACAGCTCCTATTGAACAAAAATAGAAGGTATTTGCTGATTATGTTAAAATTGATCATTGTTACTTATCTTCTGGAGCTACAAGCTTAACTGACTGTTACTATCAAAGGTCATGAGTAATAGGATTGAATTTCAGACTTCTGTATTAAGAATGTTCAGGGTAGGGCGCCTGGGTGGCTCAGTTGGTTGGGCGACTGCCTTCGGCTCGGGTCATGGTCCTGGAGTCCCGGGATCGAGTCCCGCATCGGGCTCCCTGCTCGGCGGGGAGTCTGCTTCTCCCTCTGACCCTCTTCCCTCTCGTGCTCTCTATCTCTCATTCTCTCTCTCTCAAATAAATAAATAAAATCTTAAAAAAAAAAAAAAGAATGTTCAGGGTAGGGGCGCCTGGGTGGCTCAGTCGGTTAAGCGTCTGCCTTCAGCTCAGGTCATGATCCCAGAATCCTGGGATCGAGCCCAGAATCGAGCTCTCTGTTTAGTGGAAAGTCTGCTTCTGCCTCTGTGCCTCCCCTCTCTTTGCTTCCCCTCTGCTCGGGCTCTCTCAAATAAATAAATAAAATCTTTTTTTTTTAAAAAAGGAGAAGAATGTTCAGAGTAGAGATATACTAATATAACTGGAAATCACCTTAATTGTGACTTCTCAGGATCTAGCTTTGTAACATGGAGTAAATAGAGTTAAAGCAGCTTGTGGACAGCACTGAACTGTGTCCATGTAGTGTGCTAGAACATTTACATATTAAATTTTTAACAGCATAATCGTTCCAAATAATCTATAGATTCAGTACAATCCAAATCAAACCCGATCAAGTTATTTTGTGGATATCGACGAACTGATTCTAGTTTATGCAGAAAAGCAAAAGAAGGATGACTGGCTGCCTCAGCAGGTAGAGCATGCAACTCTTGATCTAGGGGTCATGGGTTCAAGTTCAACTTGGGCCTAGAGCTTACTTTAAAAAAAGAAAGAAAAAGCGAAAAATACAGAGCAGCCAACACACTATTGAAGGAGAAAAACAAATCTGAAAGACCGACACTATCCAACTTCAAGATTTACTATCAAGCTATAGTAATTAAGACAGTGTGGTTTTGGTGAAAGAAAAGACAAATACGTGGATGGGACAGAATGTAGAGCTCGGAAATAGACCCACGTAAGTATCAACTGGTCTCTGACAAAGGAGCAAAGGAAATATAATGCAGCAAAGATAGACTTTTCAAAAAATAGTGTGGGAACAACTGGACACCCACATGGGAAAAATGATTCTAGACACAGAACTTAATACTCTTCACAAAAATGAACTCAAAATGGATCACAGACCAAAATGTAAAACCCAAAACTATAAATCTCCTAGAAAAATAACACAGAAGAAACCCTAAATGATCTTCGGAAAAGCAGTGACTTTTTTGTCATAGCACCAAGGGCATGATCCATGAAAGAAATAATTGATGAACTGGATTTCACTAAAATGAAAAACTCTGGTTTGTGAAAGACATTGTCAAGAACATGAGAAAACAAGCCAAAGACTGGGAGAAAATATTTGCAAAAGGCACATCAGATAAAGAACTGTTGTATAAAAATAACTCTTAAAACTCAACAATAACAAAACAAACAACTACATTAAAAAAATGGACCAAAGACCATAATAGACACCGGACTAAAGAAGATATACAAATGACAAATAAGCCTATGAAAAGATGCTCCACATTAAATGACATCAGGGAAATGCATATTAAAACAACAGTGAGATATCACTACGCACATATTAGAATGACCCAAATTCAGAACACTGACAACAGGAAAATACTGGCAAGGATGTGGAGCAATGGGAGCTCTCGTTCATAGCTGGTGGAACAACAAAATGTTACAGTCGCTATGGAAGACAGTTTGGCAAATTCTTTCTCTTTTTTTTCCAGCTTTATTGAGATATCATTGACATATAACATTGTATAAGTTTGAGGTGTACAACGTGAAGATTTGATATATGTGTATATTGCAAAATGATCACCACAACAAGGTTAGTTAACACATTAATCACCTCCCATAGTTATTATTATTTATTTTTGTGGTAAGAATCTTTGAGATTGGGCACCTGGGTGGCTCGAGTGGGTTAACATCTGCCTTGGGCTCAGGTAATGATACCAGAGTCCTGGGATCTCTCCCTCTGCCCCCACCCCCGCTTGTACTCTCTCTCTTTTTCTCATGCTCTCTCTCTCTCTCAAATAAATAAATAAATAAAATCTTTAAAAAAAAAGAATCTTTGAGATCTACTCTCTAGTAACTTTCATATATATAACACAGTGTTGTTAACTATAGTCACCATGCTATACATTTGGCCCCAGAACTTGTTCATCTTATAACTTCTTACCTTAGGCAACACTATACTATTACTTTGTCTTCTGTGTTCAGGGGTCTTCTTTCACAAATTCTCTGCTCCTCCTCCATGTAGCACTCCCCAAAGGTTTGTTTTACCTCTCTGCTCTTCTCTCATTCTGTACCTCGTTTCTCAGATATCTTACTGTATTCACAACTCCATATAGCATCTTGTTGCATATCACTCCCAACCTAGATCTCCAGCTCAATCTCCCACCCAGAACTTCAGTTCAAGATGAACAAGTGTCCATTGGACATTGCCTCAACCATTAAATCAAAGAAATAATGTGTCTTCCCCAGGCATATTTTAACTTCTCTTTCTCTGCTTTTGTTTGTATTGCAACAACTTTCCTATTCACTTCGCCAGGAAATATTATCAGTGAGAGCTTTGACACTTTATCCAAATTCCACATTCATCAAGTCCTGGTAATTCATCGCAGTGCCTCTTAATTCATTCTTCATTCTTAAGACCAGGACCGAGCCTGTGATAACTCAACTCATATTTCCTCCTTGTGCTTTACTCAACCCTGGCCTCTGGTGCAAGCCATCTTGTTCACCACAAT
The DNA here is from genome assembly GCF_003265705.2 of Callorhinus ursinus. NCBI lineage: Eukaryota > Metazoa > Chordata > Mammalia > Carnivora > Otariidae > Callorhinus > Callorhinus ursinus. The sequence continues at coordinate 13,078,728 of NW_027397078.1, read as the reverse complement.
AGCAGTAATAAGGATAAACCCCTGCTTGGATCACACTGGCATACCATCAGAAGGGTATCAAAGGCTGAAAAATGTCTATGGATTAAAGTTTAAACTTCTTGTTCTGGAATTCACATTCTTTCACCATCTGGCCTCCTTTACATCAAAGGAATGCTTTCAGGGGAGGATTTCATTGAAGTAGACTGTGCAGAGGGACCCCTGGACTGACTTGTCAACACCAAATTCACCATAAATGTGGCCCTGGCAGAGGGCAAGAGAGCAGGGCTTGCCATATCTTTCCAACCTAGCATCCACAGTCTGTCCCCCTGAGATGTCCATGTGTAGGATTCAGAGGATTGGAAAGGGCTGAAGAATCAGAGGACAAAACAGCATTTATATTTTCACTAACATCCCACTAAAATGTATCATTTCCTTCAAGTATGAATGTGGGCAACCTAACGAAGAAGAAGTACCTGTGACTAGGTCACCAGTAAACATCCCACGCGTTCTGACATCATGTAATGGTTGTGTCACACATCTTGAAGTGAAAAAAATTATGGGACCGCTCCCTACATCATGTTGTTCACTGTGTTAAGGAGCACATATACGATGTCACAAATGCATTTCATTTTTATTTTGACAGCACTGTTTCCAAATTATTGCTTTCCTTTGTTATTTGTATATTTGTGTTTATATACAAACAGTATTCTGAGTCTATATTTTTTAGACTGCCAAAGGGGTCTGTGTCCATAAATAGGCTCAAAACAGCTACCCTGTACACAGCAGGTTCTGGAAGTAGGGAACTGATAACACAGAAACGTGGTCCTGTAGGTGGCCCTGTAAGGTTAAGCACTTACCTGCTTATTGTTATAAAAGCTTTCCTTTTCAACATATATTATTGCCCTGATATTCACAAGCTGGAGGGCATCGAGCTGATAAGAGTAACATCCTCATAAGAAATTCAGAACTGTCATGCCAGAGACACACACCTCAGACGTATGAGATTATTAAAGAGCAACTGGAGAAAATTATCAGAAGAATGATGTGCAGGTTATACCACATTATACAACCTCTAATTGGTACAAGTTAATTTTCATAATACTGAATTAGGAGTGAGCTCTCTCTGTCTTATGAACATGCATCTTTTATAACTATCTTTAAATTACGTTTATGAATCATATTATGTCATTGCAATCAAAATAAATTTAAGGATTGCTGTTACTAAAGCACAAGTTAACCACTTAGGCCCAATCACATTCACTTAAATTTCTGTCTTGTGCAAAACAAACTTCTTCCTGACAAAAATGGAAATCTACTTGCATATTTCACTACTTCAAGTAAATAACAGCCATAGTACTACATTTCTACAATTTGTTACGTATTGATTCTGTAATAATGGACAATAAAATTAGCCTTTCAAATTATAATTTATATCCACACCAGCAAGGTCACTTTATTGTTATTCAAAAAAGAATCTTAACTTTCATCATGTCTTAAAGCGTGATATCATTAACATCATTTCTGCCATGGCCTTAAGAAAAATGAACTTCACACGTTGTGTGTTTCCTTGCTTGCTTTGTTTTGCTTCTTTTTCTCTCATTGAGATAATGCAGTAATTGTGAAATTAGCTTTCATATTTTCATGTCGAGGACAACTTACTTAATATATTTTCATTTCCTGAAATGTGTTGACAAAGAAAAGGTGATTCTGACCTCAAAATTTAACTGGGATTTTATCCTCTGAATTTTTATTTTCCCTCTTTAGGTTAAGGGTGTCACCTTCCTTAGGGTCTCTCAGTGCCATTACCATATTTGCCTCTTTTTTCTCCCTCATCTCTCCCTATCCAATCATCATCAAATGTACCTGTGATGGAAATTGTCAAGCAGCAACCAGGAATTATTCCCCTGGCTGTTGGGGTCCTGTGGGGGTCCTTTTGGCTATCAGCTTTCTCTCAGGTTTTCCTCAGCTGAAGAAAATGGCTTCTTCCAAGATCATGCCTCCTTCCAAAGCAAACCTGGAAGTTTTTCCAATGACTGGCCAACACAGGGCTATAAAGACCTGACCCATTTTCCCCGACTGGGGGCAATTCTGGAGGATGAGCTCAGTTATAGCATTCCCCATGAGGCTGACTGAGGCCTTCGCTGGGACTGCTTAACAACTCAACATGTACCTTTCCCTGCTTCTATTTCATATCTTCTTTGCCTGCCCCCACTCTTGATAATACCAACAGCATTTCCTAATAAACATCTTGCATGATACACTCCATCTTTAAAATTGCTTCCTCTGCAACCCAACCTGTGACAGACCATTTTACCTTTCATTTCTCTTAAAACTGTCTTCCTGTTCCTCACAGACCTAGTTCCATCTACCATTAACTTTCATTTCGAGTGGCCATTCTACTTTTATTCCATACCAAGTCGGCTTTAAAATAAATGTTCCTCCCACAGACATGCGGATCTTGATTGGAGGTCAGTGAAGGGACATATTTCAACTTCACCTTCTCTTAAAAATTTTCCCTACTCACCTACATGCTGTGATACCCATTGAACCACATACTGTTCCTAGCCCACCTGCTCTCCACAACGGTTCCCATACACACTGTTTTCCTGCATCTCTCTGTCGGAAGGCATTCTTTGTCATGGGAGCATACGTAGCCTGTTTGTGTCAGAGATATCTATGGGGTAATATCTCAAGGTGTCCCTCAGATAGTGATGTATGAGATATAGTGAATATCCAGCTTCTTGAGTCCATAGGGTGACAATTCTGAGGGGTATTCCACATAGTCTTTGATAAGGTCTCCAGTGAGGTAATCCAGATTTCAGTAGTAATCTAATTCTACCTTTTATTGGCTTTCACTCTTCAGAGTGCTTCGTAAGACCAACTTCCAAATGAATTATGTGCATTCAAATCCCTCCTTCAGAGTTTGCTTTATGGGAAACTCAAAATAAGGTACTTACATTAATAACTGATGATCTAGAACAGGAGTCAACAGGGCTGTGTGCCAAATCTGGCTTGCCATCTGTTTTTGTAAATAAAGTTTTATTGGAACACAGTCACTCACATTCATTTAGGTATTATCTATGGCTGCTTTCATGCTATAACAGTGGAGTTCAGTAGCTACAACAGAGACCAGACCTATAGGCATAAAACATTTACTCTCTGAACCTTTACAGGAAAGATTTTTGTTACATGATCTAAATTATTACCAAAAACCTCTAGATGATCTCCCAGATTTAGCTGCTCTACCTCTGACCATTTGTTTTACATATCACCTCCAGATTTCTAAATTTATTGACTCATGCCTCTTGACTCCTCTTGAATCTTCAAAGGCTCCCACTGCAATAAGAAGCAAAAAAAAAAAAACACCTCTGCCCTACAAATTCTGCCTGTATGTTACTCTGCATTCCTACCACACACCCCCTCCAAACATACCTCTCTATTCATTATTTACAGAAATTGTCTCCTCTGTGCTTAAATTAAGGTTGTTTCACCTGCTGGAATGCCCTCCTGCACTCATATTGGCTGAAATTTTCTATACAAATACGTCAAAAGAGCTTACATTTGCTTATTATAAGCATGTCTTGAAATGTACGGCCTTACAAATGCTGAGACCAGTACAAAAAAGGTTATATTAAGGAAAAGCATATCAAGTGTAATTATTTAATTATCCTGTTCATTTCAATAACTACTGGCCCAGGAGCTTCTTTCAAGGTTGTCATACACATTCCTAATTCAACAATGCACAGTTCACAGTGCCTCTCGTGTTCCTTTTCATCAGTAGCCGACTTTGCTGCCTTATATACAGCAGCACACGGAGGTTCATTATGTTTTGTCTAAAAATAATCATGCCAATTCTGGGACTTGTTGCTCTTCACAAAAAAAAATAGTTCAATTTTTTTTGAAAAAAAAATTCAGATTTTATTTTAATCATCAAATGACAGCTTTTTTGATGATTAAAATTTGATGATTTGATGATCATCATTTGATGAAATTATTTACTCAATTTACATCCCCGGATTACATGCAGAAATGGTGAAAGATACCACTTAACTGAAAGTTTTAGAATAGGTTCACTATACTCTCTTGTGAATTTTTCCCTCTAACGTTATAAAGTAAAAGCAAAGTAAAGCAATAGATTGCAAGTGGAACACGTAAGCCAGAATTCCAGATGAGGACACAGTAAAGTGAGACTCAGACAGTGTTCATAAAACACCCTTGCCAGCCACTGTTGTTACTTTAACTCATAGAAGCCATATACGAATTTTTGAGATGAATATTTCTATTCTCTTCTAGAATATGGAAACTGGAGATGAAAAATTTTAAGCATCTTGTCCCCAGAATGGGAATGAAACCTTAACTCAGGTTTTCCAAGACAAATATTCTAACTGGGTTTGGGTTGGGGGGGAGTTCTGTGGGAGAGGTTTCTTTTCATGAATTTTTTTACAAGATTTTTTTATTTATTTGAAAAAGAGAGCATGAGCAGGAGGGGCAGGGGACGAGGGAGAGAGAATCCAAGCAGACTCCCTGCCAAGAGCAGAGTCCACCACGGGGCTCGATCCTACAACCCTGAGATCATGACCTGAGCTGAAATCAAGAGTTGGACATTTTACTGATTGCGCCACACAGGCGCCCCTTTTTTTCATTAATTCTTAACGGTCTGTGTAAAACAAAATTCTTAACAGTTATGGCAAGATTTCAGAAGATGTTAAATGACTACTGTGGTGGCGACATTTGATGGGAAGCACAGCAGAAGCTGAGGAGTGAGCCAGTGGACATTACACTATGTTCCGTTACAGTGGCAGAGGATGATGGAGTGAAGCAGAACTCCAGCTTTATGCCACATTTATGCCTTTTTAAAATTTCCCTCCTGCTCACTGATATTATTTGAATTCAGTCTACTATCTTTGCTCTTCCTTCTTCGCTCTAGTTCTCTACACCTTCTGTGTTAGGTATGGACCCTCCCATCGAACAATCTTTGGTTCTTCCATTCTTACCTAGTTTAGTTCCTTAATTCTCTGATGTCTTCCTGTCCATCCTACCCACTCTACCCCTCACTGGTTTCAAATTCATCCATATCTTCCTACCTAAGCTTGAACTGCTATTTCCTTGAACATTTCCTCAGTCATCTCCAAAAACGATCTGTTGTCTATTCCCCCAGACTCAAAAGAAGGCAAACAGGACATGGATAGAACATCAGAGATAATTTCAGACCACTGTTCTACTGCTATTCATCATAACTTCATAACCTGAACTTTTCTCTCTGTATCATTTATTTACTTCTCTACCGTCTTTTTGTTTTTTTAATACAATATCCAGTCCCAGAATCAAGGTTTTTCCTTTACTCATCTCTTGCCATTATCCTTGGAAATTAGGTGATGTATTAAAAATGTCTGACAGTCACCTTGGTAGTTAGCATAGAGCTCATGTCCAGCTATTTCAAAAGTGCCCTTGAATCTCTTACTTATTTGACTTTCCAACTTTCGGGAGTTATCTATCCTAGGTTAACCTTACCCCTACTATCTATTTTTCATAATTCCTACAAAAGGGTAAAGAAAACACAAATATGGATTAGCCCTAAAATTTTGTGTGCCCTCACTTTTTCATCCCTGCTTTGTCATACTTCCATCAATTTCACATTTTCCTAACATGGCAGTTTCCAAAGTACTCTTCATATCTTTCCCTGAACTACTTTAATTCCCAAGCCTCATCTCTTCTCCTTATGCTGAGTAGATGGTCTCATTTCCTATTCTCTGTGGTAATCATAGATAACGCAAAATTTTCTATGTGAATGTTTACTCGGCCCCAGCTCTGGACGATTAAAGAGCAGAACATACACATACAAACACATTTCCACGGGCTACACACGATCTCACTCAGAATGGGTTGCATTGACCTCTAAGCTGATGGAAACCTGAGAAACTATAGAAACCCTGAGAATCTTTTTGCCTTCATATTTATACCCTCAATCCAGTCGATGTCATTTGAACTATTTAACCCATGTGAAAGCAAAATGAACTGGGTTTGAGTAATCATTTTGAGAGTTTTCGTAATTGGAGTAGTGGTGTTTGTAGGCTGGCCTGGCATATAAGTCCTACCAAATATACTTTGATTTTTCTTTTCCCTCTGACCCTATTTGTCCATAACCATTCTCACCACTCTAATTCATAAATTTGTCACTTAATGGCTGGACTACTGCAAATATCCACCAAATTGATTTCACAAGCCTAAAATATTTTCTTTCATCTTAGACTGCCACAGTGATTTTCCAAAGAACTATTTTTATGTTATACTTCCACATAAAAATTTCCCACGACTCCCCACTACTCAGCGAATGATACAAAAAATCACTGACATGAATATACCTTTATAGCCTCAAGTCCCCAAATTTCCCAGAGGCTCAGTGTCCGAGTCGATTCGGAAAATTCTGTATTCTGAGAATTTGCTCTTGTCATCCACTTTCCCTGGATTTATAACCACCTCCAGTTTACATACAGATGTACTAGTCATTCCCCAAGCCTCAGTTACAATGCTAGGTCCTATAGATGGCCTTTTCTTAATACCCTAGCTTAAAGGGACCCATCATTTTATGGATTCTTAACATTTATCAGTCCTATGGCACTTGCTTCTCTCTAGGGAGCAGCTTCCTGAGCTTGGAGAAAACAGTGCTCCAAAAGACTGTTGGCCATTTATTCTGGTGCATAAAAACAATATTTGGACTTCAACAGGCGTTCAGGCAAGTGGAAATGAAGAGAGAACACTCATCGGGATCCCAGAATTGCTCCTAGCTGTGTGCTTCTCACATGGCAAGTTTGACTCTATTAACTCTTACCAGCCTTTGATCCTTAAGGCTCTTTCTAGATTATATGTTTGTTTATTTATTGCATTACTCAGATCAGCTAACCAACTTGCTTTCCTCTGAAGACATCAATGGTTTAAATCCAAAGGAAAGACGGACATTTTAAAATCTAGATAAGCCTGGTGGAAAAATGGATTTGTACAAAGACATTTTGGTACCACTGATGTCACACCATTTAAGCCGATAGCTACTTAAAGCCAGCTGTACTGAGGTTGACAGGCAGGAACAAGCTCAGTAAAGTTTGGCACTTGAACTTTCTGTTTAGAAATTTAGTGATATCTATTTACTGGAGCATTAACATTCCTGAGAGACTTGTTATATTTCTTCATTTAATATAAGATGATAAAAATTTACACTTACTGTTGAAATATTCTGAGTCAACTCAACCACTGAAGCCTGGGGAAAAAGCGACCTGTGAAACAGCCTGAGAGAGGTTAAGTAGATTATTTCAAATTATATAATTAGTATTCAACTCCAAAGTCGGTGCTTTGCAATTTTTGTGATGAATCAAATACAGCATAGTATGCTTAGGTTCTTTCTTTCTTTCTTTAAGATTTTTTATTTTGGGGCACCTGGGTGGCCCAGTCGGTTAAGCATCCAACCCTTGTCTTCTGCTCAGATCATGATCTCAGGGTTCCTGAGATCCAGCCCTGCCTCAGGCTCCGTGCTCCGCACAGATTCATCTTGAGTTTCTCTCTCCCTCTGCCTCTGCTCCTGCCCCCCACGTTCTCTCTAAGTAAATAAATTCTTTAAAAAAAGATTTATTTTTATTTTTAAGTAATCTCTACTCAATGTGGGGCTCGAACTCACAACCTGGAGATCACAAGTTGCATGCTCCACCGACTGAGCCAGCCAGGTGTCCCTAGGTCAGTTCTTTTTACTCTGATTTTTACTCCTAATTAGCATCTATCATGTTCCAGACACTGGCTTAAGTGCATTAAATATATCATCATATGTTCTTCATTGAACAATCTCTGTCCCAAAATGAGAACACTGAGTTATAGAGCAGTTCGGTGATTTGTCCTGGTGATAGTAAGAGCTGGTGCTAGGGTTTGAAACTTTGCCTAGTTACACTGTACTTTACTGTCTGTCAAGCAAAAGGACACTTCCTGCTGTTTGTTTTTATGAAGTTAATATTCTCCTTGTTTGCTCTCTCATTACATTATAATCTTGACCCAAATTTAAAATGAGAACAATTACATTACTAATATTGCAGCCTTATTAGGTTTCATATATTAGGTTCAATTATCTTTGAAATAAATTACTTTGTTCTTTCATAAGGTCAAGATTAATGACCTGTTAATTTGAGAATTGTTATTTTCTCTGTTTTTTTTTTTTCTTTTTGTCAAGCCAAATGTTATACCTACTGGGGAATATTATTGTAAGTATGTCTTTTTTTTTCATATAATTATCTTAATTAAACAATTTACCTTTAACCAAAATTCATGAGTATATTTTCAGTATACTTGGTTGTATTCAATTTCATCCAACTAGAGAAATACAGGAAACACTGAACATAAGCACTATACTCAAATTCTGCCTTAATATGTACATTTATTTTAAAGAATAAATTTATGACATTATGAAATTCACCATGTGATGATATTGCCCTGTGTTTAAAAATAAGCATAAAGTTAAATGTAGTCAAATAAGAAAACATGTTTCTGTAGAAGAGGAAAAATAGAAAATATTATTAAGTACGTACGATGAAAGGGGTTTTTGAAAACTCCAAATGACATTTCCTTCCTCTCCAAATATGATCTTTCCTTTTCATAGTCACACTCTTGAGTTTCTTGGTATTCCTCTACTTAAATGCAGGATGCACATCTCTCACCTGGCCATCCTCAGTCTTCAGTTCCTCCTTTCCCTCAAGAGAATATCTCTTCTCATATTATTGAGAATGACTTCCCATCCTTTACTGTTCCTGGATTAAGCTCAAAATTACAAAATTAATTTCTTGAAAATGCCTGAATTTCAATATGTCTAATTTTTTAAAAAGATTTATTTATTATTTATTTGAGAGAGAGAGAGAGTCTGTGATAGACAGAGGGTGGGGTGGGGTGGAGAGGCCGAGGGAAAGGGAGAGAATCTCTAGCAGGGTCCCTGATGAGCATGGAGCTTCATCTCACAATGCTGGGATCAAGACCTGAGCCGAAATCAACTTAACTTAATCGACTGAGCCACCCAGGTGCCCCATGTCTAAATTTTTTTTTTTTGTAATCTCCCATCTACTGAAAATTATTTTTTTTCCTAACACGATTTCTGACTCCCATTATTTGTCCTCACTGTTCATTTTGTCACATCTACTGCCAAACACAGACTCTGGAATACATAAGGGTTCACCAACATTAATTGAATGAATGAATAAATAATTGATTTTCAGTATTTTAGCATGACATTCAGAGATCTCTGCCCTCTGGTCTGATCTTCACTATACAATTTTTTCCTTTCTTTTTCTTTCATTATACAATTTTCTAATTTGGACTTTGGCCCCAGAGCATCCTTCAGCGCCTATAAAATAAAACCTTCTTATAATTTCCTAGTGACTTCAGCACTGATTTCCCCCTTTACTGTCCTGTTTTATCCCCACCATAATATCTTAGGAGATTTTACTTTCCCTTCACTCTAAGCTCTTTTTCTCCCTCTTAAATCTGTGCAAATTATATTTTTGAGGATAGCACATACATAATTTAAGATGCCGGTTTATCCAACTGAGAGGAGGAGACAAGAACAACTTAATGATCTTTCCTTTTAATTATTAAAATGTGCTATTAATTGGGGGACCTGGGTGGCTCAGGTGGTTAAGCATCCAACTCTTGATTTCAGCTCAGGTCATGCATGATCTGAGGGTTGTGAGGTCGAGCCCCCTGTGAGGCTCCATGGTGGGCATGGAGCCTGCTTAAGATTCTCTAGTTCCCTCTCCTTCTGCCCCTTCCCTGTCTCTCTATCTCTAAAATAAATAAATAAAAATATGAAATGTGTTATTAACTTTTTTAAGGAGAAATTGTGTCTTTAAATCTCATTTCTAGACAACTCACAGGATATCCAATCTTTGCAGAAATAAGTGTATGTATTCTTTCTTACAAATATATCTAAACTAATGCATAATTTATATCCAGTATATATCCAGAGATACTCATATAAAGTTATTTCTTCCTCAATAGTTTTTTGCTTTTTGTATTATCTAACGCCACAATAAGCAAGGAAACTTTTCAAAAGAAGTTTATGGCAAGAAGCCAATGAGCTTCCTCCATTCGAATAACTGTTATTTACTCTCCTGAAGGACTCAGAAACATGCCTATTTGTTAAACTCAGCTAAGCTTCTGAGCTGAAATCTGTAAAATGTTGGACAAAAGAGAATGAAGCATATCAATTTTGTCATAAAAAGTGTCTTGTTCACTTTCCAGTTTTCTTCAAGTCTAGAATCTCTATTGTGGACTATCTGCCTGTCAGAGATGATTGAATAACAATCCCATTCCTTTAAACATGGGAGTTACTACAGGGAGCAGGGCATGTTGCTCAACAGGGCAGAAGGTACCGCGCAGCTGGGTGGCTCAGTCTACTAAGCGTCCAACCCTAGATTTCACCTTAGGTCAGGATCAAGCCCCTCACTGGGCTCACACTGGGGTGTGGAGCCTGCTTGGGATTCTCTCTCTCTCTCTCTCTCTGCCGCTCCCCAGCTCACACTGGCACGCACTCTCTCTCTCAAAAAAAAAAAAAGGGTAGAAGGCTCAACTGCTGGACAACATAACCATAAAAAATTACCCTTGCTTTATTGAAGACTCTTGTTACCTCACTGTTTAGCCAGGGAAAGCTTTGCTATTTCTTCAAGGCCTCACACTGGCTGGGCAGGCTATCCTTTGATCTATGCTGGTTTTCCTTTTGAGCAATGTCACTTTTTCTCGAAGGTTACCATTCTCACAATCCTAATGAGATCAGAGCGTTGTTATAAATATCTTTTCAATCCTAAGGTAGGATACAGTATAAAAAACATAATACAAATGTCTGGATTTGTCGAATTACTATATTGTATACCGGAAGCATTGGATATCAACTATACTTCAATAAATAATAAATTTAAAAAAATAATAATACAAATGTAACCATTTTACTTTTCTTTCCATTATTGCCAATATATGTAAGTAATCAATAAACAACAAATGATAAAAAAGTATCCTAAGGCCTAACTCCATATAAGGAAATTCTCTGGAAAACTGGAAAACAATTCAAGCACATCAGTCAGACAAGTATCCATGACAATGAGACTGATTGTCTAGAATTTTAATTCACTATGAGAAACATTTAACACACCAAATGTTAAAGATGGCAACTTCATTTTCAAATGCACTGAAATCTATAGGTCAAGAAAATCAGGGGCGCATGGGTAGCTCAGTTGTTAAGCGTCTGCCTACAGCTCAGGTCATGATCCCAGGATCCCAGGATCCTGCGATCGAGCCCCGCATCTGGCTCCCTGCTCAGCGGGAAGCCTGCTTCTCCCTCTCCCACTCCCCCTGCTTGTGTTCCCTCTCTCACTGTCTCTGTCTTTGTCAAATAAATAAAATCTTAAAAAAAAAAAAAGAAAATCAGTTCCTCCTGCAAGAGTATTAACTGCTTCAAATTCTTTGTAAAACAAATAGAGCTTTTGTATGTGTTTATGTTATGTGCATGTACTATATTTTAAATCACAAATTAATTATATTATACATATCAGTTATAATTATATAGCATATGTTATATGCGGCTATGTGCATATACCATATTATAATTTAATATTACATATTAACACAGACTGGCAATGAGCCACTGTTGGAATCCATACTATGTCTAGCAAAGCCCCAGCATTCTCAGCTGGTCTATGGGGGAAACAAACAGTTACTCTCAAAGACTGTCAAAATATTGCTATTTTTATTCCATCCTATTCAAGTACAAATACAGTTTTTTAAAAAAAATTTCTTTGTTTGTTTGACAGAGAAAGACACGGCGAGAACAGGAACACAAGCAGGGGGAGTGGGAGAGGGAGAGGCAGGCTCCCTGCTGAGCAAGGAGCCAGATGTGGGGCTCCATCCCAGGACCCTGGGATCATGACCTGAGCCGAAGGCAGACGCTGAACAACTGAGCCACCCAGGCATCCCACAAATATAATTTTAGAATATAATTTTCTCTTGACAAAAAAGGATTCCAGGCATATTATCATCTTTGTTCATTGATTACTTCATTCTGAGAGAAGTATCTGGGTTGTGGCAATCTCATTAGAGCAGATCAGGAGAAAGAATTATTTGATCAAAGTGTGTTGTTTTATTAACAGAAATCCAGAAAAAATATGCCTGATTTTGCTCACACATAAACAGATTGAAATGGAACCTTTAGAATAGGAAATTGAAACATCTCAATAGTAATTATTAATGTTATCAAAGATAAAGAATCACTAGTCATTTAATAGTAAACAATAATTGAAATGCACAAGTCCTAGTATAAAGCTTCCATCAGAAGCTTTATGTTCTACACTATTTCCCTTTCCCTAAAAATATCCACTTCCTAATGATAGTGAGTCTGAAAGTGAAAGCCAAGGACATTCTTCAGTGTACATTTTCCAACTCATGAAATGTTCATGAGTAAAGACCCTAAGGAATGCACGGTGCCAGCCTCTTTCTTTGCCAGTCCGAAAAGGAATCCATCGTAACAGTGGAGTTCACGGTAAGATAGTTCTATTTTTGAAGATGTACTGATAAAATAATATGCATCGTTTCTTAAACATTCAAAATAATTCGATTTGATTAATAAACATAAATAGGAGTATTATGATCTATTATAAATAAGAAGCCACTTCTGTTTCTGCATCCCTTCAGATGTAAAGTAGCAGCTGTAGAAACCATTTGGATCTTTAGAAACTTGGAAATTTTACTGGCCACATTATGTCATCATACCATCATTGTCTTTTAGGGGCAGGTTTTCTCAAAGCCCTTTCCGAATCTGCGCTGGAGCAGATACCATCCATACCCTGCCACGTCTCCCGGCATTTAAGTCCACCCTGCAGGCAAATGGCTTTATGGAAAACCGACTTTCTCCTTGAGGGCCTTCTCTGGTCGTAGGAGAGTGCTTAGCCCTTGCACGGATCAGGCCAGAAGTGGCAGTTAAAGCCTGCAGGAGCAGTTCTCCACTGATGATGGATGGGAATTAGTAGAGAAATAACACAGCTTCCTTGCCCTTTGGTTAGAATAAGTCTGAGCTGAATTCTTCCAGAGGTCCTCAGCAGGATTAAGCCCCAGTTGCCCACAGTGGTACCCTGCTCATTTAGAAAAATGTTTCTTCAAAAATTTTAAATTTTTAATTGAAGGATAGTTGACATACAGTATTAGTTTCAGGTGTACAATATAGTGATTCAACAATAAGACACACTCCAAAATGCTTACCACGGTAAGGGTATTACAGTATTTTTGACTGTATTCCCTATGCTGCACTATTTATTTATTTATTTATTTATTTATTTATTTATCTATCTATTTATCTATTTATTTATTTATAAGATTTATTTATTTATTTGAGAGAGCGAGAATGAGAGAGAGAGAGAGAGACCACATGAGAGGGGGGAGGGTCAGAGGGAGAAGCAGGCTCCTCGCTGAGCAGGGAGCCCGATGTGGAACTCGATCCCGGGACTCCAGGATCATGACCTGAGCCAAAGGAAGTCGCTTAACCAACTGAGCCACCCAGGCGCCCATATGCTGCACTTTTTAAACCTGGTGACACATTGATTTCATACCTGAAAGTTTGAGCTTCTTAATCCCCTTCATTGAAATCCCCTGAATTGGTCTGCTCTCTTCACTCTCTCCCACTCTCCTATCTATGCTTCCTGAGGTCACCTGCTAAATAAACTATTTGTGGGGGCCCCTGGGTGGCTCAGTCAGTTAAGCATCTGACTTCAGCTCAAGTCATGATCTCGGGGTCCTGGGATCGAGCCCCGCGTCAGGCTCCCTGCTAATGGGGAGTCTGCTTGTCCTTTTCCCTCACCCTCTGCCCCCCTCCCTCCGCTTACGCTCTCTCTCTCTCTCTCAAATAAATAAATAAATACACTCTTACTAAATAAATAAATAAATAAATAAATAAATAAATAAATAAACTATTTGTTCTCAATGCATGGTCTCAATATCTGCTTCTGGGGGTATATAACCTAAGACATCCTTTCAAATCAATCAAGTGAGGTCCCGGTCCTAGGCCTCATGCTTGCCAGGGCCTCACTCTACCCTTCTGTTTTTGCCACTCCCCACAGGGCAAGGAGTCCAAGGAATACAAAGATTCCTTACTAAATAGCTTGATCCTGTTTCCAGCGCTTGCACAGGACTCCTCTCTGAATCACTCCCTCCTGATGGTAGATTCTTAGGGCCAAGACCAAATGAAGGGGTGTCTGTTAGAGGGAACCTGTGAACTGAGTTAGAGCATGCTGGCTAAGTTATCCATATAATTCAACACGAGGTCCTCCACAAAATGGGTTAGACTCCATAGTATCCCTCATGTCTCTGAATGTCTCTTTTGTAGTTTTCACTTACGTCTTCTCATGCTGAATTCTGGATCGTTTACTCAAAACTTTATTACAATTCTCCATTTCTGTCATCATCTGCAAATATTTGCAACTTATTACATCCATTGAATACTTAAAAAAAATCAGTGCCTATATTTTTCACTCAGAAATTTCCAATTCTTCCTGTTATTTTTTAAAAGTCTGATTGTTCTAAAGATTTTATTTATTTATTTTATTTTGAGAGATAGAGAGCATGCACACGCGTGTAAGCAGAGGTAGGCGCAGAGGGGAAGGCAGAGGGAGAGGGAGAAAGAACACCGAGCACGGAGCCCTTCACGGGGCTCCATCCTATGACCCCAAGATCATGACCTTAGCTGAAACCGAGAGTCAGATGCTCAACCAACTGAACCACCCAGGTGCCCGCCTCCTGTTATTTTTAATAAGGTCATTTTTCATTACTATCTCTCTTTTTAAAATTACCATTTCAATTTCATTTTTTTTATCTCTATACCATTTTAAAAAAAACTTATATTTCATCTCACATTTGTGTGTTATTTGCTTGTGTTATTTGGGCTCTACTCCTTCTGACCATTGGATCCATGATTCTTTCTTTTGATAGACGGTTTCTTTATGTGCTTTTGTGTTCATTCCCACCCCTGCACCCCCGTGCAGCCTGGATTGTATGAGTGCCTCTCTTGAATTATTTTATGTTTGTTTTTACCAGTAATCCTAGAGGATAGAACAGTCCCTAGACTAATTTCTATGTAAAGTCCTTGGTTTGGGGTTCCTGATCCATTCAAGTGGAATAATACAAACCAAGAGTGCACTGGATGAACAGACCGCCCATGTTACCTCTTGGGAAATCCTTTTTCTCACCTAGCAGTCCAGATACAGATGCCCAAAACAGAAGGTTTGTAAACTATAGTTGGATTTTATCTAATCACTTATTTCAACAAAGGTACACCTATTTTAAAGTTCCAACTTTATGGAGTTTTCAGTTACAACTTTCATTTTCACATGAAACCCAAGACCTTATCTCAGGTTCTGTCTGGTCATGATGTAAGCCGTTTGACTGCCGAGGCAAACAGCAGCTTTTCCTGAATCTCTGCCCTGCCTTTCACATGCTTCTCTTCTCTTATCTCTATTTTATAAATTTTGTTTCAAATCCAATCAAATATCCACAATGACAATTTTAATTATTTCACATGAATAATGCATTGTCATTATAGCAACACATGTTGTATTTCTCGAGCACTACAAACAGTGCCTCAAATATTCTAAGAATGTTGGCAGCTCTGTGATCATTATTGTGGAACCACTTCCAAGCGTTACTTTCCTCATAACAGCCTGTAAGATAGTTAACATAATTATGTTCTCCATTTTATAGAGAGGGAATATAAAGCCTACATATATTTTGTTTCAATTTTCAGATCAATTAAACACAATAGGATTTATTGTTAAAGACGATGTGAGGAAGGTTTCTATTAACCTTGTAATATTGTAACCACACTAACGTGAGTTTGTTCCTTGGTAACTTGCGGACAGAAAGTACACCAGATGGAGGTATTGTACAAAGGAAACTTTATTTGTAGCAAATAAGGAGATCATGGGCAATAATTTCCGAAGACTGACTCCCCAAGCAAGGGTGAATAGGTTCCTTTTATTCAAGGTTAGGATGAATATTTAGAAAGGGGAGACTTGTCATTGTATGTAGAGGCAGGCAGAAGGTCACTAATGTTCCTTAAGGAAACATGCCTAGACATACATTGCATGTTATATAAATGAGGCTGAGGCTCCTCCTTGGGTGGAGATTTTAGTATTAGAATGAGGTAAAGGTAATGGTAGGTCATTGCAGAGGTCACTCCGTGGTCTGTCTGCGCAGGCGTGAGTTGGGGTCTAAGTTCAAACTGGTCTGGGTGGTCTGGGCCCAACGGAGCTCTTCCTCTGGGCAGTTATTTCTTGAGGAGTATTTTCAGTTCCCATCAAGGGATGCTATGCCCATGAGGTCTTTTGCCTGAGTTCAGAGATAAGCTGGAAAGAAGAGCTTAAGGAAAAATGTGGGACAAAGGTTGGTGAGTGCAAGCAGGTGGGCAGTAAAGTCAGGTCTTAGGGTCTAATGACAATATTTTAAAATCTGGTGTGGCATCTGTCCACTCCTTCATTATGTTTTCCTTGTGTGTGTGTGTGATTATTCTCTGACTTCCTTTCATATGAACTTTAAAACTTGTAAAAGAAAACAAAAGCAGTATTTTTAGGAAAATCTACAGACTTTTATATACACAAGGCTAAAAATAGATAAGAAGTAGTTCACTCGAAAAGCTAGAAAAGGAGTAATGTCACCAAGATGGTGGAGTAAGACACCCCAGCCCCTGTCCCCCAACAAAGATTAATGATTAGGTGGCTAGCCACAAACAAAAACAGCTTTGGGAGAGTGCAGGAGTCGACTTAATCCTCAGCAACACAGTAGAACAAAGAACCTGAGAATAACTGCACAAAAAAGGGAAAAGGGAAGAGCTTCATTTTTTTTCTTTTTAGGATCTTATTTGTTTGACAGAGAGCACAAGCAGAGGGAGAGAGAGGGAGAAGCAGGCTCCCTGCGGGGCAAGGAGCCTGATGGGGGACTCGATCCCAGGACTCTGGGATCATGACCTGAGCAGAAGGCAGATGCTTAACCGACTGAGCCACCCAGGCATTCCAAAGGAAGGGCTTCATTTTGCCTGCCTAACCCCAGCCCCCAGCCCAACACTGCTCAGTGCCTAGAGGGAATTTGCTAGCTAGAAAGGGAGAGCTGGGTGAATAACCAGTTTCCCCAGCCTTCCCAGTGCCGCACAAAAGACCCCACTGGGCCTACCTGCAGCTAGCTCCTCCAAATGTGCGTCCGCACCTCACCAGCCTGACTGCCATCACCAGCCTCCACTGCTGTGCATGTGCCCCAGGTTAGAGCTTGCAGTCACAAGTCAGAAGGAGAAAGACAAATAGTATATGTTCACACTTATATGTGAGATCTACAAAAGTGGAACTTATAGAAATAGAGAGCAGAATAGTGATGGCCGGGGGGTGGGAAAAATAGGGAGATGTTGACCAAAGGGTACAAATCCCAACTATAGGATGAATAAGATCTGGGGATCTAATATATGGCACGGTGACTGTAGTATATACTTGAACATTGTTAAGAGAGTAGATCTTATTGTTTTTTTTAAAAGATTTTATTTCTTTATTTGACAGAGAGACACACAGCGAGAAAGGGAACACAAGCAGGGGAAGTGGGAGAGGGAGAAGCAGGCTCCCCTGGGGCTCGATCCCAGGACCCTGGGATCATGACCTGAGCCGAAGGCAGATGCTTAACTGACTGAGCCACCCAGGTGTCCCAAGACAGTAGATCTTAAATGTTATCAGCACACACACACACACACACACACACACACACACACAAGTTGGTAATTACATGAGGGGATGGAGGTGTTAGCCAAACTTCTTGTGGTAATCATTTTGCAATATATACAGGCATCTAATCATCACACTGTACACCTTAAACTTAGATGTATTATGTCAATAACATCTCAATAGAGCTGGAAAAACATAAAAAAAAGAAAAGGAGGGTATCAGTAAGAAACAGAAGTTGGGATAAAGCATGGGGAAGACAGAGGTTTTCAATCAGTGGTGTCTCAGTGTGACTCTCATGTCCGTTGTTAGCTCTTGTAAATATAACCAAGTAGGGACAACCAAGGCTAGACTACCAACTCTTGTGACTCCTGGAAATGGAAATGCCTGCGTATTGTCTGAATTCCGGCTTTCATCTGTGGGCTTCTAGAGCAGCTTCTAGAAAGGGATGCTCTTGGTCACAGGGTATGATCCCTCACTTCCTGGGACCTCCCGCTGCCTTTAAGCCACCTGTACTGGTTACTCCAACTGGAGTAAGGCTGCAGTTCATGCTGAAAGTAGAGACCACAATTCTGTTCTCACCTCTTTGTTCCTCTGGCCACAGGAGCACATGTGATGTCAAAGGGAGGAAAGTAGAGATCCAGGCTTGAGGTCCCTTCCACTCCCAGGTAAAGAGTATATACGGAACAGATGAGCTCTCTGATCAAATTGGACTTAACTTCTGCCAAAACATGAAGCAGAACTTGTTTGCATATCATTTCATAAGTGCTGTTTAAATAAAGCAGCTGTTTCAATTAGTGATGAACATTTTGGGATCAATAAAACTGCTCAAAGAATTAGCACACAAAATTAGAAGATGATATATTTGTTAATAAAAGTATGGGTGACCCCAGCTCAACCTTGATATTAAAAAATGTGTAAATACTACCCTCTATTAAAGAATTTTATTACAAAGGGAACTTCACCACTGTTAAAAATTAACCTGTATATACATAGCAAAGGAGTCACCCATGAATCTTCAATTTTTTTTTTTTATGGACTATGTAACAGTTCACAATACAGGGTGTAATGGAAAATTTGACCTGGGAAATAAAGGACTGTTTTATGTACTTATAAACTCCTCTTTCTGGTGGTTTGAAAACATGGCCACAAATCTTTTGGCACTGCCTGGAATGTGGTGATACGGTGGGCCGAGTTTAGTGACCTCATCCTAACGTAGTATGCTAACATGCAGCGGAAGGGAAGTGATGTAATTTCTGACACTAGATCAGGAAATTTTACAAAACTTTTTGCCTATTTCTCTGTCTTTTTGACTCACTTTCCTTTAGAACCAAACTGCCATCCTGTGAAATAGTCTGGGCCACATGCAGAGGTCATCTGTAAGTGTCCAGGCCAACAATCCCTGCTGAAGTCTCCTCCAAAAGGCAGCATTGACCGCCAGACATGTGAGTGAGAAAACCTTTGGGATGATTCAAGCCCCAGCCTCTATCTGACCAGAACTACAGGAAAGGCTCTGAGCAAGAGGCACCAAGTTGAGCCCAGTCACCCCAGAAGTGTGAGAGATAATAATCATAATTGATTTTCTTTGTTTAAGCCACTACATTTGGGGTGGTTTGTTCTGTAGCTAGAGATAACCAGAACATTCCTGTATCCCTTGTCTTAGCCATCATTCTATCCATCTTTTCTAAATCTTCAGTTATTTCATAAAACAAAATAAATCTGTGTTCTCCTTATAATTTTAAACATGGTGATACTTGTCACCTAAAAGTCATTTATCTAAATACATTTATTGTACACGTAAAGCAAGTAGGACTCACAGTGAAAAGAAAGATGTGGGCAGAGTCCTCCAAAGGGTCATGAACAGGGAAGGCTGAGGACCAGCCCTTGGGCCTCCCACCCCGCCAGCAATCCCCAGGGCTTGGCATTCTGTCTATTGTCATAACCATCTTTTGTTGAATATTTCATTTACTGATATGCTATGCACATAAAAGTCAGACATGAAGGGGCACGTGGGTGGCTCAGTCAGTTAAGCATCTGACTCTTAATTTTGGCTCAGGTCATGATTTCAGGGTTGTGACACTGGACCCTGCGTCGGGCTCCCTCTGCCTTGTCCCCCCGCCGACCCTGCTCTCTCTAAATAAATAAATAAATAAATAAATAAAATCTTTTAAAAAAATGTTAGGCGCGAAGACAAATAAAAGCTTTTGCCTGAGGTACTCACAGGTTCTTAAAGCATTTGGGGAATGGCAACAACCCTCAGCATTATCATGTTCAGGGCTATTCCCAGTGTCATTGTCGTAAGTAAAAAGGTAAACAACATTGATGACACAAAACTCAAAAACAATTCTTTATCTTCACTAAATCTTATAGATTCTTAAAAATTATGGCTACCTACATGATATGCAAAGACCACAGATGTATTTCATATATCATTTGATCTTTTATATTATTTTAAAGATTTAGAACATGAGAAAAATCCAAAAAGGAAATTAACAATCATTCATATTTCTACCACTCACTTTTTCAGTAAAATGATACATCTTCACTTTCAAACAGGGAAGAGAAGAATAAATTTGATAATGTAATAATGATGATGGTAATAATAATAATAAATCCAATCAAAAGACTAAAAATAGGTGGTCAAAAGTTAGGACTAAATAGATACTCTCTCCAAAAATGATGCTTTCTTTTCTTTTCTTTTTCTTTTCCTTAATCTCTAAGCGAATGTGGGGCTTGAACTCACAACTCTGGGATCAAGAGTCATATGCTCTTCTGACTGAGCCAGCCAGGTGCCCCCCCAAAATGATGCTTTCTTGAAAAATTTTATCAGCTTTTGTTTCCCACATTTGTTTTTTGTTTTTTTTCCTCATAAAGCTATAAGGAGTATTCTGCAGCTGTAAATTCTGGTTGCATTTCTGAAAAATAATTAGGAGATGACAGCTATCTCCCTTAAAAAATTCTTTGGTTTTAGAACCCATCAACTCTAGTCCAGTTACTCTTCTCTTAGTATTTCTAATCGCTTTGCTCAACAAGCTGTCAATTAATATTTGGCTGCTCAGGCACTGTTTACTTGATCTATTTCCTTTAAAAAGAAAAATAAAGAGAAAAGATTTGCTTACCCAGACATCTACTTTTGCCTGAATTTGGTGTTGTATACATATATTGGCTATTTCCAAGAAAAGTTCTTTTCACAACATCTTCTCATTTTCTCCATTTGATTTTTATGAATAATACCATCTTTCTGAACAACCTTCTCAATGAGATTACATATCCCAACTCATCTGTTATTCTGTGTCTTACTTCTACTTGCAGATATTTTGATTGGCAGTTTAAATTAATACCTTTTTTTTTAAAGTAAAGAACAACACCTGATATTTTTATGTATCCCCCCACATACTTATATGTATTTTGAGGGTTTGATGTACACCTTACTTTAAAGCTGTCATAGACATAATAGTAGGATATTTTAACATTTATAAGAAAGATCATACACAAAGTGAACAGAGCAAAAAAAAAAAAGAATAGAGATATTTTCATATACATACCCAAGAGGCTATCTAGAGGGTAGTAAAAATGGGATGTTTGCTACATTTTGTACCACTTTGCCTCTGGGACATTGAATTCTCTCTTTTCTTTTTATGATTTTATTTATTTATTTGACAGAGAGAGACACAGCGAGAGAGCGAGCACAAGCAGAGGGAGTGGGAGAGGGAGAAGCAGGCTTCCCGCTGAACAGGGAGCCCGATACGGGGCTCGATCCTAGGACCCTGGGATCATGACCTGAGCTGAAGGCAGATGCTTAACGACTGAGCCACCCAGGCGCCCCAACACTGAGTTATCTTAAGCAAGGGGCTCTAACCTGGGGTCCAAGAACAGAGTGGATATGCGAAATCCCATCTTTATTTTCATCGACTTTTGGCTGCAATATAGCATTCCCAAACCACAGTGGTATTGGTTGTGCCTATAACTTGGTCACCACAAAATTACATACATGTTTATATCACATTTCAGTTGTTAAAGATATCTTGAAATATTGTCTATATTTATCACTATCACTACCTTTAAAGTATGACAGTTATATTAGCCCCATCATAAGATCTTATTATGCATTGTGTTAAATAAGAAGTACATATTTTAATATATTATTTTTCACTTTTTGATAACCTATTGGAATATTACTAGTTTTTTCTATAATCCTTGCATTTTTTTTCTTCTTAAGTAGGCTTCACTCCCAGCGTGGAGCCCAGCGCGGAGCTTGAACTCATGACCCTGAGATCAAGACCTGAGCTGAGATCCAGAGTCAGATGCTTAACTGACTGAGCCACCCAGGCACCCCTATAATCCTTGCATCTTATTTTAAGTATTTATGTATGAACACCTTATTCTGTGAAGAGGCATAGGCTTCACCAAACTGCCAAAGAGGCTGATGGCATAAAAAAAGTTAAGAAACTCTGAACTAGAGCAAGAGGATCAAAGCAAATTATTACAGTCCCCTTTTTTTAAAATAAAGATTTTATTTATTTACTTGAGAGAGAGCGCGAACAATTGGGGGCAGGGCGGAGCACAGGAAGAGGGACAAGGAGACTTCGCGCTGAGTGCAGGGCCCAACGCCACAAACCCTGAGATCAGGACCCTGAGATCCCTACCCCAGCCGAAACCAAGAGTCAGAGGCTCAACAGGCTGAGCCACACAGGTGCAGCTTGCCGTCCCCTCTTATCGGCAGTTTCGCTTCCGCGGTTTCGCTTCCCCGGTTTCAGTTACCTGCAGTCAACGGGAAGCAGATGATTCGCTTTCTGACGAATCATTAGAAGTCAATAGTAGCCTACTGCCACGTCACAGTGCCTGCGTCATTCACCTCACTTCAGCTCATCACATAGGCATCTTATCATCTCACATCATCATAAGAAAGGTGAGTACGTATAATAAGATATTTTGAGAAAGACCACATTCACATTCACATTACTTTTATTATAGCATTTATAGCATTTTGTTAGGTTGGTTTGATTTTATTATTAGTATGGTTGTTAATCTCTTACTGTGCCTAATTTATAAATTGAACTTTATCACGCGCATGTGTGTATAGGAAGAAACATAGTAAGGGGGGGTGGAGGGATAGGTGAAATACAAACTTCCAGCTATAGAATAATTAAGTCACAGGAATGAAAAGCATAGGGAATATTGTAATAACCTTGTATAGTGACAGACGTTAACAACACTTACTATGGTGAGCATTTTATAGTGTACGTAATTGTCAAACCACGATGTGTTACACCTGAAACTAATATAATATTGTATGTCAACCCTTCTTCAATTAAAGAAAAAACATAGTATATGTAGGTTTCAGCACTATCTGTGGTTCCAGGTATCCGCTAGGAGTCTTGGTGGATGAGAGGAGACTCCTGTACTTAGTATGTGCACTTGGCCTGTGATCTGCTCTTGTTTCCTTAGAGACTTGCCTAATTCTAATTGCTAATTCAGTGCAGTAGGAGGAAATATTTTAAAATCATGGCTGTCCAGAATCCAGCTTTTAGTGGGCTTTTAGTAAGGGTCAGGACCCACATAAAAATCTCCACTATAGCATTCTTTCACTTGGCTGACTATTCTGGGTCAAGCTACTCTGGGTCATAGGATGAATGATGAAGCCCCTAAGCTCATGTACCATTTCGTCCACAAAATGCAGGCCTGCAAGAAATAATTACAGTGCAGAATGATAAACACTTCAACACCTTTTCAGCCTTCATTCACGCTTTCCTATGCCAACCCTGTGGTCCATATGCACAAA
Organism: Callorhinus ursinus; assembly: GCF_003265705.2. NCBI lineage: Eukaryota > Metazoa > Chordata > Mammalia > Carnivora > Otariidae > Callorhinus > Callorhinus ursinus. The sequence continues at coordinate 13,055,217 of NW_027397078.1, read as the reverse complement.
CATAATGGCTGGTGCTACCCCTTTGTTGTGTCCCCATTGCTTTTTGTTATTCTTTCTGTGTTCCCTTTCCTTGAAGGGAACATCTTTCCCTTCTTCTCTAGATTCTGGCCATCAAGATCTTATTCATTTTTCAAAGCCCCATTTGTATACGATAAATAAAAACAATAGAGTACAGTATATACATGAAAAAAGGGTTTAGTACCTCATAATTCTCCTTAAATATCTTTTCCTCTTCCACGAAGTTCTCTTTAATATCTAGTGATATTCTTTTTTTATCAACTCATAGATCATTTTTTTTCAAATAACATATAATACTGAAAGCATCCTGCCTTGTGTAACTGAAATATTTGTCTATTTTTTTCTACTTGATGTTGGGCTCCTTGAGGACCAGATATAACTGACTCATCACTGTATTCTTTAGTACGAAAGAGTGCTTGAGATACCACCTAGTATGTATTTGTTGAATGAGTACATAAGTTAATATTGCTGGAAAGAAGAGCAAATCATATTAGTGTAGAAAATTATTTTCAAAGGGGTCATTTCTGAGCATAGCTGATCCATCAATCAATTTTAAATTGTGCCTAAAACTGGTCCTTGCCAAGCAATTCTTTTGGGATTAATTAGAACAAGAATTTGTTAACTCTTCTTGCTTATGTGAATGCTTCATATTCTCATAAAGTAAAATGTGTCTACCTTCTACACTATTTAAATTTTTTAAAGTTTAGTTATTTTTTAGTAATCTCTACACCCAACGTGGGGCTCAAACTCTCAACCCAAGACTAAGAATTGCATGCTCTTCCAATTGAGCTAGCCAGGTGCCCTTAAATTTTTAAAAAATATTTATCTATCACTTATAAAGAACAATTTATAGAGATGTTTTAATTTTTTAATAACGTTTCTATTATATTTTTAACAACACCTGAAAGATAATTTCAGTACCATAAAGTTCATTTGAGAAGAGAAAATATATCCTTTGGGAGACATCATGTTTCAGCAGCAAATAACATACAAAATCAGTGGGCTCACATAATAGTTTAATTCTTGCTCATACTACATGTTCATCATAGATGGAGAAGGTATACTCAGAGGTACGCTCAGAAGGTACACCCATGCTGAGCGAGGATCAGTTTTTACATGTGGCAGGGAAGGAGAATCTGAAAAATCACCCAATGATACTTAATTTGCAAATAACGTACAGCACTTTTTTTTTCGACCAAAGAACTTATATGTTCACATATAGCCTCAACATTGGTAAGGAAGTGCAATATTACCATGTGCCTCAAAAGAAAAGAACATGAATATTTTTTAAAAGTTCTAATATTAATCCAATCAGTTTATGGGGATTTATTTTTAACCTTTTCTTATTTCCCAGTGTTACCTTTTGGGTTAGACCTAGAGATCAGACCAGGGGTTTTTGTTGAGACAATGTAATGTTATTACATTTTAGATTACATAAAAAAGTGACCATAAAGATACTATACAGGACTTCCATTCTAGTCATGATTTTATTTTTTTATTTTTTAAAGATTTTATTTATTTATCTGACAGAGAGACACAGCGAGAGAGGGAACACAAGCAGGGGGAGTGGGAAAGGGAGAAGCAGGCTCCCCACTGAGCAGGGAGCCCCATGCGGGGCTCGATTCCAGGACCCTGGGATCATGACCTGAGCCGAAGGCAGATGCTTAATGACTAGGCACCCCCTAGTCATGATTTTAAATGTGCATTCTTACATCTTATTTGTGCCTGGAATTTTCTTCAAAGGCAAATAATAATAAGAGCTTTAAGAAAACTGTGATCTTGTAACATTGCTAAGTATTATTTTATTAAGAAATATTTAAAGATCAAAAGGCCTCATTATGCCAATGGAAGCAGATTGATGAAATATTAGATAACTTTGTGCTGTTTGCGATAAAACTCTTTTTGTGTGCCCTTGTGAAGGAGACTGTTGACTTCTCACCCAAATAACTATTTGTCCTTTCCTCCTCAATGACAAAACTTTGATTTTATTTAGTCATGTGAGGAGGAGAGAGAGGTTTCTCAGTCTTCGTTCTAGCTGGGTTCAGTCATCTGATTAAGATTTGGCCCCTGGACTATAAGCAGAAGTGCTGTGTTGAATTTTTGCAAAGGTTTTCAAAATGGAGAGGGCACATTCTTTCCACCATCCTTCCTCTTTTTCTGCTGCTGTCTAGAACGTGGATATGATGGTTGGAGTTGTGGAAATTTTCGGTAAGTACGTAGGGATTTTCCTGCTGCATGACCCAGAGCCTGGAGGTGTCATAAAGCAAATAGTCAGGATCCCAGAAAATGAAGAAACTCTAGCATTTCAGAGAAATCAACCTTTTAGTGAACTTGTGATTACTCTATCTTAATTCATCATAGGATTTGGGGCTCAGCCGTCCATGTCAGTCATAAAATGACAAACCAAGGACTTGTATAAACTGGTCAGTCCCTTTTCCTCGAGAAATTTTGTAGCTTTTCCTTTGTAAGTCCCACCTTTGCCTTTGATCTGGGTGATAATCTTCACAGAGGTATATGGAGTAAATCCTTAATCCTTTAAACTAATGGCTCTGTCTTATTCTTTGGAGGTCAATCGGCAGGAGATTGACTCCACTATGTTGGATCACGTTCTTCCTGACTTATGCTGGATCATGACTCCCTCACTCAATGTTTCACCAACTTTATGTTTCTTTTATCACAGGGAGGGTTGAGAGAACGGAGAAAGTTCAGTAATGTAAGTGGAAGAGACTATATGAGAAAAAATAATAAATCTTGAGACCATGGTAGACACACTTCTTAAGCTTTACTTCATGCTGACTTGGTAATTATTTTAGATGAGTACTTCTAAGGTTTCCTTTCCTGCCAAAATTAAATTATAAATATTTTTAAACTCGTGATTTCTATTTTATTTTTGGCTTGGCAGATATACCATAATAAGAAAAATACCTCTACCTGTAACTTTAGTGTCTATGGCTTCAGTAACTTTGGAACTTTGGATCTAGTCAAATACATTCCAGAACATGATATAAAGAAACAAACATGGTAAAGTCTGTGAGACAGAATTCTTATATTGCATCCCAAATTGTGAAAGTAGACTTAATTTTGCTGTTCATTAAACTGAGTCAATATTTTGTTTCTTATGCTCAAAGATACCTACAGCAGTGCTTTGAAGTTTGACTCTAGTTTAATATGTGATACTGTAAATTATTCAAAAGTACAAGTAAAGAAAATCTTTTGAGACAACTCAGGTGAAACCTATACCATAAAGCAACCATTTAGTTAAGAAGATGCAAGGGACTGAAAAGTTAGATTTCTAGATGAACTGTTTACTGAGTGTTTGGCAATAATAGTATTTGATATCTACAAATAAGTTAACATAAGATATCTAAAATCTCCTGGTATGATATGTTATAGTATGATATGTAGTGTGGTATGGTATGGTATAGTATTAAAGCTCAACTTATTAATTCATGTTGTATTGTTTACTAAAGTCAAAAGAGAAAGCAAGGCTTTGAAAGCCCTAGTTAAGCATAACATGAGCATTCAATAAAGCAAATGCACTGAGAGCAAATGGTATCTTCTTTAACAACTTTTCTCACAGAACAACCAGTAGAGAAATCAAACATCTATACAATCTTTAGAATTTCTTAAAAATATTGGCTTAAGTTCAATTCACTTTTGGAAATTAAAATACATTAATTTTAATCTTAGCAAGATTGGCCCCAGCATTGTAATGATTTCAGATGACTTTAACGTTGGGAAGTCCCATGTAATCAAAATTACCCCAACTTTTACCTGTTGAGCCATTTTTACATCTAAAGGGATCACACAGACAGAAACAAAGGGTGTAAAATATACTAAAGGCATAGTGATAAAGGCTAATATATCAATCGAATTCATTAATATAAATCTACATTATTTTCTTTTGCCTTGCCATTCCATAATTGTCATATCAATACTTCTTAATCTGTTTCACCCTTGATAGTTTTCTGTAGTTTAAAAGATATTAGAAGGACACCTGGGTGGCTCAGTCATTAACCGTCTGCCTTCGGCTCAGGTCATGATCCCAGGGTCCTGGGATCGAGACCCACATCTGGCTCCTTGCTCAGTGAGGAGCCTGCTTCTCCCTCTCCCTCTGCTCCTCCCCCTGCTTGTGCTCTCTCTCTCTCTGACAAATTAATACATAAAAATCTTTAATAAAAAAATAAATAAAAGATATTAGAATTATGGAGTGCCTGGGTGGCTCAGTCAGTTAAGCGACTGCCTTTGGCTCCAGTCATGATCCCAGGGTCCTGGGGGTCTGCTTCTCCCTCTGCCCCCCTTCACCCCTGCTCATGCTCACTCACACTGTTTCTCTTTTTCTCAAATAAATAAAATCTTAAAAAAAATAAAGATATTAGAATTATAAAGCAATTTAAGTTTTAAAAACCCTACTTCCATATTCAGAATTCAATGACTCTTTCTAAACTATGAACACTGGGGCGCCTGGGTGGCTCAGTTGGTTAAGCGACTGCCTTCGGCTCAGGTCACGATCCTGGAGTCCCGGGATCGAGTCCCACATCGGGCTCCCTGCTCGGCGGGGAGTCTGCTTCTCCCTCTGACCCTCTTCCCTCTTGTGCTCTCTATCTCTCATTCTCTCTCTCTAATAAATAAATAAAATCTTTAAAAAAATAAATAAATAAATAAACTATGAACACTGACTTCACAAATCAGATAGAAGAAGTTTAAATATTAATGTTATCAGTTGCATATTTATTCGGTTACCATGCACATGAACCTAGTAACACATAAACAGATATATTTGAATAAAAGTGTGAATAATATAAATTATTTGAATAAATTAAATTTGTAAATTTAGATTAAATTTATTTGGTGCAAATTATACTGAATTCTCTCTGATAATTAGCAGTTTATAAAATAAAAATTTTTACCAGTGGTTCATGTGGTTAACTAATTGTCCAGATTCAGTTCATTGTTATGGTAAAGATACAAATGTTCAGGATTCCACCAAAATGACACTGAAATAAATGAAACAAGAATTATTTCGAATTCTAATGCACCAAAATCCACATGACCACAAAAAATTCTTCTCCCTTTTTCCATCATGAAAAATCATTATAATCAGAATTATACAACTTAAAAAGTCTAAGTCTTCTCATTTTGCCTTTCAAAACATACATATTTGAAGAGAAAGCACAGATTCCCAGGCCCCTCCTTGTGGAGAGTCTGATTCAGTTGATGTGGAATGCGGCCCAGAAATCGGTGTATTAAAATAAATATCCCAAGATAGCCTTATCAGAGAAGTTGAGAAGAAATGAGCTAGCCTAAGGAGGAGATTTTGGGAAAGCCCATAATCTACCAAAGGCCACTTCTGTGCCTCTGTCAATCACTCCTCATATTGCCTTGCCCACTCCTACGAGCAAAAAGATCTTAGGGTAAGTGTAGAGATTGCTTCTTCCAGCCAACTTTTTCATAATCATTTTGGTGTTCCTCAAACCAATATTCAAAGAAAAAGAAAAAAAGGAGGAGCAGGGGGAAACCATAACATGTATATACATGATGCTGTGTTATATATATCTTCTCTTTTATCATCTTTATGCCAAGCTTAATTTAAATACTTTATTCCTTATATCAATATTTTGATTGAGTATTCTTCTTTAATAGCTGTACTAGCAAAAATTTAGAATAAAAATATAGGACAACTTCTGAATGTAGAAAAATTTAATCAATAAAAACAGGTCAGTAATAAGATTAATTAAAGTTTTTTTTTAACTTTTTAAAAAAGATTTTATTTATTTATTTGTCAGAGAGAGAGAGAAAGAGCACAAGCAGGGGGAGCAGCAGGCCAAGGGAGAAGCAGACTCCCTGCTGAGCAAGGAGTCCGATGTGGGACTCAATCCCAGGACCCTGGGATCATGACCGGAGCTGAAGGCAGATGCTTAACTGACTGAAACACCCAGGCAGAGCAATTAAAGGGTTTGTTTTTTTTTTTTACACTTTTGCACACATATGTGTACACCTACCCACACACACCCACATTCATACACCTGTAATATTTTGACACTTGAAAACTAACATCAGATTCTCTCCTCTATTTTTTTACAGTTTTTATTTATTTATATTTATTATTTTTCTTTTTTTAGAGAGGGAGAATGGGTGGGGAGGGGTAGAAGGAGAGGGAGAGAGAGAATCTTAAGCAGGCTCCATGCCCAGTGTGGATCCCAATGTGGGGCTTGATCTCACAACCCTGAGATCATGATCTGAGCCAAAATCAAGACTCAGATGCTTAACTGACTCACCCAGATGCCCCTTCAGTTTTTATTTTAATCACCCAGTGCTTATAATGACAAGTGCACTCCTTAATCCCCATCACCTATATCACCCATCCCCCCACCCACCTCCCCTCTGGTAACCATCAGTTTGTTCTCTAAAGTTAAGAGTCTGTTTCTTAGCTTCTCTTTCTCTCTCTCTCTCTCTCTCTTTTCCCCCTTTGCTCATTTGTTTTGTTTCTTAAATTCCACATATGAGTGAAATAGTATTTGTCTTTCTCTGACTGACTTATTTTGCTTGGTATTATATTCTCTAGCTCCATCCATGTAATTGCAAATGTCAAGATTTCATTCTTTTTTATGGCTGAATAATATTCCATTGTATAATTATACTACTTCTTATTCTGTTCATCAATCAATGGACATTTGGGCTACTTCCAAATCTTGGCTATTGTAAATAATGCTGCTCTAAACATAGGGGTGCATGTATCCCTTTGAATTAGTGTTTTTGCATTCTTTAGGTAAATACCTAGTAAATACCCAATTGCTAGAACACAGGGTAGTTCTATTTTTAACTTTTGGAGGAACCTCTGTACTGTTTTCCACAGTGGCTGCACCAGTTTGCATTCCCACCAACAGTGCAAGAGGGTTCCCCTTTCTCCACATCCTCACCAACACATGATTTCAGCCATTCTGACAGGTGTGAGGTGATATCTCATTGTGGTTTTGATTTGCATTTCCCTGATGATGAGTGATGTTGAGCATCTTTTCATGTGTCTCTTGGCCATCTGGATGTGTTCTTTAGAGAAATGTCTATTCATGTGTTCTGAGAATTTTTCACTTTTTTTTTTTCTTCTGCCCATTTTATAATTGGATTATTTGTTTTTTGGGTGTTGAGTTGTATAAGTTCTTTATATATTTTGGATACTAATATTTTATCGGATATGTCATTTGCAAATATCTTCTCCCATTCCATAGGTTGCCTTTTTGTTCTGTTGATTGTTTCCTTCACTGTGCAAAAGGTTTTATTTTGATTTAGTCCCAATAGTTTATTTTTGCTTTTGTTTTCCTTGGCTCAGGGGACCTATCTAGAAAAAAGTTGCTGCAGCTGATGTCAGAGAAGTTACTGTCTGTGTTCTCTTCTAGGATTTTTATGGTTTCAGGTCTCACATTTAGGTGAGACAAGAATTTGTTTTTTCCCCAATTTATAACTGAATCTTTATCAAGCATCACTCACACTCTTCTGCAGGTTTCACAGTTATTTTTTCAAAGAGATTACAGTTATAGATTAAAGATCACCAGAACACAATTTTGAAGATCAATATGGACAAGTATTCAACATAAGAATAAATTTTTTTATCCTAATAAAAGTATGAATAAGAATACATAGAACAGTTCAAAGAAAAGGAATGAACATGAATCAGATTAAAGTTGTAAAATACTTATACAAAATAAGGTTATATCAGCCCATAGTGTGCTGAAAAAAAAGGCATGGGGAGACAGATAAATCTGGTTAATGACTTTATGAAAACTAGTAGAAGGGATGATCTTAGATAAATATAAATAATTTAAAATTGTATGCTAAAAAATATCTCCTAAATGCTAATAAAGAACAAATAATTTAAAGACAAATGAGATTAATGTAGCCTGACAAGATAGAGATAAGAATAGAGACAGTATTTCCTCACCAAAGATGATAGTTGCAAACATTGATGTAATTCTGTATAAATGTTATCAGTAGTGGACTCAAATTTCATTTTCAATTTCTTCTGCAAATTGATAAATATGCAATTACACTTTTAACAATTCCAGTGTATATAAAAACGTTTACTGAGAATTGGGTGACCCTGGTCAGGAGAATTTTCAATTTTACTCCTGTTTTTGTATTCTCGTTTGAAAGAAATCTAATTGTGTAAATGACTAAAGAAAAGCTGAACATATTCAGATCACTAGATTCCCCTTAAAGTGTCAGTCCTTTCATGCATGAAATGAGTCTCAAGTAGCTTGAAGGGGTAGGATTTTCAAAAGTACTTAACTCTCATTTTCTACCTCCTCAAACTCAATTTCATAAATAAGAAAGGACTATGACTCATTGAAAGTGGTTATTATTATTAAATATAAAATGTTTCTTTTGTGCATAAATCCTGGGCCTAGGAGGGGCACATTTGCTAAGTCATTCAATTTTAATAAAATTATATCGATAATTGCTGTTATTTGGGGCTTATAAAGGAAATATCAAAAACTTAAGATAGGTGTTTCACTCACATTTATTTTGGTCCCAAAAGTATTCATTGCTGTCTCAGCACAGTGTCATATACAGTACAATGAAAAGACATGTCATCAGAAAGCATGAGCATGGGGATTGGATTTGGGTCACATATGTCAGTGACCCACTTTCAAGGAAGAAAAATATAAATTAGAAGACATACAGATGATTAAAATATAGAGAACGAGTTAAAACAGTACAGCAATCTTTACATTATTTTTTAAGTTACTGATTGTCAATAGCACTGATGTGTAGAAAGAGCCAACAGGAAAATGAAAGCAAATCAGAAGAGCTTGCCCTATGTGTTAAAAGATTAATTAGAATTACTAAAAGATAAATGAGTTGCATTCTAAGTGAAACACTAAACTCACAGCTTCAAAACTCTATAATAACCACTCACAGCCCAGAAGAATATTAGAGTCTAGAAATGACTAAAGTGACTAAGACATTATCCCTCTCTTACAGAATCATATAATCCAGGGAAATTCAAATGGCAAATAGACAAATGAAAAAAGGATGGCAAGAGGTTTTGAATGAAAAACCCGTTGGGGGAGGTTGCATTTGAGATGGGCCTTAAAGAGTGCTATGATATTGAATAGATTGTGTTTGGGGCAAGGAAAATGGCGTATTCTCTCAGAAAGGAAAAGCTGTATAAGACGCTACATAAAGATGTACGAAACTGTACAAGCTATATAAAGCACTTTATGGAAGGAGATAAGTAACACAATGACATTCAAGAAAGAAGAAGTACAACTTGGATCATGCATGAGATAAGAGGGGACAAGTAGCGAGTGAAAAGACTGAGTCGTGTCAGGGCCACATTGGGGAGATACTGGATATCGGAATGAAGGACTTGGTGTGTGAACAAGAAATGACGCAACAATCAGGTAGATCAAACAGAAGTGGTTGGGAAGAGTACTTTTCTTAGGAAAGACATATAGTAAGGTAGGAATGATAATTATATTGATTAACAAGGTAACTTAAAGATGGGGGTAGGAATAAATTTGAGATAAAATCCAAAACTATAGGGGCGCCTGGGTGGCTCAGTCGTTAAGCGTCTGCCTTCGGCTCAGGTCATGATCCCAGGGTTCTTGGGATCGAGGCCCGCATCGGGCTCCCTGCTCTGCGGGAAGCCTGCTTCGCTTCTCCCTCTCCCACTCCTCCTGCTTGTGTTCCCTCTCTCACTGTGTCTCTCTCTGTCAAATAAATAAATAAAATCTTTAAAAAAAAAATCCAAAACTATAGAGGAATAACAAATAGCAAGGCCAGTAAATGTTGCCAAAATGTAAGTTGGAGTCAAAAATAGGCTCCAACCTACTGGAGGACAAGGATCAGAAAAAGGAATAGTTCTTTCTGTCAGTTTATATGGTGCCTAAGATATCCTAGAAAAGGGTGGAGGTAGTGGGGGAGAAGTATTCACAGCAAAGGAGTAGTGAGGTTGGTATGAGGCAGAGATTAAAAGACACACTGACACCAAGTGAGTCATCATCTTTCTGCACATCCATGAAATGAAAATTTGCTGTGTCTTAATGGCACATACTCAAGTTAGCAACTGAAAATGAGCTGGGCCTGGCCTAGAAATGCAAGTGGTAAAATGTTAGAAGAGACTTAAAGTGTCATGTAGAAATAGGTGATGATATTTGGTAGCATTTATTGGAGAATAACACTATCCTCTCAGATAATCCAAAGTCCACACTTCCTTATAAACTCCTCTCCTTCTTGGGAAGAAGGAAAGGGTTTTTTTGTTGTTGTGGTTGTTTTGTTTTGTTTTGTTTTGTTTGGTCAATAAACAGTAAGATTTACCAATAAAAGTGCCTTGGAAGAGGATTGTTAGTAAAAAATAGGTTGGCTGGTTTGCCTCTGCAGGAAAGTTGCCTGTGATTATTATTTGAGGAAAATTAAGAAATATATCAGCACCCCAGAGTTTCTCACCAATATTCCATGATCTCACATTTCTTCAATAGAGAAAACATTAGACAATAGACACAGGGAAATGGTTTCAGAGATAAACAGAATAAAAACAAAATTAAAGAATTTGATTCTCAGGTTCACTTTTGTTGCCTAAGGAGGTAAATTTCAAAATGAAAGATATGTCCCTACTTGGCCCTATGTGTGTTGGACTAGCTTATGGGTCTGATCCAAAAAGTGCTGTCTAGGGTGATGGGAAATGTGGGGTTTTTTTTGGAGAATGGGGACAACTAGTAGCAGAACGCTCTAGGCTCAAGTCTGGGGTTAATAAAATTTTTTGAATCCTTTCTTAGTATACATGACTTAAAGTAGGTAACATGATAAAAGTTATTTCAAAAACTCTTTGAAAACATATATAATAGTATAAGCAAGTAATAATTTATTTGGTAAATGAAAAAAGTATTTATCTCAAAGGAAAAATATACTTCATAATTAAGACAATACAGTGGGAAACCAGATAAAACTCTAAATGAAAGAATTTTCATAACTTTCCTTATGATACATTTCAATGAAAAAAGCAAAAGAAATTATGCTTTGCCACTCTTACATTTAAAGATTGTTCAAATAAATCAAATTTATTTAAAACAAGATTCAAATGTGAAATATATTTCAAAAACATAACGATTCCTCTGTATCTATCTAACCAAAAAGAACTTCAGTTGTTTAGATCTTTGATTTCTTTCTTCTGAGGATCATGTGGCACTACTGGACTAGCAAAAGACAGAGAATTAAACCAACAAATGGGGGAAAACCTCTTAATAGAAAGGATGCTGGAGCAGAAATCATCTAGTAACTGGATGTCTAGTAAACTAGATGCAAGTCCTGCTGCTACACAGTACTAGGACCTCGGATTGGATGGTACTCAATTGGATTACCTGGGTCTCATTTTCCTCATTAGTAACTAGAAGAGGGGAGATGATCATGAACTTAATGGTGGATTTAATATGCTATGATTTCATAATTTCCCCAGCTTTCACACTAGACTAGCAGTACCATTGATATACTGTAACCCTAGAGAGTGCTCTGTTGATTGCCTTCCTAACAGTCATTTTTCCTTTCTTCTTCACTACTTATCCCACTTTTTGTGAATGTACCATTTCCTTTACCAAAGACTGGTCTATCCACAAGCATGGTATGCAATTCTCAAAATAAGATGCAAGGGGAACTCTGCTGTGTGGGACTGGGAAAGATTTGCCTCCCAGAAAAATAGAAGCACAAGGAGAGATGACATTTGTCTTCCACCAGGAATAGCTGAATGAAGGTGTTATGTAAGATCTTCAGTAGCTTTTTGGGGTTTATTAGTGTACATACCTAAAATGAAGCCAGCAGGCTGAGAATAGCTGAGCAAAAATGAATCTCTTAACATTTTTTAAAAAGATTTTATTTATTTATTTATTTATTTATTTTTTTGAGAGAGAGAGAGAGAGAGAAATAGCATGAGAGGGGAAAGGGTCAGAGGGAGACGCAGGCTCCCCACTGAGCTGGGAGCCCCACACAGGACTCAATCCCAGGATCCAGGATCATAACCTGAGCTGAAGGCAGTTGCTCAACCAACTGAGCCACCCAGGCACCCTCTTAACATTTTTTTTAAAGACTTTATTTATTTATTAGAGAGAGAGAGGGAGCACAAGCAGGGGGAGCAGCAGGCAGAGGGAGAGGGAGAAGCAGGCTCCCCACTGAGCAAGGAGCCCAATGTGGAGCTTGATCCCAGGACCCCAGGATCATGACCTGAGCCAAAGGCAGATGCTTAACCAACTGAGCCACCCAGGTGCCCATGAATCTCTTATCATTTTGATGATGAAATGAACAGTTAACCCATATAATCTTCATCACCTGATTTCATGTAATATAAAATATTGAATTTTCTTATCTTTATTTTTTTTTAAGATGTATTTATTTGAAAGAGAGAGAGTGAGAGAGCGAGCAAGCAGGCGGAGGGGCAGGAAGAGAGGGAGAAGAAGAGAGAGAATCTCCAGCAGACTCCCTACTGAGCACGGAGCCTGACGTGGGGGCTCAATCTCACAACCCTTAGATCATGACCTGAGCTAAAATCAAGAGTCAGATGCTTCATCAACTGAGCCCCCAGGCACCCCTGGATTTTCTTATCTTTAAACCCCTTGTATTCATGTATTCTGTTATTTGTGGCTAAAAAGTCCTAAGTGACAAAAACAAAAACAAAAAATATTTAAGAGCAAAGTTAGAGTATCTATTCACCTTTAAGTCCCTTCAGTGCTCAGTATATACTGCATAGTAAAAGCTACATAAATGTTTATTAATTTAATTTAATTTGATTTATTTTTGGGGGGTGAGGAGCACCTGGGTGGCTCAGTTGGTTAAGTCTCTGACTTTTGGTTTGGCCCAGGTCATGATCTCTGGGTTGTGAGATCAAGCCCCATGTGGGCTTGGTGCTCAGCGTGGAGTCTTCTTAAGAGATTCTCTCTCTCCCTGTCCCTCCTCCTCTGTCTCTCCCTCTGCTCATGCTTTCTGTCTCTCTCTAAAATAAATAAATTAATCAAAATCTTATTTTTTAAAAAAGATTTATTTATTTACTTATAAATAAATCTAACAAAAATTTAAAATTTATAAATGTGGGGTGCCTGGGTGGCTCAGTTGGTTAAACATCTCCCTTCGGCTCGGGTCATGATCTTGAGGTCCTGGGATCGAGCTTCATGTCGGGCTCCTTGCTTAGGGGGGAGCCTGCTTCTCCCCCTTCCTCTGGCCCCCACTTGGGCTTGCTCTCTCTCTCTAGTGCTTGCTCTCTCTCAAATAAACAAAATCTTTAAAAAAATAAAATTTATAAATCTAGCAAAATAAATACAATATCTACATGAGGAAAGCTATAAAACTGTGATGAAAGAAAGAAAGAAGTAGAGAGACATTCCATGTTCATGGATAGGAAGACTCAAAATTATCAAGATGTCACTTCTTCCCATAGCGTCATTGCAATCCCAGTCAAAATCCCAGCAATTTATTTTTTGATATCAACAAACTCATTCTAAAATTTATATGGAGAGGCAAAAGATCCAGATTAGCCAACACAATATTGAAGGAGAAGGACAAAGTCAGAGGACTGAGACTACCTGACTTCAAGACTTACTATGAGGCTACAGTAATCAAGACAGTGTGGTACTGATGAAAGAATAGACAGGCCAATGGAAAAAAATAGAAATCCCAGAAATAAGTATACATAAATATAGCCAACTGACCTTTAACAAAGGAGCAAAGGTACTACAATGGAGCAAAGATGGTCTTCTCAATAAATGGTTCTGAAGAAAACTGGACATCCATATGCAAAAAAATAATCTAGACACAGACCTTATACCCGTCACAAAATTTAACTCATAATGGATAAATGTAGAACACAGAACTATAAAACTCTGAGAAGATAATATAAAATAAAAATCTAGATGATCTTGGGTATGGCAATAAAATATAAATAACAGGAAAGGCATGATCCATGAAAGAAATGATAAGCTGGACTTCATTAAAATATTAAAAAAATATTTGCAAAAGACATATGTGATAAAGGACTGTTATCTAAAATATAGAAAGAACTCTTAAAGCTCAACAAGTAAACAAAAAACTCCACTAAAAACAGGCCAAAGACCTGAATAGACACCTTATCAAAAATGATAGGCAGACAGAAGATAAGGATATGAAAAAATGCTCCATATCCTATGTCATTAGAGAAATACAAATTAAAACAACAGTGAGATTCCACCACACACCTGTCAGAATGGCCAAAATCCTAAACACTGACAACATCAAATGCTGATGAGGCTGTGGAATGACAGTAACTTTCATACATGGCCGATGGGAATGCAAAAAGTTATAACCACTTTGGAAGACAGTTTGTCAATTTCTTACAAAACTAAACATACTCTTACTATACTGTATGATACAGCAGTCATGCTTTTTGGTATTTACTCAAGTGAGTTGAAAATTTATCTTTTTTTTTTAAAAGGCTTTTTGTTTGTTTTTTGTTTTTTTAAGTAAGCTCTACACCCAACATGGGGCTTGAACTCACAACCCTGAGAACAAGAGTCACATGCTCCAGGCACCTGGGTGGCTCAGATGGTTAAGCATCTGCTTCCGGCTCTGGTCATGATCCCAGGGTCCTGGGTTGGAGCTTCATGTCGGGCTACCTGCTCATCGGGGAGCCCGTTTCTCCCACCCTCTCTGCTCCTCCCCACTGCTCATGCTGTCTCTCTCTCTCAAATAAATAAATGAATAAAATCTTAAAAAAGATCATAAGATTAAAAATCAAAAAGATTATATCACTGCATTAAACCAAACTGTAGAAAATGTTTAAAATACAGTAAGTATACAAAATATTTTAGATGGTTGCAATTGTGGACTGGATGTGAAAGTCCAAATGGAATTACAGGTCCAAATAAAATGAAATATAGTATTACTATAGAGATCTTAAACACATTTAACTTAAAAATAAGAGTGAGAAAAATGATATTTTAATTTTTGCTACTGAATTAGAAAATGATAAAATAAAACAAAACTGTATGCATACAATTTTCCTTAAATTCATTCATAGAGTTCTGGTAATGTGTTGTTTTTTTAACAAAAGGAAAAATCAGCGTTTTATTACATGCGCTCTGAGGACTGATGATGAAATTGAGATGCAAAGAATGACCAAGGTAGGAAGCTTTTGTACATTTCGGACAAAGAAGCACAAATCTGGGGTGCCTGGGTGGCTCAGTTGGTTAAGCGACTGCCTTCGGCTCAGGTCATGATCCTGGAGTCCCTGGATCGAGTCCCGCATCAGGCTCCCTGCTCAGCAGGGAGTCTGCCTCTCCCTCTGACCTTCTTCCCTCTCATGCTCTCTCTCTACCATTCTCTCTCTCTCTCAATAAATAAATAAAAATCTTTAAAAAAAAAAAGAAGCACAAATCTGTGAAGAATGTGCAGGACAATTATGTTCTTATGTTCAGGAGCTGTAATTAGTAAGGGATTTTCTTTTTCTTTTTTCTTTTTTTTTTTTTAAGATTTTATTTATTTGACAGAGAGAGACACAGTGAGAGAGGGAACACAAGCCAGGGGAGTGGGAGAGGGAAAAGCAGGCTTCCTGCTGAGCAGGGAGCCCGATGAGGAGCTCAGTGCGGGGCTCGATCCCAGGACTCTGAGATCATGACCTGAGCCGAAGGCAGAAGCTTAACCACCTGAGCCACCAAGGTGCCCCTAGTAAGGGGTTTTAAACAGGATTTGGACTGGGTAGTAAATTAGTGAAAGTAACAAGATTTGTTTATACAGAATTCTTGGCCCTGAATTCCCTCTCACTGACAATGAGGTGGTCTCTCTGCCTTCTGGTGTGTGAGGGGTAGCATTCACATGTAGAATTTATTTCCTCCTTTCCGGAGACAAAGGAAAGTCTTAGTGTTCTTGCACTGGCCATTTCTTAAGTAACTTTAATTCAAAATAATCAGTACGACACTGTGGAACATTTTGTGTTGGATAGCCCTAAGCCCCTAGAGTTCCCTTCACTGAAACTTCCCTGGAAGCTTCACATACTAAGAGCTGAGGTGGTAATTTATCTCATAAAAGGAATCATAGTCCTGACAATGGGTCAGTTCTGTTAAACTAATTTCAGGAGGTGGTGATGCAGGTGTGTTTCCAAAGGTGGGCCTATGGTTCAAGTCATCAGGTATTAAACAAGAGGCATTTCTATGAAAATAAAAGAAAAGCAATGGCTAATGAGTGGAGAAAATGATAAACCAGTTTCTGAATTGCAAAGGTAGCCAGTCGAGATTTCTAAAGTCAGGGTAGGAGCATCTTTAGATGGAGTGAAGGCAAGCAGTGGCAATTGGAGAGATTTTCTGGTTTGCATTTAGAATCTTTGGTGATCTCTTTAAGTGACCCATGAAGCAACAGGCTCAGACATTGTCTGTATATAAGCTTTGTGGTGATTTTCCTGAAACTTATGTCACATCATTCATGTTCAGTTTGCAAGGCCTCAGGAAAAAGTAGTTTCAGTAGTTCTGGTAATATTAATAAAGCACTCAAACTTCGTTCATGTGTTTTATGACACTTGGACCTTTCAACAGAATGGCTTCCTTATTATTTACAGTTGGGTTACATATGTATATATATATAATGTAGTACATTTATATGGAATCATATTTTAATATCTACACTGTAGCAACGTCCTATGAAGTCTGTTTCAATTCGGACTTCTACAATTTATGTGCAGTGTATTACTGCAGAGAAATAAAGTAGCAGAGGATACTCATAACAAGTTTATAGACTGCATGATAGAAAGACATATACCTATGTATCTATGTCAAAGTAAATTTCACATTGGGCATTCATTCACAGGGATCAGGCAGTTGTACAGATACTGTTTAGGACAATCCAAGCTTGTGCAAATATCTATAAAATGAAAGTCTGGGAAACACAATATTGAATCCTTTCATAATATAAGGAAATTATTGCTCCATTAGCTTTATTTGTAGTTTAACAAAAAAATATTTAAATGTTAACAGTTAGGCCATGGTAGTATATTAAGTGCAAAATGCAACATAAATAAAGCATTGTTAGCAAATCAAATTCTGACATTTGATTAAAATTAATAAGTTGAAAAGAATCAGTTTATAGAAATACTATTTCAAATTTCAATAATAAGGTGATTTGCATTAACAATTCTGTATAAAAAATGGCTCTTACCAAACATGTGAACTGTGCTACAAAAGCTAGGCCTTAAAAAGGACTTTGCCAAAATTTATTATCCACATCTCATAGAGAATACACGTATTCCAAAAAGAAGTGAGATAAAATAAGAATCAGTTTTATTTTCTAAACATCAATCTTTCAGAAATTTAAAAACTAATTACAGAGAAAATTTGCATCCTATTAAGAAATTATATATCATATGTATGTACATATATGAAAATAATAAATTGTGACTAGAACAAATGCAGTGTAATTTCTGCAACTGTAAAATCACAGAAGCTTAATATCATGAAAGATATCTGAAAGATTTTATAACTCCAAGCAATAACCTTTATTTTTATCTGAACCACTTTAAACAGTACACTATCATATGGCAGTGGAAGGGAAAGCCGGTATTTCAAAATTACTTTCTGGTAAGTACCATAGAGAACAAATGTTTCATCAATAATCATCAAAATGAGTAAGAACTCTCAGAAAGGACAGATTACTTGTAACTTTAAAGTTTCAGTGTTGACTTCCCTCTGTTGAGCAAATTTTCACACATGTAGAGCCTGTATATGGAAGGCTTGGAATAAATAAGATGATTTTCTTAAGATTCATTTATTTGAGAGAGGGAATGAGAGAGAGAGCACGAACGAGAGTGAGTGCGGGGGGTTGGGAGGGAGAAGGGGAGGGCAGAGGGAGAGAGAGAATCCTGAAGCCGACTCCCCGCTGAGCCAGACACCAGACTCTCAACATGGGGCTGATCCCAGGACACTGAGATCATGACCTGAGCCAAAATCAAGAGACAGTCGCTTAACCGACTGAGCCACTCAGGTGCCCCTAAGTAAAAAAAATTTTATGGCTTAAGGAAGACAGAATTACTTGACTTATAAAAGACAAAGCAAGGTGAAGGAATAATAAAAGGAATTCTCAATTACAGAAAGTATTACTACACGGATTGGAACAAAAAGTGAAACCATCTGAATACTAAATAAATATCTGAAAGATTATCTTATTTTGGGGGAAGTGGAGGTGATTTAGATAGTGGAAATTACTACTGAGTTGAATGGAGGCATCTCAGTAATTAGAGTTTCCAAATTAGCCTAGATTTTCAATGGGATGAGATGATTTCTTCTATGAATGGGATGGAGACAAATAGGTGATCTTCACAAATCAGCACAAATCCTGTGAATCCCATTTGCTTTGAGGGAAAACAATGACCGAATATACCCATTCCATGCTGTGATATTTTGATTTATAATAAGAAATATATATTTGGTCTTTGTCCACAGTAAGGTTCCTGGCTCACAGCTTGGAATTTCCTGAGCAATAAGAGCAATGGGAGCATTTTTGTTATAATATTTGACCACTTGTCTTTGGTTTCTGAAAATGCTTCAGAGCCATGAAGATGAAATGGGAGTCTTATTATTCATAAGAAGCCCCTTTCCAGGGCATTGACTGTCTGCCTTTGGCTCAGGTCATGATCCTGGGGTCCTAGGATCGAGCCCCTCATTGGGCTCCCTGCTCAGCAGGGAGTCTGCTTCTCCCCTCTCCCTCTGCTGCTCTCTCTCTGTCAAATTAATAAATAAAATCTTAAAAAAAAAAAAGAAGCCCCTTTCCCCCACGACTGGGTTTTGTTAACAAGGTGACTTTTAGAAAGCACCTACAGCTGGTGGCTGGTGGCTAGGGGAACCGACCATGAATAGAGGGTGGGAACACTCAGTTCCACCTCCCTGACCTCAGGGGAGGGGGAGATGGGCTGGATGTTGAATCAATCACCAATGAATGGCCAGTGATTTAATCAATCACACCAATGTAATGAAGCCTCCATTAAAACCCCAAAAGGAGAGGGTTTAGAGAACTTCCAGACTGGGGAAACAGAATGCTTCCATGTGCAACCGTGCTGGGTCCCCAACTCCACGAGAACAGAGCTCCTTCATCCAGGACCTCGCCCTGCTCTATCTGGCTGTTGATTCGTATCCTTTAATATCCTTTGTAACAAATTGATAATCTATTGGGTAAATGGGTTTCTCTGAGTTCTCTGAGCCCCTCTAGCAAACTAATCAAACCTGAGTAGGGGATTGTGGGAAATTCCAGTTTGTAGCCAGTGGGTCAGAAGCACAAGTAACAGCCTGGGCTTGCCATGTCATCTGAAGTGGAGGGCAGTCTTGTGGGACTGAGCCGGGAGCCCATAGGACCTGACACTATCTTCAGGTAGGTAGTGTCAAATTGAATTGAATTATAGGACACCAGCTGGTATCTGAGAATTATTGGTGTGAGGAGGCATCCCCCACACATTGGAAATTGGGTGATCAGAACCCCTACACGTGTATTCACTTCACAAACCAGGATTGTTTTACAACTGAAATTTGAAGAGATTTCTCGGGAATCACAAATGTCTCAGATGCTTCACAGAAATAGTGCCTGGTACTTTTTCATCTGAGGTGCCACACCCTTGAATATATTCATAACATGTCATTGCAAAATCAGTCTATCAAAATATCACTAGAAGTTTGTAGCTAATATAAAATTAGTTGAAACTCTACAGTTCCTGTATTTTTAGAATATTTTTCCTGCTAGAAACGTATTAATATTTTTTATGTCTAAAATGCGATTCAACCAAGGAGATGGATTTTTTAAAAAAAATTTTATTTATTTATTTGACAGAGAGAGCGAGAGAGAGCACGCACAAACAGAGGGAGAAGCAGGCAGAGGGGGAGGGAGAAGCAGGTTCCCCATAGAGCAGGGAGCCCATCGTGGGGCTCTATCCCAGGACCCTGAGATCATGACCTGAGCTGAAGGCAGCCGCTTAACAGACTGAGACACCCAGGAATCCCATGTTACTCTTATTGTTTTGAAGTCACAAGTAGTATATTAGTGATGTTGGTTTCTTTCAACCTGTGCATCCCAAATTTCAAAGATAGCAACTGGTGATTTAACCATTCTTTCAAGAACCAAATCTTATCCTTTTGATAGAGTTTTTCCTAGCACCTTCCTATCACTTCGCTGTCATGATGATCTCATTAATATTCCTAATTTACGCCACCATAGTGATTAATATCTGCAAATAAACATTTTTGAGTGCTTACTATGTGTTAGGCACTGTATGAAGCTCTAGAATTATACATAACAATCTCAGTCCTTGGGTTGCATACAGACTAGTGAGGAAGGCAGATAAGCAGGGTTGTGAGTAAATTCTAAATGAGTGTATAGAAAGTCCCTTGGGAACAGAGTGGAGGCATGCTTGATCTTACCTTGAACGTACCGTGTTAGTTATCTATAGCTGTGTAAGAAATTAACACAAATGTAGGAGCTTAAAACAATACACATTTATTATCTCACAGTTTCCTTGGGTCAGGAGTCCAGACACGATTTGGATGGGTCATGTGCTTAGGGGCTCATACATTTTGTTTTTTTTAAATTTTTTTTTTAGATTTTATTTATTTATTTGAGAGAGAGAGACAGAGATAGAGAGAGCACAAGTGGGGTGGAGAGGGAGAAGCAGGCTCCCCACAGAGCAAGGAGCCCGATGTGGGACTCGATCCCAGGACCCTGGGATCATGACCTGAGCCGAAGGCAGACGCTTAACTGACTGGAGCCACCCAGGCGCCCCTCATACATTTTCAATCAAAGCATGGGTCAGACTTACCTAGTATACACAGAATCATTTATATATGAACAATAATAAAGCATATTAAATATGTAAATGCAGTTTAATTTTACACATAAAATGACACATATATTGATGCTGTATAGTAATAGTAAATCTTGTTTCTCTTTTCCAATAAGGGAACATTTGGTTTAACTGAATTCTTCTTATATAAAAATTTGTGAAAAGTATAAATTGCAATGTGATCAGTGATTTAATGAAATTCTCTGAGTCCCCTTGTATTAATTTATAACATAGCCTTAGAAAAATGCTAATATTCTGAAAAACAAACTGGGGGTTCTGGAGGGGAGGGGGTGGGGGATGGGTTAGCCTGGTGATGGGTATTAAAGAGGGCACATTCTGCGTGGGGCACTGGGTGTTATGCACAAACAATGAATCATGGAACACTACATCAAAAACTAATGATGTAATGTATGGTGATTAACATAACAATAAAAAAATTTTTAAAAAGAAAAATGCTAATATTAATTTATAATAGCATAATAATAAAGTCAATTTTATTCTTTGCATTAGACAATGGGAATATTAATATTTTACTCCATAATTTTATATTAGTTAATCAAAATATAATTGCACTTAATTTGGCATCTCAGACATCACTTTTGATTGCATGTACTTTGTCTTCTTAGAGAAAATATTAGGAAAAAACTACAATATTGCTGTCAAATAAATATTGCTCTCAATCTAATAGATTATATTGAATTACAAACACTTAAGTAAAAATGGATCTATTAATTCATGCATTCAATTATATTGCTAAGTATATTGAAAAATAGACGTATACACTTAAATATGTAATCAAATCAATCTCTAAGCCCAACTAGTTGGCTTTTGTTCTAATTAAATGTGCATTAACTTCTTAGCCATTAAGAACCACATGTTGAAACCTGTGAAGTAATTAGGCCTCTGTTTGATGGCTTTACATGTGTATAATAAAAACATTTCTACTAACACTGCTCAAGGAAAGGGCATTTGTTTCATTTTAGTTAATCACTTTGAACTTCCAAATAAAAATGAAATGATTTATGTAAAAGCTCTATGAAAGTAGAAACAGTTCTACAAAACTCCCACTGAGATTTGTAAAGATTCTAAGATTAGGGCAAATCCTACAAAAGCCCTGAAAATTCATGCTGTCAAATACTAGAAATTCAAATAAATTCCTGCTTTTGTGTAGACGGGGCAGATTAAGTCATAACCCAGTACATCAGAAAATGTATCTTCTGGGAAGAGGAGTTGACAGACCCCTACACAAAGCACACAAACAGTGCAAAGTACAAAGCAATGTCTTGACATAAGCCTGGGGCTCTGTCTTCACTGTGGTACCCAGCATGTGAGCATCTGCTCTGCATAGTCCTGGTTTCCCAAGTAGGAAACCACCTATCGTTGCTGGGCTTATCTGTATGGGAGAGGAAAGAGGATCAAGTGTGGGCATCGATTATTAACTGTATGCGGTGGGGAAGACGGAATTCTTGAGCTTGGGGCTGGGTTAAGAGAAGGTTCCAATTTCAGCCACTTACTGTGTCATAATCATCCCTCTCCCACTAAACCTTACGCCATTTTTTGAGGCTAATCTAGACTCCTCCTTCCCCTGGATAGATTTATCTTCCAAGTCTTTTTTGTCCTTTTTTTTTTTTAAGATCTATTTATTTATAAAGAGTTAGAAAGTGTTCCCTCCTTTTCTGTTTTTTTATCTTTTTATTTTTTTAAGATTTATTTATTTATTTTAGAAGGAGAGAGAGAGAGTGAGAGTGTGGAGAGGGGCAGAGGGAGAGAGAAACGGACTCCCCACTGAGCAGTTAGCCTCACGCAGGGCCCAATCCCAGAACCCTGAGATCATGACCTGAGCTGAAATCAAGAGTTGGTTGCTTAACCAACTCAGCCACCCTGGCACTCCTCCTTTTCTGTTTATAGGAGAGTTTGAGAATCACTGATGTAAATTTTGTAAAATTTATATTCTTTGTCATGTGTGGCTACCAATTATTTGTTCCTCTAGCTTAGAAGTCAGCTATTTTTCTGAAACAGCAGTAGTCAAAAAAAAAAAAATCCTATCCATCCATCCATCCATCCGTCCATCCATCCATCCATCCATCCATCAATCCATCCTCTATCATCTATACCTTCCATTCTTTGCAGGTGGGGTCTGTGTTGGAACACTCATTCAGAGCTTAACCATGTTTTTAACAACTCTACCATAGCTTTCAATTCCTTCTTACATGGAGCTAAAATATCAACTAGTAGTGGAAGGTCATGATCTTCTTAGGTATTTTCTGAGTATGCCTTTGGCCCTGGACATGTACATGTCCAAATCTAGAAGGCTTCCCAGCACATGTGGGAACTTTTCAAAGTTTTAATTGCTCCAAATATCTTCTTCACTAGCTTCTTCCTTACCAGCTTTCATTCTTTTATTTGTACAGATTTTTGTC
The DNA here is from genome assembly GCF_003265705.2 of Callorhinus ursinus. Classification (NCBI taxonomy): domain Eukaryota; kingdom Metazoa; phylum Chordata; class Mammalia; order Carnivora; family Otariidae; genus Callorhinus; species Callorhinus ursinus. The sequence goes on along the minus strand of NW_027397078.1, from coordinate 13,031,961 downwards.
CTTTACCCCAGGTGGCTTCTTTTATTACATTTGTATTTCAGATTGGCTTTCAACAAATGCTCAGAAAGCGAACTGAGCCCTGGAAATACTGTATGCAGGTGAAACAAATGCAAGCCCTTGAGTTGAACTTTCAGGGATCCATCACAGTTGAAAACACACAACCACTTTTCTTTGAGAATGAGGTTTATATTGGTCTCCCTGGTACCAGAAACTTTTACCAGAAATGTGGGCTTTTGTTTTCATGGCTGCTGCCAAGCTGGGGAGTGGGTTATGTAAACAGTTAAGTTAAACACCAGAGCATTTTCTTACCCAAACTCAGCAGCTTCTTTTTCCATTGAGTTTCCCTGTTGTTGTTTTTTTTAAGTTTCTTTATTAGATTCCAGAATTTTAAAAAACTTGATTCTGAGAGTCTAAATCAGCCTATCCATTACTTTTGTGAGGGGACAAAATTTTGAAGTTTCCTACTCTGCCCTTTTTGATTATTTATAAAAGTTATTTTTATTTTTATTGTTTATTTTATTTATTTTTTAAGATTTATTTATTTTTTTAGAGAAAGAGCAGGGGAAGAGACAGAGGGAGAGAGAATCTCAAGCAGTGGGAGCACTGAGTGTGGGGGATCACTTGATCCTGTCACCCTGAGATCATGACCTGAGCTCAAATCAAGAGTTGGACGCTTAACCAACTGTGCCACCCAGGTGCCCCTATAAAAGTCATTTTTATATCTAAAGGAACTGAGTATTATTTGAGGGTGGTTTCTCTTTTTTTCCATAATTTTAGTAAGTCCCAATCTATATGCTCTTTGATATTGATTCAATTTATGATTACTGCTCCCATTTTTTGTAGCTACACTCCTCTCCACATGTCCAAACCAGTGAATTACCTGGGTAAAATAAAGATGAAATCGCATCTGGCTATCAAACACCTGAAAACAATTATTTGATTTCATCATGACTGCTGGAATTTGGGAGGAGGCTACATGAAAGCTAAAGTGTTAATCAAAGCAGTAAATATTCATAAAATTACACATAATATAATTCCCCTCTCCATGGGGTAGCCTCTCCCGCTTCAGCCACCCTTCTTTCCCTTTGACCATAACTTGTCATCCCACAGTAAGCACCTGCATGCTTTTGAAGAACATGTGAGGAGAAAATCTGGGAATGAGAAATTTGTACTCAATTGGTATTTAATTATTATTGGAGATTGTGTCTGAGTTCCTATCAATGGCCCTATTATTTAGTCTGTAAGATGCCACATGCTTTGAGGGTACTAATATTATAGCACAAAGGGACATCTCCTGAAATGCCTTTTACCAGATGAAGAAAGAGAAAGTCCTGTTTTCCAATGTTGATGATGTTAAAAAACAAAACGGGTTACCTGGGTGGCTCATTAAGTGTCTGCCTGTGGCTCAGGTCATGATCCTGGGGTCCTGGGATCGAGCCCCGCATCGGGCTCCTTGCTCAGAAGGGAGCCTGCTTCTCCCTCTGCCTGCCGCTCCCCCACCTTGTGCTCTCTCTCTCTCTGACAAATAAATAAATAAAAATCTTAAAAAAAAAAATACAAAACAAAACCACAGGCCCAAAATGGAGTCAGTTATCTTAGTCCATGTCAGCAAATGTGGGCTTACTATCAAACCTAATTGCAGGTTTTTTTGTTTGTTTGTTTTTTAAGTAGGCTCCATTCCCAGTGCAGGGCTTGAACTCACAACACTGAGATCAAGACCTGATCTGAGATCAAGAGTCAGATGCTTAACTGACTGAGCCACCCAGGCGCCCCTAACCTATTTGTAGTTTTGACTTCTCCCAGAAATGCAGCTTTAGCCAGTCAGTCAGAAATTTTCTGGTCAGCACCAATTAGGTAATCTGTCACATGGACCCTCTCCAGCCTCTAAAGGAAGATGAGGTAATCCACCTAATAAGACCCTTTTGTCCCCAAAAGAAGGTGACCTCACCCTAAATCATCCTTTTTTTTCTTTTTATGACTTCCTTGTCCTGCTTTTAGAAACCTTTCCCTTTTGTAACCTATTGGAGCATCTCTCTACTTGCTAGATGGGATGATGCCCAATTCATGAATTAATTGATACAGCCAATTAGATCTTTAAAATTAACTCAGTTGAATTTTTGTTCTTTAACAATGTTAACTGTATGGACCCACTTACTTCTTTTTTTTTCGAACCCACTTACTCTTTAAGTAAACTGTAGGATATGGAGAAAGACTATAACAAATTTTAAAGTTTGCCACTTTCAAGCCTGAATGAGTGGATGAGAAAAGCTTGCTGAGCATATGTCACATTTGTAAGAATTAGAGAATGCATCTCTTGCTTCAGTGAGTGCAGCCTTGTGCTAGAACAACTTTGCCCTCAACAAGATGCCCCTTGAAAAGCATAATTTTTGCTAGTATACATGGTGTCCTAGTACATGGTCACTAATTTCTGTAATACAGTTAGACACAGTAACAATTTCTAGAGTAAAGAATACATTTTTATATGATGACAGAGACAGGAATAATTGGTTAACAAAAGAGCTCGATCAAGGAAGATGAGTACAAATTTGCCAGTAAAATAATGAAATGGCAAGGGACAGATATGCTTGGGAGAACACTGCAAAAAGAGCAGCTAAGCATGAAATTTCATGGATACTTGAGTGGCCAATTTTGAAAATGGTTTGTAAGAAGTGACAATAAATTAGTTGCATGGATAAAATAAAATGATGTTGAGGAGGCCAATAATTTTTAAGTTGAATAACTTAGGTTTTATTTTATTGAAGGCAGGAACTCAAAGGAAGGTATTGATCACTGGTAAAATCTGATTTCATCTTTGTTTTAGAGAGAGTCTCTGGAGAGTACAGTAAGAGTTGGAGATAGAAACCGGAGTCAGGCATAGTGGCTAATTAGCTCTGGCAACTTATCTCTACTGCTTTCTGGTTTTGCTTATGTGATTCTGGCAAGGGATACCCTATGGCCAATATTTGATTGCTAGCATAGAAATAGAAAGAAGTATGTGAGGAGCAGTAGTGAAAAGAGAAGTGACAATATTGCACTTGAGGGAAGGAATAGGAAGTACGAAAGGGGGAGGGGAGAACAGTTATGAGGAATCTGGATGTAAAGATCAATCATGATGATGGTTTTTGTGATATTCACACTTAAAGGAAAGCAAATTTCAATTTACTTGCAGAGCAAATCGATAGCAAATTTTTGAACAGAAACTTTTCCAATAAGCATAGTAATGGTGGGGAGGAAAAGTGTTAAATTCATTTCATTCTAGAGTTTAGGCACAGCTTCCTGGTATTTCCTGAGATAATGTCTCAGGAAATTATATTTATTATATTTATTAAGCAATCCTTTTATGGGGCGCCTGGGTGGCTCAGTCGGTTAAGTGTCTGCCTACAGCTCAGGTCATGATCCTGGAGTCCTGGGATCCAGCCCCAAGGTGTCAGGGCTCCCTGCTCAGGGTATCTGCTTCTCCCTCTCCCTCTGCTCACCACCCCCCCACCGCCCCGCCACCCTCCAGCCTTGTGCTCACGCATTCACGCACATTCTATCTCTTGCTCATGTTCTCTCTCAAATAAATAGATAAAATCTTTTAAAAAAGCAATCCATTTATATGTTATTCTATTTAAATATATATATTACCATTTCAAAATGTTTATGGAATAATCTCTCAGGCATGCACATAAGATTATGTTAAAATGACTGAAATTTTCAGTGCAGGCATATAAATCTTTGAGTCTTTAACCCTCACTAAGCCTTCTAGCATCTCTCTCTGACTTAATTATTATCAATTATTCAACTACAAAACATTTTTTTTTTCAAAATAACAGCAGTTATTCTGCCCTGGTCAGGTTATTGTATAATTTTTAAAAGTCAAGTAATCATCTTGAATGATTAATGACCTCTTCCTAGGCTATACAATTTAACATTTTATAATTTCAGTTTTGCTCCCTTTTGGCCTATCTAGCCTTCAAACTCATATAATTTGCCTATACAGTTTAAACAAATAATCTACAAAACCTGACAGGATCTAGGTTCAAGGTAAGAGAATAAGTAGAATTTAAGATCTAAAAGACAATAATGCAGATATTATCTATCTAGGTCAACATCTTTTTATAAGATTGAGGTTATTTGTATCTAGAGGGCGTCCACGACCTGTCCAAGGTTACTCAGCTAATTAGTTACAGTGCTGGGATTAGACCTTTCTTGCCCATTCAATTTTGTGTTCTTCCTTTCTGGGTCATTAATAGTTGGTCTTTTTGCAAAGTTGCATGCAACCATGCTATTTGAGGAATACAATTATCCAGATACACAGAATGAAGAAAATATTTTTTGTGGGTGTTCTTAGTTTCTCCCCAGAAAATATAATTACAATTAATCATGTGTACTGAAAACATGGAATTAAAAACAGGAAGGAACTTGTTCAGGTGACTCTAAGAACACCTCACAATGACAAGTGTCTGCTATCATTCAGAGAATTTCATTTCTCTGGTCACAACCTCTAGACTTGAAAATTAAGGATTTTCTCTTTTTTTTTTCCAGCTTTACTGACATATAATTGGCATAATATTGTGTAGGTTTAAGGTATACGATGTGATGATTTAATATATGTATATATTGCAAAATGATTACTACTATCATCTTACATAGTTACAATTGTGTGTATGTGTGTGTAGAGAACTTTTAAGATCTACCCTCTTAGCAACTTTTAAATGTACAACACAATACTAACTATAGTCAGGATACTGTACATCACTTCTCCAGGACTTATTTTATAACTTCAACATTCCATATTGCATTTGCATTCTTTTATTGGTCTGATTTTATTTTAAGAAAAGTAGAGAAAAATAATTATACTAGACTATATTATACTACAGATTATAGTCTCCTGAATAAAATCTCTAACATAAGGAAAATAATAATTGTTTTTAGTATTGTTATGTAATAAATAAGAGAACATATTCAAAGTGAAAAAGTTAGATAAAATAATTTTTAGGCAAATGGTAATACACTGTCAGGGAGGAATAATTTCCTCTGTCCTTCAAGGTCCTTCTAGCTGGACTAAGAATTAAAGTGATATGAGACAGATTAACAGAGAAAATCAAAGTTAATAGCATACATACTGACGGGACTCCACACGGACATGGAAATTCCAAAGACAGTGAGGCAACATGAAGCTGATATGAGCTAAGGAGAGGGGCAGCGTCTGAGGATACAAGGGGGAGAAAAATCTGTAGCAAGAAGGTGAAAGGAGATGTTTGGAAAACAAAGTCTGCCCTGCCTTATGTAGATCAGTTTCTTAGATAAAGAGGAATCTCTGTTAATAGCTTAATTCCTGGTAAAAGAAGGCAGTTGAGGGGGAGGTAAAGAGCTTTTTCTGAATCTGCTGGGTTTGGATTGCTTTTAACTCAAAATAATGTTCATGCCAAAGTGGCCCATCTTGGGGTGGCCTGCCCTTAGTCACTACAACACCATCTGTGTAAGATGTAGAAATAAATGGAATTGAATGGAGACTCATTTATTGATATCTTAATAAAAATTGGCTAATCAGTAGAGGTGGTACTGTTTGTAATTTATATTAGAGACAAATATTTTGGCAAGTAGTTTTCTCCTTTTAAATAGACTCTCATGGCTTAATACTCAAACTTAGTTCAGGTTTTCCTTCAGCCACACACAGACACTGAAAATTGTTATAATCACTGAGTCTAACTGCTTATGAATACTATATTTGGGAGTGAAAATAACAGAATTTTAAATTAAAATAAGGATGCCAAGACAATTTGAATACAACTAAAAAATGATTTCTTGTTTTCTCAAGCCTCTGCTTTGTTGAGCTGATGCATTTTGTCCTCTAATTACTTTTGAAAATTTTTCATCATTGGCGTTGATCACTCAGCTGTATTTGTACTAAAAAAAAATGTTTTTTTGTTCCCTCAAAATGCATGACTGCTTAGGAAATATACTATATGCAAATTATATAAAAATATTATTTGTTTCCTGGAGTAACTGAACTGAAGATAATTGTGTATCTTAATTAATGAAATTCCAGGAAATTTTATCCTATGGAAGCAGACCACCAAATGAATTATATTATAAACAAATATCAATTTGAGAAGAAGGTAATGAAGCTAGGAACAATATGACCTTGCAAACAAATTATTTATTTCTACATTGTTTTCCTATTTAATTTTCAATTTCTACCATTTAACTTCTTATCTAAGATACTTATATTCTTTGGAATATTTTACACATGATCCATTTAAAAATTGGTTGCCTACTTAAAGATATCTGTCTTAATCTGTTAATCTGTTTTAGGGTTGTGGGGCACTTAAACCTGTTACATTTCTTCTTCAAAGCTGAATTTGATGCCCCTTAGTTTTCTAGTAGTTATCAGCATGCCTGTCACAAGCCCATTCAGTTGCAAGATTCTCCACTGTGGAGCCAAACCCAAATTTTCCAGCCTTTGTTTTCATTCATTCTCTCAAGTCTTGATCCCTCTAGATCTTTTGTGTCAGAAGCTGAGTCTCACAAGATCCTCACGTGATGTGTATGCTCATGATAGTATAACAAGCCCTGCTCCCAAAGAATGGTCCCACTGCATTTAGATGGATCTTTTAAGTGCCTGGTGTCAAGGAGCAAGAATTCCTGTCCCCTCAAAGGTCCCTCTAGCCAGACTAAGAATTAAATTGACATGAGACAGATTAATAAGAGAAAATCAAATTTAATAGCATACCTATGGAGAATCTGTTACCAAACTTAAACCTGTCTGTGCACCTGATGTGCAGTAAGCCAATGTCTGAGACACCACTTTTATTTATTTTTTTAAAAGATTTGTTTATTTATTTTAGAGAGAGGGAGAGAGTGCGAGCATGCAAGGGGTGGGGGGAGGGCAAGGGGAGAGGGAAAGTCTTGAGCAGACTCGGTGCTGAGCACATGGAGCCTGATGTGGGGGACTCAATCTCCACCCTGAGATCATGATCTGAGCCTGAACCAAGAGTCAGATGCTCAACTGACTGTACCACCACCCAGGACACCTGAGACACCACTTTAAAAGCAAAGAAAACTTTATTATCAGAAAAGCAGCCCAACAAGAAGGCAGGGGATCATTCTCAAAGCTGTCTTGCTCTGCTGAGCCTAGGGACAGCTTATATACATGAGAGGAGGGTAAAGTGTTTCTTGAAAACTCGAGACAGGGCTGGGTGGGGGGGGGGGGTGGAGTGTTTGAAACAATGTGAAGGTAAACATTTTTCCAGACAATGAGGCACTGTTTGGTACCTGGTATGATCAGATATCTCAAGACAAATGTTACCATCCAGTCCCCATTGATGTGGGAAACAAAGGCTGGAGAAAAATTATTAAATTTCCATACTACCTAGAGACCACTGACAAGTCCTTGAAACAGGCAGAGTGACATTCCTCTAGGGACTCAACTGCCTCAATGTTAATACTTTGCAAAGGGCAAAAGGCAATCCTCGCCTGCCCCCCCCCCCCCCCAACCAGGATGCTGTAAGTCTACTTTAACGTATAATAAATAATTCCTTTGGAAACTTCCTTATCTCTAAACCCTCCAAGATACGTGTTGGGCAATCATCCCCCAAGCATATGGCCCACTGATATAAATCTGAAGGGTCTCATGACTAAGGTTTTATTAGACCGTAATAAATGACCTTTTCCCAAAAATAGCTAGTCCTCTCAAGGTCCTGGAAACCTTGCTTCCAAAATTCTTTAGAGACTTACGCTATCCCTAACCCCCTCCCAACCTGAAAGTATATAATGGGCCACTCCTCATGACCCCGGTGCAGCTCTTTCTGCCCACAGGTCCTGTCCCCATGTTGTAATAAAACCACCTTTCTGCACCAAAGACGTCTCAAGAATTCTTGGACGTTTGCTTCAAACCCTAATAACGTCTTTCATACATCACCCGTTAGGTTTCTATAATCAGTGGGTAAGCAGGAAGTAGAGGTAAAAAGGCAAAGTTAATGATTGATCTTGCATGAGGTTAAGCGGTGCATAAAACATAATTAAGTAGGGAACAAAACAGAACGTGGAGTTAAGTTAATAATGTAACTAATACAACTATAGTTCTGCATATGCTTTTAAAACAGGTCCAGGGGGTACCTGAGTGGCTCATTCGGTTGAGGGTCTGCTTTCTGCCCAAGTTATGATCTCCAGGTCCTAGGATTGAGCCCCATATCCCCACCCCAGTTGGGCTCCCTGCTCAGTGGGGAGTCTGCTTCTCCCTCTGCCCCTCCCACCACCCTCCCCGCTTGTGCTCTCTCTCTCAAATAGATAAATGAAATCTTAAAAAACAAACAAACAAAAAAACAAGTCCAGGAACCAAGCATCTGGCCTCAAATCCACATAGACATGGAAATTCCAAAGACAGACAGGCAAAATGAGATATATATATTATCCTGAACTAAAGAGAAAGGTGTAGGAGTCTGGGACTTCAGAGGAAAAAAATATACTTCACAGGGTGATAGCAAGAGCAGATGTTTACTAATTAGATGTTTACCCTGTTGCTCAGATAAAATTTAACTCTGCTAATAACACTTCTTCTGGGAAAGACCCCCAATTTAGATTCTTCTGTGTAGTTAAGGGAGGGGGAAAACCTTCTCTTGAGCCTACAGGGTCTCGATTGCCTTCAGCTCAAAATAATCCACATGCCAAAGCGGTACATTCTGGGGAGGACTGTCCTGAGCCCCTTCACTGGTAAGTGCCAGGCAAAGGGTTAGGTTTTTGATATGTGTTGCCTCATGTAGTCCACACCACATCCTTACTCTCATTCTGCCTCTTAAGATATGAGAATTTAAAAAAAATTTATTATGGAAAATACAAAATATATACAATTACAGAGATAAAACTAGCAAGAAATCCCCCTGTATCCTTCTCCCAGGTTCAATAGTGCAGAGCCAAACATTTTTGTGATTATTTCAGATCAAATCCCAATCATCACATCCTTAAATAGTTCAGTGTCTCTAAAACAAGCAGACTTTTTTTTTTGACACAACCATAATGCCATTACTACTAAAAATATTTTTAAAATTATTCCTTAATATCATCAAACATCCAGGCAGTGTTCATATTTCCCTAATTGTCTCCTAATTGTGTGTGTGCTGCCATTTCCAAGTACCTTTGTTTCAATTAGCATCTAAATAAGGTTCATCTGTTATGATTGTATGATACATCTTTCAACTATCTCTCTCTATAATATTGTGATTTGTAAGTGTAAAAAACAAAATTTAACTGAGTAAATTTAAAGATCTTATTGGCTTTATTTAATGAGTCATGAATCGGGCAGCATCCCATTAGTAAATAGACAGGTGCCCAGAGGAGCTGTTCAAAATGGAAGGATTTCATAGGCAGAAGAAGGATGGGACATGGAGGCTATTAGTAAAAGAAAAGAAAGGATTATTTCAGTTAAGGTTACCTTAAGGGGGAGGCAGGGGGTTTTATCAGGCAGATTACCTCAGTATTACAGACCAGGGCTGATTGGTTTAAAATTCCACTTCTGAGAGAGATTGAAACTGCAATTAAGTTTTGCTTTGTTGTCCTGGGGGACAAGCAACTCCACCTTGGGCCTGTTATTCCTTTTTTCTTAGTATAAGAAATATATGTATTTAGTCATTGGGATGATCAAAATATATTTCTCATATATATTTGGACTTTGCCCACCATTTCTGAATCACAGGTCCCAAAACCCTTGGAACTCTCAGGTCTGTAAGAGCAGTGAGAGCATCTTTTGTCATAGTATTTGGTCCCTTGTCTTCAGTTCCTGAAATTACTTCAGAGCCATAAAGGTGAATGGGTGTCTTATTATTCTTAAGAAGCCCTTTTCCAGCACAACCGGGTTTATGTTAATGAGGTGACTTTAGATTATATAAGACTGAAGAATCACAGACCTGTACCTCTGAAACCAATAATACATTATATGTTAATTAAAAAAAAAAAAAAGCGTGCTAGGGCAAGTAGAGCCATACAGAAACTACCTGGGGACCTAAAATGACTTCTCTTGTGTCATGAAAGCTATGTCCCAAGTCTTTCTGGGGACCCTAACTCTTTCTGCTTATAAGTCCACTCTCAGATATTATCCTTGGCCATGCCATATGGGCCCAGTGTTTTTCCAGGCCAGAGATTCTATTTGTTCATACTGAAAAACAATCTAGCAAGGCAAAGAACACACCACCATAGAACTCTTCTTAATGACCTAGACTTACTATGTAAAAAAAAAAAAAAAAAAAAGGAGGTGACTTTAGAAAAGTACCTAAGGATGGGATCGGGTTGCCAGGAGAACCAACCACATATTAGAGGTTTGGAACTTTCAGTCCCACCCCGACCTCAGGGGAGGGGAGTGGGGCTGGAGGTTGAAAGATCTCACCTATGTACTGTAACCTCCATAAAAAACCAAAAGAATGGGGTTTGGAGAACTGGGTTGGTGAACACATGGAGATTTGGCAAGAGTGGCACTCCCGGAGAGGGCGTGGAGGCTCCCCACCCTTTCCCCCTACTTTGCCCTGTGCATCTCTTCCATCTGGCTGTTCCAGGGTTCTATCTTTTTATAATAAACTGGTGATCTAGTAAGTAAGATGTTTCTCTGAGTTCTGTGAGCTGCTCTAGCAAATTAATCAAACCCAAGGAGGGCAGGTTATTGGAAACACAGATCTACAGCTGGTCAGTCAGAAGTACAGGTGATGACCTGGGGGATCTGATGCTATCTCTAGGTAGATAGTGTCAGAACTGAGTTAAATTGTAGGACACCCAGCTGGTGTCCTGAGCATTGGTTGGTGGCATGGGAAGAAGCCCCCACCACACACATACATTGGAATTGGGTGCCAGACTAAATACTCTCCCTAAATCTCATTTAATCTCTAGGTTCCTTTAAATGAATATAATTGTTACTGCGCTTTACAAAGGAGGAAACTGGAGCTCAGTATTTAAGTGAATTTGTTTGAGGCTAAGTAGCTAGTAAATGGCAGTACCAGAGTTGAAACCAGGCCTGTCCACTTCCCCTGATTGCTCTCTGTATCCTGTTCCTGCCCTTACTTTGTCCGGTTACATGTGTCCACTTGGGAAGCCCAAAGTTTAAACTCTAGACCCTTGAGGAGTCAGACGCACCCCCAAAGGATGTCACCACCCTCCAACAATAAGTTACTGAATGAGGAGAAACAGTTTTGCTTGCTTTCTTAATTGTTCATTAATTTTAAGATGGCGTTCTTTCAAAGACTATATGTAGCTAGAAGGATCAACTGTTGTCAGGGCCATCCTGGGACTTTCTGAGCCTCTCCCCATGCTCTGGCTATAGGCAAAGTTTCCTCCACACTATGGTAGGGCTATACTTAAGTCTTACCTTTTCTACCCGCTTTGGGCCTATGTTGTACAATGTATGGATGTTATTGTAGTATCCTTGGCAACCATTTAGTTCTGCCTTTAATATGGAAACAGTTTTGTTTTATGATTTAACACAATTTTTATGAACTTTAAAAAAATGTCATTACATTACATATTGCAGAATTAATATACCTTGTGCAAAGAACAAATATGATCCCCCTGTCTTCCACCTTCCAATTCTTTAAATCCACTTAACTTATCAGCATTCAAGAATAAGTTAGAGTATATATACATTATATTTCATTTATAATGCTAAGGGATAGGGCTATTCTTTATATAGGTACCTAACTATCCTCATAGTAAACTTTTCCAGTAAACAATTGTTTTTTGGAAAGCACCTCTTTAACTTTATTATATTAGCATATATGTAACAGAGCAACATATTACCAACTAAAAAATGTTGATTATGGTACTCTTCTAAAAGTTTAACTTCCAATCTTGAGCTTAATATCAAAATTTGGTATGCAAAATATTTACTCAGCAAAACTTTCCATTTCTCAAATGATTTGGAAACCACTCTACTTTCATAATCTATATATTACAATATGACCTGGAATTCTGTGTTTTATTTTCTTGATCAATAACCACTAAAGAATAAAGTATTGAGTGGTAAAGTTGTGGCCAAGTGTTCATTCACTAGTGCCCATTACATACACTTCCCTTAGCTTAACCAGCCTTTAGTCAGGATTTTCTCTGCCCTACAGACTCCTCAATTTTGGCTTGCCCTCAAGTTTGATTAAACATTAAAATGCAGAACATCCTCCCCTGCCTTAGCATGTCATCCTGACAATTAGCTGATCACAGTGAGAAACAGCTCTGATCATGCAGTCTGCTCACTCCCTCTCATTTACCCAATTTCCCTTCAAAAGTTCCTGCTAGCCCTGCTTATCTCTTCTTTTTTTTTTAATTTTGTTTATTTATTTGACAGAGAGAGAGAGAGAGAGACAGCGAGAGAGGGAACACAAGCAGGGGGAGTGGGAGAGGGAGAAGCAGGCTTCCTGCAGAGCGGGGAGCCCGATGCGGGGCTCCATCCCAGGACCCTGGGATCATGACCTGAGCTGAAGGTGGACGCTTAACGACTGAGCCACTGGGCGCCCCTTATCTCTTCCTTTAAAAGAAAAGCATTTTTTTTTAAAGATTTATTTATTTAAGAATTTAAGAGAGAGCGAGAGTGAGAGAGCACAAGCGGGGGGGGAGGGGGCGGTGGGGGGAGAGCAGCAGAGGGAGAGGGAGAAGCAGGCTCCTCTCTGAGCAGGGAGCCCGATGACACCGGGGTCAATCCCAAGACCCCTGGGATCATGAACTGAGCCGAAGGCAGACGCACTGAGCCACCCAGGCACCCCTAGAAAAGTGTTTTTAAATTTGATTTTGAAATACGTTCAAATCCTAAGGTCAGAGCATTCTCCCAGTTTCAATACTGTTTTTGAATAAAGTCTCTCCTTATCTAAGTCCAGATTTATTTTTATTTGACACTTGTTAGTTTCTCTGATGTGGTATGTTTCTGTGTGTTTGTTTCTATTTCCTTTGCCTTCTAATGCGTAAGCATAATGGTCTAACGTTTTTGAGTGTGTTGTTTCTTTGAGAGAACCATTTGATCAGAAGACATTTGATTTTATCAGTAAAATGCCTCTTCTTTAATTCTTCAATCACTGAATTAGAGCAAACAGAAATATGTTACCCACTTATTTTACCGTGTTTAATGAAGTTTATGACTGCAGTTTCATGTTGTGTGTCTCCCATGACATAAATGATCATGGCAGTCATGGATGTTTCGGCTTCCCCTAGTGTTTAGTAAGGAAGACCTAGCTCTGTATTTGGAACGCAAGTTCCTTTAAATACTGAATGTGGAGCTCAAGTTGCCACTGACGAATGGAGCCAAGGAAAAGACTTTGGCTTTTGCAGCATAGCAACAGATGTCGGGTATAGAGTATGAGCAAAGGTTGGTGACAGGCCTGTGGAGAGCAGCAGTGTCAGAATGGCCATTGCCCTTCTGAGGGTGACCAAGGTCCTGGTGGGAATGGAGGACAGATGATGTGCTTAAATTACTTTCTCTTGAAATGTGTACACAGCTGTCACTACTTACTCAGTACCAATATTTGTCATAGAAAAAGGTGGGGTTTGCACTGAAGGCTTTTTCCCCCTGGAAAGATAGATCAGTTTTTTGTTTTTTGTTTTTAACCTCACCTAATAATACACTTGAAACAAAGTGTTCTGCTCTGTAATCTTAGGCATTGCAAGGTAGCCATTATTTCACAACAGCACTCAATTCTGGCTACATAATAGAGTGCCCTGGAGAACTTAAAATAATGGCATGTCCAGGCCCTGCCCTCAGACGATTAAATATGAATCTCTGCAAGGGGGTGGGTGGGGACATGTTTTAAAAGTTGCCTGGGATATTCTACTGCGCATCCAGAGAGGATTGTCTCTGGGATCAGATTACCAGGCTGAAAATCCAGACTCTTAACACTATTCCGCTGCCTGACTATGGCTGGTTTACCTAAAACACCTGAAGCTTCAATTTTTACATTAGTTTTACAAGACACTGGGCATTAATGAAAACTAAGTGAAATAATTATGCAAAATGCGAGCATATGAGCTGGTATATAGTAAGTGCTCTCAATATGTATGGCATCGTTGTTATTGTTATTACTATTACATGACCTCTATTTTACCATTTAAATAAGGCATGGTCTACTTTCCACAAAGCAGCCAAAGTGATTCTTCTAAAATATAAAGCTGCTAGTGTTGCACCTCTACTGGCTTTCCAGCTCATGTCAGGATAAAAAGTAACATTCTCGGGGCGCCTGCCTGGCTCAGTCGTTAAGCGTCTGCCTTCAGCTCAGGTCATGATCCCAGGGTCCTGGGATCGAGCCCCACATTGGGCTCCCTGCTCAACGGGAAGCCTGCTTCTCCCTCTCCCACCCGCCCTGCTTGTGTTCCCTCTCTCACTGTGTCTCTCTCTGTCAAATAAATAAATAAAATCTTAAAAAAAAAAAAGTAACATTCTCAGGATGGTCTTCATGACCGTCCTGGTCAGTCTCGTCCCCTTCCCTGGTTTCCAACATCTCCACTGAAGCCCATTCACTTACATCTCTCCTTCAGCACATGCCTTTTTGCTCTTTTGCAAATATGGCAGGCATACACCCCCATGGACTGTGCACTTCCTTTGTTGCTTTTCCCTTGGTATTAAAGGCTGTCTCCCTTAATTACTTCAGGTCTGCTAGAATGGTACCAAGGAGGTTCTACTTTACCAACTTAATTTTTTTTTTTTTTTACATCTCATACTTCTATCAGCCACCCTTCAAGCCCTAAATTTTCTTCAACTTTCTTTATAGATAGCATTTACCTCCTGAAAGTAACATATTTATTTGTTTACTCTTTGTCTCCAGCAAGGGGATTTGTGAGAAGAAATTTGTCTAGTTGTTACACCACCAGTGCCCAGAAAAGTGTGTTGTGCCACTGGTAATCACTAAATTTGTGTTCTGTGGAGGAATAAAGAATATTTTTTCATCCTGCTTATTTAATGTTAACTTTAATTTACATATATTACAACAAAACTGTGATAATTTCTTTTGTATTTGTGGAAATGCTAGAGTCAACACAGAAGGGGAGAAAAAAGGCTTCTCAACAATTAGTGATGCCTTTTTAAGGATGTCCTAAAGTTTTAAGTTTGTTTTGGCATCAAAACATTAAGGTTCTGATGCCCTCTTGATCCATCCATACTGTGGTTCTTAGAAGTTGGTGGCTCTTTGCAGCTCATCTCAAAAAGCCTATTTCTACTATGGAACAGTGAATTTGGGAAGTTTTATGTTCAGCCTTTTGGTACGCTATTATAATAAAAATGTTCATTGATGGGCCATTTTGAAGTTTAAGCCTATCTTAGGGTGCTCTCTCTCATTTTAAATACATTATATTCGTTCTAGAGAGAGAAGGTGCATGCTCAAGCAGGGGGAGGAGCAGAGAGAGAGGGGGAGACAAGAAGACTCCCTGCTGAGCTGGGAGCCCCACACGGGGTTTGATCCCAGGACCCTCAGATCATGACCTGAGCTGAAATCAAGAGTTGGATGCTCAACTGACTGAGCCACTCATGCACCCTTTTATTAATATTTTAAATTCTCAAAATAGCAGTTCTTTAAAATTTGAGTTGTTCTATGTAATCAGCTGTATTAGTTCTTAGTTTTATTTATAAACACATTCTATATAAATGACTCCCTCTCAATAGCACTTATCCAATTGTATTATAAGAGCTACTTACCTGTGAGACCACCAAAGGGAAAACTATTGCAATTTCATCTTTTACCCAAGGGAATTGATGTTCGATAATGTTGTTTAATGAATGGTTGAATAAGTGAATGGTTTGGACTGACAATTCTCTGGGTTTAAAATACACAAATATTTCTCCATTTACTTCAAATGGGGTTACAAAGTTGTCCTGGGGTGCCTTGGGTGACTCAGTAGGTAAAGTACCTGCCTTTGGCTCAGGTCATGGTCCAGGGTCCTGGGATCAAGCCCCGTGTCATCGGGTTCCCTGCTCAGTGGGGGGTCTACTTCTCCCTCTCCTTCTGCTACTCCCCCTGCTTGTGCTCTCTGTTGCTCTCTCTCAAATAGTCTTTAAAAGAGAAAAAAACAAAAGCAAAGTTGCCCCAAAAAGTTCACTTAAAATTTTAATAGCACATTTATGGTTTCAGTCTCACATTTAGGTCCTTAATCCATATTGTGTTTATTTCTGTGTATGGTGAGAGAATGGTCCAGTTTCTTTATTCTGCGTGTTGCTGTGCAGTTTGTCCAACACCCTTTGTGGAAGAGACTGTCTTTTTTTCCACTGGATGTTCTTTCCTGCTTTGTTGAAGATTTGTTGACCATATAATTGTGGGTTCATTTCTGGGTTTTCTATTCCATTCCACTGATCTGTGTGTCTATTTTTGTGCCAGTACCATACTGTTTTGATGACTATAGCTTTGTAATATAACTTGAAGCCTGCAATTGTGATGCCTCCAGCTTTGCTTTGCTTTTTCCAGATTGCTTTGGCTATTCGGGGTCTTTTGTGGTTCCATACACATTTTAGGATTGTTTATTCTAGCTCTGTGAAAGATGCTGGTGGTATTTTGATCAGGATTGCATTAAATGTATAAATTGCTTTGGGTAGGATAGACATTTTAATAGTATTTGTTCTTCCAATCCATGAGCATGGAATGTCTTTCCATTTCTTTGTGTCTTCTTCAATTTCTTTCATCAGTGTTTTATAGTTTTCAGAGTATAGGTCTTTCACCTCTTTGATTAGGTTTATTCCTAAGTATCTTATTGTTTTTGGTGCAATTGTAGATAGGATTGATTCCTTAATTTCTCTTTCTGCTGCTTCATTATTGGTGTATAGAAATGCAACAAATTTCTGTACATTGATTTTGTATCCTGGGACTTTGAATTTGCTTATCAGTTCTAGGAGTTTTTTGGCAGAGTCTTTAGGGATTTCTATATATACTATCATGTCATCTGCAAATAGTGAAAGTTTTACTTCTTCCTTATTCATTTGGATGCCTTTTATTTCTTTTTGTTGTTTGATTGCTATGGCTAGGAATTCTAGTACTATGTTGAATAAAAGTGGTGAGAGTGTACATCCCTGTCTTGTTCCTGACCAGAGAGGAAAAGCTCTTAGTTTTTCTCTATTGAGGATGATATTAGCTGTGGGTTTTTAATATATGGCCTTTATTATGTTGAGGTATGTTCCCTCTACATCTACTTTGTTGATGGTTTTTATCATGAATCAATGTTGTACTTTGTCAAATGCTTTTTCTGCACCTATTGAAATAATCATATCGTTCTTTATTTTTATTAATGTGATGTATCATGTTGATTGAATGGATAAAGAAGATGTGTGTGTATAATATTACTCAAACATAAAAAAGAACAAAATCTTGTCATTTGCAATGACATGGATGGAACTAGAGAGTTATTATGCTAAGTGAAATAAGTCAGTCAGAGAAAAACAAACAACATATGATTCCTTCATATGTGGAATTTAAGAAACAAAACAAATGAGCAAAGAGAAAAAGAGAGAGAAGCAAACCTAGAAACAGACTTGTAACTATAGAGAACAAATTGATGGTTACCAGAGGGGAGGTGGGTGGGGTGACAAGTGAAACTAGTGATGGGAATTAAGAAGTGAACTTGTTGTGATGAGCACTGAGTGATATATGCAATCATTGAATCACTATGCTATATACCTAAAACTAATATTACGCATATGTTAACTAACTAGAATTTAAATAAAAACTTAAAAAAGAAAAAGAAAAAAATTAATAGCACATTTAAAAAGCTGCAGGTAACAAAGATCAAAACATGACAAACAAAAACCAGCTGAAGATGAGGGATCCCAAACTGGCAGCTGGTAAGCCAAACTTGGCTCATAGTTGTTTGGCTGGCTCAAGCTTTGAAATTTTCATTTAATTTGAATATTCAGTCTGGACATCTACTTTCTAATTTGTCATTTGCCCGTAAATCATCCCTTTTGCTTATATTAGACCTATTTCTAACATCTTTCTTATCTACTTGGCCACTTAACATTTGAATCTGTGATCCCACTTCTCTGGGAAGGTGATGTGAACAGAGTACCCTGTAACTTACAATTTGTAGCCCTTGCTCTTTCATACTTAAAAATTATACTATGGTTGGGGCGCCTGGGTGGCTCAGTGGGTTCAGAGTCTGCCTTCAGCTCAGGTCATGATCCCAGGGTCCTGGGATCAAGCCCCACATCAGGCCCCGCATTGAGCCCCACATTGAGCCCTGCATCGAGCCCTGAATTGGGCTTCCTGCTCAGCGGGGAGCCTGCTTCTCCCTCTCCTCCACTTGTGCTCTCTCTCACTATCTGCTTGTGCTCTTTCTCACTATCTATGTCGCTGTCTCTGCCTCTCTCAGAAAAATAAATAAAATCTTTAAAAAAATTATACTCTGGTTAACATAAATCACCAATGAAAATTTAACAAAATGAAATTTAGCAAAAAAAAAAGACAAACCCTTAGAATCCATATATATCCATATATACTCTCTATACTATACATTCTAGGAATAACCCTAAAGAAGACATTACATTCCTATTATTATGCAGCAGTTTGGAAGGAATTATAAGAAAAAAGAAAGGTAATTTGGAATAGTTCAAAATAATTAGCCACATTGTTTATATGTTATCACTTGTATTTAATAATATAAGTGTATCAATATTTATATTAAATCTGGCTTATTTCTTCTTGATCACAAAAACAGAACAACGGGCACCCAGAGTCTCTTAAGTACTCAGCAATACAGGCTCTAGTCCAGATCACAAATAAATTACTCATAAAGTACATATTGTTCTCCTCTGATACGGTTTTGCCATCAATATCCCTCCTTTCCTTTACAGTCAGCCTGAGCTTCAACTTCAGCTCAACTTCTGTAACCAAGTTCACTGTCAAAGCAAGAGCTCACCTTTCTCAAAGTACACTTATTGTCTATATTAGATAACTACTCTTTAACAAAGACGGGTCTGCAAATTTCAGTACCAGTATTCAGCACCCAAATTCAGTACATAATTTAGATTACCGTGATGTAATATTTTGCTTATTTATAATGTAAAATATCATTCAGTAATTGGTATACATGTAGCCAAACCTCTCCTCAATTATAATATGAATACCTTGTTAGTAAGGATACTCTCTTTTTTTAGTACTTGGCAGTATTTGGAACAGTGTTAGATAATGCGGTACACATGTTGCTGATCATCTGTTTTATTTAAAGTTTACTTTCTTGAGACTGAGTCAATGTAGCTTGAATTTCTGGAATCTGAGGAATGTAGATTTTCTTGGGGATATCAAAATATCCTAGAAGGCTCAGTTCTGTTATATATAAAATAAATGTAGTCTTCTTCAACTTTTTTTTAAAGATTTTATTATTTTTTTGACAGAGAGAGAGAGCGGGAGCACAGGCTGAGGGAGCCACAGGCAGAGAGAGGGAGATGCAGGCTCCCTGTAGGGAACCTGATGACATGGGGCTCAATCCCAGGACCCTGAGATTGTGACCTGAGCCAAAGGCAGACGCTTAACCCACTGAGCCACCCATGCACCCCTTTCTTCAACATTTTTTTTCAGATTTTATTTTTAAGTAATCTCTACACCCAACATGGGCTCAATTCACAACCCCAAGACTAAGAGTCACACGCTCCACTGACTGAGCCAGCCAGGTGCCCCAGTCTTCTTCAACTCTGAGGTATTAAAGAGCATAAAAGACTGCAAATAAATAGAGTAAAATAAAAAGGTAATTATCTTAACTTTTACTTCCAAAACACAAAAGAGAGCATTATGTATTTAGACTTTATATTTGGGGAAAGATCCAACAAGAGATTGAGTTTGATTATTTCTTTAGCCAAATTTTTATTTAATTAATCAAGGATAACACAAACACATCTGTTCACGTAAGCAGTGGAATCACGCTTTATTGAGATGAGAGATGCTTAATGTCCCCTGCTCTGTTTTTAGTGTTGAAGAAATCATTGTCTTGGGAGGAAACCATTGTACTGATGAATATCATTGAGAAAATGCTCTCTTCCTTGAGATATAACTTACGCTCCTTAACATCTACCCATCAGATATTTTCTTTCTCTCTCTCTTTTTTAAAGATTTTATTTATTTATTTGAGAGAGAGAGAGAGAGGTAGCAAGAGCACGAGCAGGGAGGAGAGGGAGAAGCAGACTCCACACTGAGCAGGGAGCCTGATGCGGGGCTCAATCCCAGGACCCTGAGATCATGACATGAGCTGAAGGCAGATGCTTAACCAACTGAGTCACCCAGGCACCCCTGATTGGTGCTTTAAATAACTGATAAACATTTAAATTGGAGCTGGATAATAAGAATGTACAGGTGTTCAATTTAGCACAGCCCAAAGTTAAGGGTGGCTTTGAGCATTCAAAGCACATTTCCAATTGGATTATCCAAATCTCTTTAATTCTCAATTAGTAATCTGACCTTGTGGATAGAGATTTGAGGCATTCATTCATTCATTCAGCAAATATTTGTTGAGTGCCTACTGTGTGCCAGATTGTGTTCTAAGCAATCAGTTTACACCAGTGATCAAAACAAAGATCCCTGCCCTGTAGAGCTTAGAGTCTAATAGGGGGATACAGACAATAAACAGTATACATAATAAAAGGTAAGTTTTCTTGTATGTGATAAGTGATAGAAGCCACAGAGAAAAGAAAAGGAGCAGGGTAAAGTCATGGGGAGCACCAGTGAGTGAGCACAGTTTACAGTATCATGTAGAGTGGTAAGGAGAGATTACCTTAGGATGAGAACTGAGCAGAGATTTGAAGACACGGAGGGAGTTAGATAATCTGGTGGAAGACTCTTCCAGGAAGAGGAAGCTGCTGTGAAATCATCAGGGCAGATTTTACAAGGAGGCCTGTGTGGCTTAAGTGGAATGAACAAAGGGGGAGGAAGGTAGGAGAAAGGGCTAGAAAGATAACAGAACACTGGACCTTGTAGGGACTTTGAGGTTGTTTTAAGGACTTAAGCTTTTCCCCTGAGTGAAATTAGGAGCTATTGCATGATTCTGAGCTCATGAAAGAATAGAGTGACTACCAATTAATATATACAGGTAGTTAATTTCAAAAAAAAAAAAAATTAACTTTAACTGTTTTAACTTAAACTACTGCCTTCGCTTTATTGAGAGGTAAATTGTTTGAAAATGATCTTGTGATTCAATAATTACAAAGATACAATTTACATTTAAAAAGTAAAAACTAGAACCCTAAGCATGTGCCAGTTCCATAGAAGCCCAGTAGAACAGGATGCGGCAGGCAGTTGTCAGGTGTGGAACATTCTCAGGCAAAGAATTGGTGGTACCCAAAAGGATTTCCTCCAAATGAGAGGTAGGTCATCTATAGGCACAGTTGAGCATAAGCTCTACTAGGTATCTTAGTGTGTTCTGAATAGAAGATATACATGGCAGCCTTTTAAGGGCAAACATAACATTGTTGTCTCATAGCTGTACAGAAGACTGGATTTTGCCTACCATTATGGAACAGTGTGACCTAAAACTCATCATCACAATAATAAATAGTTTCTTTTTATATTTACAATTCAATTCTACTTTTCCTTAGACAACAGTAAAAGTTCAACATCAGCCTTGGCACTGACATGGGAGTTGATCATGAGAGGACACAACAAGGAACTTCAGGTGTCACAGAATAACTGCTCCATGCCTTCTAGTGGAAGCTGGCTCTTCTCAGAGAAGGTGGAGCTCAGTGGGCTCTTGGGGTTGGAGCTGTTTGCTGGAGTTGAGTATTTGATGGAATATGAATGAGGCTTTTTGTCAAATTCCTGGTCAAGACTAGACGTACTTCTCAGAGGCATGGCTACTCCCATCTCTGATCCATCCATCGAGGTCCTTGAAATGTACATCTTTTTTCTAGACTGAGCCTACAAAGAAGGATTGGCTGACGCAGGACCTAGCCTATCCTCCAGTAAGGGAAGCAAAACATTCAGACTGAGAGCCATGTGGACTTGCATTCCATCACCAGGCCCTGTGTGAGTCATGAGGCTGAAATTGCTTAGGTTAATACAATTTGGAAACTCATTTTGAGTCTCTCTCTCTCTCTCTTTTTTTAAGATTTATTTATTTTAGAAAGAGAGAGAGAGCATACAGGGGGAAGGGCAGAGGGAGATGGAGAGAGAGAATCCAAGCAGACTCCCTGCTCAGTACAGAGCCCAATACAGGGCTCGATCCCATGACCCTGAGATCATGACCTGGGCCGAAATCAAGAGTCGGATGCTCAACCAGCTGAGCCACCCAGGTGTCTCTTAAACATGGTTCAAATACTGTTCACCCATGTTGTAATTCCTCTTGTTTTAGAACCTTAAAGACAGATCACATTTGCATGTGTGGCACCTTTAGAACTGTTCCAGGGAACTTGTTCTTAAAGTAGATTAAGATGGAAGCTCGCAGTTGAGGAGGTTGAGGATGCATTAAGAGTTTAGTGGTCTTATTCTTCTCAGTCCAGTGATTTGAACTCATTCCATAGTCTTAGCATCATTGTGGTACATTTTAGTTTCTGCACGCATGACTTTTGTTGAGTCCATGTGTAATCCCATATGGCCGAGGCAAAGCAAGTATGTGTACTTACTGAGCTCCACAGAATAAAAGGGCATCAAAAGATTACAGTGACAAGATGTAATATATGGCCATTAACATAACAATAAAAAATTTAAAAAAACCCCAATGATGTAATGTATGGTGATTAACATAACAATAAAAAAGATTACAGTGACAAGAACATAACTGAGGGGCAACTGGAATTTACTAGGCCTAGAGATTGCTTATCTTCATGGATGCTCAACAAAGAGAACCCAGAAGGGCAGGCAACACAGAGCTTAATTTTGAACATTGCCATCCACTGGACAGTTCCTGGAGCCATAGTTTCATTGAACTTTCTGTGAGAGATTTTAGCTCTATGGATTTCATAGCAAAAGATCAGGCATTTCACTTCTATAGACAGGTTGAAGAACTCTTCCTAAGTGTTGAAGTTACAATGAATAGGCAGTCTTTTATTTCTGGGAGCTTGGTTATCAAAGCCCCCTTCTACCCTCTCAAAGGAAGAATATGGAAAAAAATGGTGCATGGACCCAGCAATCCAACTATTCCAATAACAGAAGGGCTTTAATTTTCTCTTTGGGAACAAGTTCAGTATGGTACACTTTCTTACAAACAGTAGCTTGAATGATCACATCACAGGCAATCTCTTTTAAATGCAGTCATTTATTTATTTTTCTTAAAGATTTTATTTATTTATTTGCCAGAGAGAGAGAGAGAGCACAAGCAGGGGGAGCAGCAGGCAGAGGGAGAAGCAGACTCCCCTATGAGCAGGGAGCCCGATGCAGGACTTGATCCCAGGATCCTGGGATCATGACCTGAGCTGAAGGCAAATGCTTAACCAACTGAGCCACCCAGGCATCCCTAAATACAGTCCTTTTTTTTTTTTTAAGATTTTATTTATTTATTTGACAC
>NW_027397078.1:12999054-13008461 GCF_003265705.2 Callorhinus ursinus | reverse complement strand
CCAGGCGCCCCTAAATACAGTCTTTTAAACCAACTGCAATCTTAGATGATTTTTGGTAATGGCTGTCAGAATTACTTTAGTAAAAGGTAATATATTGTCATAGGCTTTTTGTAGAATATGCACAACTTTATTTTTCAGTCTGTTTTTATGCAGGATAGATTGGAGTTTTCCTAGAACCCTAGCCAATTTCCTCTTTGCTTTCTCATTTTCTGTTAGAGTAGATAGGGAACTGGTCTTCAAGTTGTACCTAAGAGAGAAGCTGTCACCCTGAATTTATAAGGAATATCTTACTTCAGAGCATGTGTAATAACTAAAGCTAGGACAGAGCTTATCAGAAAATCTTTATCTCTAAAGTGTAAGATTGGTTCATAACAAAATCAGGCTGGGTGGATTTATCTTTGGGCAAATAATACAAAAATTTTGTACCAATACATGAACCTTCGCCATCCTTTCTCTGCACTGGTATGTTTTGGACCTCGATGTATACTTTGTAGGGTGTTCTTATGCCTTTCTGCGTATCCACTTTAAGAGGCCTCTGGGACTGCCTAGAGGTTGGACAGACCTTGGGAGCAGTGTCTTTGCAGGATGCATGGCATGTGAATGAGCAAACCTCCAAGCCATAGCCTTGTTGAATTAGTCCAACCATAAGTGAGGTGCAATGACTGCAATGGGTAGGACTGGAAAATGATGTGATGTTAAATCAATGAGCTTTTGACTTTGATCCAGCTGGCAAGAGAACCTGTGTGGTATCAATGAAACAGCAGCTGGTCTTTGCTGCAGCTGAGACATGCCTTGCTCTTCTGAACTTATGGGCATGAAAATTCATGGGGACACTTCTTTTTTTTTTAAAGATTTTATTTATTTATTAGAGAGAGAGAGAGAGAGAGAGAGAGAGGGAGAAGCAGGCTCCCAAGGAGCAGGGAGCCCGATGCGGGACTCGATCACAGGACCCCGGGATCATGACCTGAGCCGAAGGCAGACGCTTAACCATCTGAGCCACCCAGGAGCCCTCATGGGGACACTTCTGGGTTTGGAGTTTATGTTTCTCCCTAGCTGAGCTAGTTCTAAATTTCAGGTCATCTGCATGAGGTGCAATGTTTCAATACTTAGAAAATCTTGAAAATCTGGAATTTTGAGCTCTGTGTGTATTCTAAAGTCTTCTCCATATCATCTAATCTCTACTTGTTGTTTCAGAATCCTTTAGCTCATTTCCGTAGAGAGATTTGTATCTTTGACTTTTCTCCATTAATTTTGAACAAGTTGCCTGGCCTAGTTGCCTGCTACAAATAAAAGGGTTGCCTGGCAAACCCTGCATACATGCCCAGCTTCTAACTACCCTGACCTTTACAAAGTGGATCTGGCATTCTTGATCTCAGACTAGAACTTTTCAGTCTTGCCCTCTTTGGTCATCTTGGAAAGAAGAGCTTGAAAATACTCCTGAACATCTTTCTCATTGATGATCCAGTGCATAGTTTTGCAATTTAAGCTTCCCTCCAGGCAACCTTCTCCTAGCTGCCAAATCCTTAAACTCATGTTCATATTGTTTATTTTGAGCTGTTCGGTTATCCACAATAGATCAAAGCATTTCATATTCACCCTTTAATTTCTTGTTTTCTTCACACTTCATTGCACTTTCTTTTTCAAATACGTACCTTTTACTGTGTCTTCTGGCTTCTCCATTTTATCGTGATGGTCTTGTTTTGACTTTAATAATTTCTCTTTTAACTTTAATATTTCTTTCTGCAGGATAAACTGATGATTTTGAATCACACACTTCATATTTTGCATTTTTCTTTTTTGCTTCTAAGACACTGGAGGCTTCACATCCAACACATTTCTCTTCATTAAACAAGACTTTCTTCTCAAGTTCGGATTTTATTTTAGAAATTGCTTGCTGATGTTCTAAAGTGGCACTTGGACCTTAACCTCCTTGCTTCATCATGAACACCTCAAGCTCACTTCCTATTTGTTTCAAAGAAGTTCTGTCTCACCTCAAGCTCACTTCCTATTTGTTTCAAAGAAGTTCTGTCTGCATTGATGAAGCCGGTGTTCCTTTGAAGACTTGGCAAAATTATACTCACACTAAGCCAGTTCTTTCCTGAACATCTTGGATTCAGAGATTTCCTGTTTCATGGAGTCACTTTTCTGCAAGTCCATTTCCACCTCTTCTTTGTCCGTAAGCTTTCTGAAAATTAGCTTCTGTAAGCCGGGCATGCTCTTATCTCTGAGAATTCCTGCAGGGCCAGCTTTTGCTACTGAGAGAGGGGTCTTTGTGGGTTTGTTTTGTTTTGTTTCGTCTGGGATTTTGGATTGTTGGAAGGTTCAACCAGTTGTTTATGAAAATCTTTTCCTGCCTCATGCTGCAGTCCTGTTTTTTTTTAAGATTTTGTTTTATTATTATTATTATTTTAAGTAATCTCCACACCCAACATGGGACTTGAACTCAATGACCCAGATATCAAGAGTTGGATGCTCTATGGACTGAGTCAGTCAGGCATCCCACAGTCCTGGTTTTCTAGTCTTTTCAATCTAGGTGTGGATCTTCATGTTCTTGGCAAAATTGTCACTGTATTCTTAAGTTTCTTAAGACTATTTGAATCAGCTATTTATTCTTCAAATATACACTTTCTTCATTAAATTTTTAATTTCTTTTTCTGGGTTTGAGTTTCTATGGCATTAAGTGAACAATGAAAGGAATGTAGAGTCTGTGCATTCTGCTAATTCCTACTCAGTTCCAGTTTCCCTTCTTCTAATCTTCATGCTCTTTCATAAGTTCAGTTTGCAAGCTTTTTTTCTAAATTCTGCTGCACATCCTCATATGTGGTTAATGTATTTATTGGACTGCATTGTGCTGTTCAGAGATCCTATGATAGTGTCCTTTATAGTAAGATACACACACACACACACACACACACACACACATGCGTGCATGCACGCGCACACACAATCTTTATCCAGTTTCTGGCCCAAAGCTCCCAAAACCATTGGAATTTCCTAAGCGATAAGAATGACAGTGGTGGGGGCGCCTGGGTGGCTCAGTTGGTTAAGCGACTGCCTTCGGCTCAGGTTATGATCCTGGAGTCCCTGGATCGAGTCCCACATCGGGCTTCCTGCTCGGCGGGGAGTCTGCTTCTTCCTCTGACCCTCTTCCCTTCGTGCTTTCCATCTCTCATTCTCTCTCTCTCTCAAATAAATAAATAAAATCTTTAAAAAAAAAAAAGAATGACAGTGGTGTCTTTTGTTATGTTAATAGGTGACTTTTGGACTGCACCTATGGCTGATTGCCAGTGGAACCAATCACAAATAGAGGGTTGGAATTTTCATTTCTACCCCTTGACCTCAGAGAAGGGGAGAGGGGCTGGAAGTTGAATTCATGACCAGTGGCCAGTGATTTAATCAATCATGCCTCGGCCATGAAGCCTTCATAAAAAACCTAAAAGGACAGAATTCAGAGAGCTTTCAGATTGACGAACACATGGAGATTTGGAAGGAGTAGTACACCTAGAGAGGGCATGGAAGTGCCTTGTCCTTTCTAGAGCTGTTATTTTCAACTTTGGCTGGGCACTGGAATCACCTGGAGAGTTTTAGAACCTGCAAATGTGTTCTTGCTACCTGAAAATTGATATTGTTTATTTGGAGGGTGATGGGGGCATTGAAAGTTTTAAATGCTCCCCAGGTGATTCTAATGGGATGCCAAAGTTGAGAACCCTCACTCTAGAACACTGGTTTTCAAACTTTACCCTGCATATGAGTCACCTGGAGGACTTGTTAGAATAGATTCTGAGCCAGAGCTCCTGGTTAAATAAGTCTGTGGTGGGACCTGCAAATTTGCATGCTGAGGTTGCTAGTTGAGGACAGACTTAGAGCTTGTTTTTAAGGCAGAATTTCAGGTCCCACTCCAGATCTAAGGAATCAGCAGCGTCTGTATTTTTAAAACATGCCCCGGTGATTTCGGTGCTCAGGAAAGTTGGTGAAGCATGGGACCTAGAAAGACTGAATAAGGAAAAAATGCCAAGAAGGATTATATTAAACACTGGTAAACACTTTGGCAGGAAATAACATTAGCACTAGCAATAATGTTGCTGTGGGAATTTTTAGGGTAGAAACGTATCTTTCTGATATTAGAGTAGATTTGGGTTCTCCTACTAATAATTCTCCCTTTGTATATAACTGAATGAAGTACAAAAACAAGTATTACTTAATTTTATCCTACTAATAGCTCCACATTGTACAGTACATGGTCCCCAAATGACAGCAGAGAAATAGAAACATTACTAGGCTATTTATCTTTTGTACTCTCAACCAGTTCTTAGATGAAAGAAGCTAGATTGGAGATGAAGTGTTATATCTAGCATAATATTTTGCCTTCTTCTAACTTTGTTTACAAAATTTTTTAATAACAGTTTTAGATTTACAGAAAAGTTTTGGAAATAGTACAGTTTCTATATCACTCACACCCAGTTTCCCTTCTTGTTAGCTTCTGACATTATTATGGCACCTTTGTCCCAACTCGTAAATGTATATTGATACCTTACTGTTAACTAAAGTTTACCACTTTTTTCACGTTTCCTTAGATTTGCCCTAATGTTTTGCTCTTTGAGGAGCCTATCTAGGACACCACATTGCATCTAGTTATCCTGTCTCCTTAGGTTCCACTTGGCTGTGACAGTTTCTGAGACTCAAGTCGTATTTCGAGTACTTGTCAGGTATTTTGTCCAGTGTTCCTCATTTTGGTTTTGTCTGATGTGTTTCTCATGATTAGACTTGACTTATATAGGTGTAGAGGCAGAAGACCACTGAGGTTAAACACCATTCTCATCACATTTTATCAAGGGAATATGCTATCACCAGGACATATCACCGTTAATGTTAACCTTGGTCATCTACCTAAGATAAACTGTCAGATTTCTCCACTGAAGTTATACTTTCTTCCCCTTTTCTATACTGTACTCTTTGGAATGAAGTCATTATACTGTGCCTCCACTTAGGGAGTTGGGAGTTATACGCCACCTCTTTGAGGAGCTTGAGTATTCACATACATAAATTACTTGGAATTGTTCTTCAAAGGAGATTTGTCTGTTTTCTTCAGTTTATTTTTATTTATTCAATCATTTACTTATATTATTTTGGATTCTTGGGTATTTATTTTAAACACTGGATTATAATCTTAAACTACTTTATGTATTTTGGTGCTCAGAATTTTCCAGTTTTGGCTATTGGGAACTCGTTCTGTTGGCTTCTTTGTCCCTTTAACACTTCCTCATCTTTGTGGTTATTTTTTAGAATATGCATACTCTCACTACAAGATGCTTTACAGCCATTATATATATTCCTGTCCCAACCCTGGAATTGGCCATTTCTCTAAGAAGTCCTGGTGCCTTTTATCAGAGAATGGTATCATGTATCAGAAAGTGAGTGCCGAGTGTGCTCATTGCCACTGGGATGTCAATACGTCTGATCCATCTCAGCTGACAGAGCAAGGAAATATATGTGTGTGTATTAACTCCTACCCATACACATATCTACAAATATTTCTATATGTATCCATCCATTTCTATATTAAACTAAAACATGAGTTCTTTCTGTTATCTCCAATTTTAATCCAATACCACATGGATCATTCTAACCTTTCCCCATTGTTTTTCTGTAACCTCTTGATTCAACAGTAAGGGACCTGTATCCATCATCCTCCATCTATTAAATTGTTAAATTTGGTTTACATGTGTAGTGCTTTTGGTACTGGTAACCTGCAACACCATGGGAACCGACCTTATCAACCATGTTTTTATTGCTAATACATGTTCAGCTTACTAAGAAACTTGTATAAAATTATTTTTAAGTTGTACAAATGCATTACTTATATAGCAAAACTTTGATGTTTTAGTGAATGTTAATCTACATATTATGTTCTAAACAAGGGCCAATTAGAGATGCACAGTAAGAATAGCACAGGGGATGTTTGGTAGATGAGTTTGAATTAAACTCAGGGCTCGTGTTCCACTCGCACACAGTTGGCATATATTTGCCAGTGGATAAAGTCTTGAGGTACTTCTTTGCTAGATGGTAACTGGCCACTGTCTTCGCTGCCCACGTCTGATGCCTGGGCTGTCTACCCATGCTCTCTGGACCTCGTAACATATTCAAGACCTAGTAACTGAAAGGTTAATGCCTGATACAGTCAGGATTCTTCAGGAGCCTTTGCTATTTATCTGTAGTTCCCTTTTATATTGTAGGATTCATTAGCAATGGAAGCTAATTCTTCTGAATATCACCCTTTTTCCATATGAAACGTGATGGTGTTTCCAAAACACATTGTTACTATATTTTTAATAACATCAGGAGCAGTGGTCCTGCACATTTGGGATTGGCTGGTATTCAAAAGCTTCAGTGACATTTACAGCAAAGCTGTTGCTGAAATGTCTCCTCTATGAATTTCTTGGCACACAAACTCCTGTGTTGTGTCTGATTTAGTTACCCACTCTAAGCTAATATTAATTAGTGCTTTTCTAATTATGGGCAAGATATGTTTTAGCAGAATTCTTGGGCCTTTCTTAAAAATAATTGGGCACAATCCTGTTTATTTTGGTGTTTGCTGGGTTTAAAGTACTAGGTTATATAAGTTTTTTCAGACTTTAAAACACATATGAATGGGATCTTCCACATATATTTTAATATGTTAACTTAATAGGGAGGTTAAAGAATAATTAAATTATAATTTATGCCTCATTTGTTAATATGATAATTAAGCATTCTACTCTTTTTAAATTTTTTAAAGATTTTATTTATTTTTTAATTTAAATTCAGTTAATTAACATATAGTGTATTATTAGTATAGAGTTAGAGTTCAGTGATTCATCAATCTTATATAACACCCAGTGCTCATTACATCACAAGCCCTCCTTAATGTCCATCACCCAGTTACGCCATCCCCCCCCCAAGATTTTATTTATTTGAGAAAGGGAGAGAGAGAGAGAGAGCATGTGCAGTAGCAGGGGTGGGGGGTGGGTGAGGAGGTTGGGCAGAGGGAGAGGGAGAAGCAGACTCCCTGCTGAGCAGGGAGCCGAGCTGGTGCTTGATTCCAGGACCCTGAGACCATGACCTGAGCCTAAGGCAGTGCTCAGTTGACTGTGCCACCCAAGTGCCCCTCTACTCTAACTTTAAAGCTGAAGCAATGCTGGGTCTTTATTATAAAAGTATGGAATATTTAATGCTGATGGGAAATATATTTTAAAATGCATAAGTCTGGTATTAAAACTGAGCATTTAAAACTCCTAATTATATTTACTGTTTTCTTATATGGCAGTAACATTTTGTCAACCTTGTTATGGAATCCTAAAATTTTTAGATGTATGATAAACCTTCCTATGCTCATTTCATTAACAAGACATTGCCATTCAAGTGGAAATTGCGGTTTTTATTTATTTTTATATATTTTTTAAGATTTTATCTGAGAGAGAGAGAGAGCATGAGCAGGGGGGCAGAGGGAGAGGGAGAAGTAGACTCCCCTGCTGAGCAGGGAGCCTGATGTAGGGCTCGATCCCAAGACCTTGGGGACCCTGGGATCATGACCTGAGCCGAAGGCAGACACTTAACCAACTGAGCCACCCAGGAACCCCAAGGAAATTATGCTTTTTAAAAACTTTCAATGCATACTATGATGTTTGGGAAGGGTGCATCTGCGCATGTTGGGTTGGATTCTAACATTTATTAAAGAATTTTAAGCATGCCTCTTCTAGATACCTTATCTTTGTTTTTGAAAGAGATAGGAACCTGCATTACATAGAGGAGACCAGCAGAAAAATGAGTCAGACCCAGAGTTAAACCATTTGGAATGCACTCAGGTTGGCAACAGTATAGTAACTGTAATGTAGATAAATTAATATCTGGTCCTTGTGTGTTTTTCTCGGATAAATGCATTAGATATATATTTTTCAAAGTACATAAAGTGAGTTAAGTATATCTAAGGAACAATACCATATAGCTAGAAGCAATTTTTGAGGTACTCAAAGCTCCCTTAAGGATTAAGAAGAATAGCACTCTAGGACATTTTCATCTTTTGGAAACTTCATACTTAGTGTGAACTAAGAATGTGTTGAATGTTTAGATTTGCTTTTAAACATATGCTGGCTTCTAGGTTTGTCTACTCTGAATTTCAAATTCCTCCAGACATATTCCCTGGTATTGTTGATCTATTATTAAAAAAATAGTTTTGTTCAGGTAGTTTAGGAAGGGCATATTGGGTTTTTCTCCACTGACTAGTGAGATTAGCTTTATGTTGTCTACAGCTTTTTTTTTAATTGTATTTTATTATGTTATGTTAATCACCATACAATACATCATTAGTTTTTGATGTAGTGTCCCATGATTCAGTGTTTGTGTATAACATCCAGTGCTCCATGCAGAACTTGCCCTCCTTAATACCCATCACCAGGCTAACCCATCCCCCCACCCCTCCTCCCCTCTAGAACCCTCGGTTTGTTTCTCAGAGTCCATCATCTCTCATGGTTCGTCTCTCCCTCCAATATCATCCCCCTCATTTTTCCCTTCCTTCTCCTAATGTCCTCCATGCTGTTCCTTATGTTCCACAAATAAGTGAAACCAGATGATAATTGACTTTCTCTGCTTGACTTATTTCACTTAGCATAACCTCCTCCAGTCCCATCCATGTTGATGCAAAAGTTGGGTATTCATCCTTTCTGATGGCTGAGTAGTATTCCATTGTATATATGGACCACATCTTCTTTATCCAGTCATCTGTTGAAGGGCATCTCGGCTCTTTCCACAGTTTGGCTATTGTGGACATTGCTGCTATGAACATTGGGGTGCACATGGCCCTTCTTTTCACTACATCTGTGTCTTTGGGGTAAATACCCAGTAGTGCAGTTGCTGGGTCATAGGGGAGCTCTATTTTTAATTTTTTGAGGCACCTCCACACTGTTTTCCAAAGTGGCTGTACCAACTTGCATTCCCACCAACAGTGTAAGAGGGTTCCCCTTTCTCCACAACCTCTCCAACATTTGTTGTTTCTTGCCCTGTCGCTTTTTGCCATTCTAACTGCTGTAAGGTGGTATCTCAGTGTGGTTTTAATTTGAATTTCCCTGATGGCTAATGATGATGAACATTTTTTCAGGTGTCTGTTAGCCATTTGTATGTCTTCTTCAGAGAAGTGTCTTTTCATGTCTTCTGCCCATTTTTTGACTTGATTATTTGTTTTTTGGGTGTTGAGTTTGAGTTCTTTATAGATCTTGGATACCAGCCCTTTATCTGCAGTGTCATTTGCAAATATCTTCTCCCATTCTGTGGGTTGACTCCTTGTTTTGTTGACTGTTTCCTTTGCTGTGCAGAAGCCTTTTATCTTGATGAAATCCCAAAAGTTCATTTTTGCTTTTGTTTCACTAGCCTTTGGA